>NC_134241.1:96431823-96781823 GCF_965152275.1 Natator depressus | reverse complement strand
GGAGGGAGTGGGGTGGAGGACATACTGGCTGATCGGTACCACCTGAGGATACCACTACAAAGGGGAATTCTCTGGGGGCCAGATCCACTGGCTTCAGGGCATCTTTGCATCAGGGGAGTGATACAAGGTTGCTCTAATGCAGCTTTGGGTATGAATGTCTATAAATGCAGTATTAATAACCTACAGTAAACAAGCAGCCCTCCACACTAAGAGTGAAACATTATCCCCGAGTGTCCCAGTGCATTATGCCTCTGATTTATGCTCTCAGATAGGACTGTGATTTTCTCAATGCACAGGCCACATCTTCCTCTGTGTCTTGCCCAGCACCAAGCATTCTGACAGAATTTAAGAAATCATAAGATAATCGTCATCTTACAGTCAAAACACAGCAGGACTCAAAACTCCTTCCCTCTTGACTGTGATGCCGTGAGTTACACATGCCTGTTCCCTCTCCCCTCCTACCATCTCCTGTCCTCCTTTCTATTTCTCTCACCTTGAAATGTCATGTCTGTACTCCAAGGGGCAACTTCCTCTTGCTGAGCTTTGGAAACCTGCCATGGTAAATGTGATTGCAAATGCAAGTAGCAATACTTCTCTCAGATCTGGGCTTACGGCTCACAACCTTAAGCACAGCAAGATCTTTTTAGATTACAGTGTTACTGTCAAGGCACCCACCCCTTGAACTTTGGTCAATGGAATGTCTAAATACTCCCCTTTCTTTTGAAGGTATTTGGAACATTTTTGCTTATGTTTATGATAATTCTAGATCATGCTTCAGCCTGCTACCAACTATTTGAAACAGGAGCTGCTTACGCACTGGCACAAGGATAAACCCACACAGAGCCACATGAGAAATCCCAGGGCCTGTCCACAATCAAGAAGGAGAGATTGAATAAAAAAGGGTGACAGTTTTCCTATACAAGATGACCGTTCATCAAGCGTCTTTACAAAAGCATGCTGATCATAGAATTGTAGGACTGGAAGGGACCTCAAGAGGTCATCTAGTCCAGTCCCCTGCACTCATGGCAGGACTAAGTATTATCTAGACCAGCAGTTCTCAAACTTTAGCAACCTGAGGACCCCCATTTTGAATTAAAATATTTCACAGACCCCCAAGTCCCCCGCTCAGCCCCAAGCCCTTCCCCCAAGGCCCCACCCTTGCCCCACCTCTTCCCACCCCCACTCCACCCCTGCCCTTCCTCTTCCTCAGCTCTTTCCGTCCCCCCCACCCCACAGCATGCCCCATTCCCACTCCTCCCCCTCCCTCCCAGTGCCTCCTGCACACCAGTGGGAGGAGTTGATCAGCAGGGCCGGCAGCCCCGGACATTATTCTGCCCCCTCCCCGGAGTGTGCCCCATCCCCGCTCCTCCCCCCTCCATCCCTCTCAGCAGGAATTAACATATCCTGCGCTGGGACAACAGACCTCCAGGAAAATACCTTTGATCTCTTCCTGCAGACCCACCCAAGACCCTATGAGTATGGTTGGTGAGTCTGCCACTACCAAACCTCCTTCCCCCACCCCACACTTTCCGAGTACATGCCAGGCCAGTTATTCCTGGGCATCTACTTAGGAGAATTTAGATATGTCTTTGAAGTTAATAGTTGCCATTAAAGGCATAGAGAAAAGAATTGCTACATAATCATATGCATGCTCTTTTAAGCTGGGTTCCACGCAGGAACAGAATCAGGGCTGTCAGGATTCTGTGATTACAGCATCTATTAAATTAGATAAATTCTCAACCTCCTTATTAAATTAACTCAATATCAACTACAAATAGTGCTTCTAAGCACTATTGCAATCCAATAAATAAATAGTAATAATCTCAATATTATACTTTGAACTGTTGCTTCTTATCTTTCTTGTATTTTCCAAACATCATGTCACTGTCCTAAATTTTAAAATATTTACAAAGTTTGTTTTTTTAAAAAAGACCAAGAAAAAAATCCTTGAGCAGCAGTAACGTCAGCTCCAGTGATGAAAACCCTGCAATACTCACATTTCAAAGAATGTTAGAATGGTGGGGTGGGGAATCAGATTCCAGCTGTAATGTATCAGCCACATTTATTACAATCTTATCAAATGAGTGATATTTACCTTGCTTCCAGAAAACCCAACAAACTCCAGTAATCGTAAGATCCGTGTTGGAAACATGGACAATGTCTGTGGAAAGAAACATAAATAAGCTGAGCAGTAATTGGAATTGATATTCTCCTCTCTCTCAACCCCAGGGTGTCTGATATGACCTGTCCAAGCCCCAAAGGCAATCAATAAAATCATTAAAAGCCTAATTAGCTCCCCCTAAGTCTTCTTGTGTAGATGTATATTTCTCTCAGCTATTTGTTGTATCTCATGTATCCTTAATGATTAAACAAAACTATATCAGCCTCAGGATCACAGTAAATATGTAAACTCCTGTTTCCTAGGTAAAACTAACAGCAACTCTGGATAACACTGGTTGCTGCATTTTGCAGCATTTTAATGATTATTTCGATGGGAACTACAGAAATTAAAGGTTTGCCAGACCCATCAAGCAGGATACTCGCTATCTATGTGTTACATGGATCAGTTTTTGGAGTCCACTACACTGTTCCAAGAAACAGGTTCTTGTGTCAGAACAAACCAACCAACCACGAATCTGATCATGCAGACATTTACTGCTGGGCACAGTTCTTATTACTCTAAGTAATCTCATTGAACTCAGGGTTAGGCCACCTGTTTGTAAAACGGAAAACGGATACTACTCCTATATTAAAGTATACAAAAGGAACACACGTGACACGGATTCACTCGACACGGATTCACTTCTTGTTATGCAACTGCCTGTATGGTAAATACTAACTCCTACAACTAAACAATGACTGTTTACAGTAGCCTTTGAACCAAGTAGAGTGTAAATCAATGTTGCTTTTCCTGTTAACAATTGAAAAGCAAGTTTAAAATGGTCACTGCTAAAAAAAAAAAAAAAATTATCCCCTTTTAAAAAAAGAGAGAAGGAACTATGCTTCTGGGGAAAAAAGTGACAGAGAACATCTGAGAGGTATTTATACAGTATATCAAATAAATTGGGGTCCCAGTATTATGACAGCCAGTAAGGCAGTATTAATAGCAATAACCACCATTTTAGTTTGCATTCTTTCTTCTTCTTATTTTAATGGGAGTCACCTTTATGCATTATGGGAAGGAGAGACACTAAAAGAACAAACTAAAGGGGATGCTGTGGAAATACTCAGCTATAGGTTTTTAAAGAAGTATGAGAACAATTCATGCATAATCAGACTGCATCTGCTGTGACTCAGTTTTTAACTGTTGAGAGTCACAGTTTACGTAACGTTTACATAAAGCTTCTCTGAGCACAGGGCTGAACACACGCAGAATCAAAATCAGACTTGCACAGAAAATATCTGGTAGTCCTGCTTCAGGCCAGATTAGAAATCATCTTCTCATCCCAAAGCATCTTTACAGACACAGGGAGCAGTACAGCATTGCTGCTATTTATTCCTGTCCTTACCTTGTTCCTCCATTAAGTGCCACCTGGTCATGTTGCTGCAAATGATGTCCTGCCATCTAGCCAGTGGCCAGCCTCTAGGTCTGACTGACCTTGGCTGCTTCTGCATTATTTTCCTTGGCATCCTATCATCTGTTTGCCTCCTGCAGCGGTCCCCCACATTGTAATCTTTTAGATTATAGCCAGTCCCCTTGATCTCAGATCCTTCTCTCCTTCTCACTTCATTTGTCTTAAAATCACTCCACTTTACACCTGCCACCTTTTGAAGAACTCTCTCTCTACTGTCTCCTTCCTTCTGATGTCTGTTACCCCAACCCACAAGTGTGGCACCAAATATTGTGGAATAACGTGCTATGAATTAACTGAATCTAGCAGAAAAATTCTGATTTCAACCCTGGGCAGACAGGACTCGCTTAGCCTCTTTAGGCAAGTCTGTCTAGGAGAAGGAACATTCTGATTTCAAATCTGAGCAGTGGATTAGGGTGAAAGTGCTGATGCTTCTTTCTACCATGCCAGCAGGCTATGGCATTCCCAGGAGCTGGATAGGGGGGATTGGCCTAACAAGCCATTACATCCAAATCTTACTTGTTACAGTTTAAAAATACCACCAGTAAAAGCATCCTCTCTTTCACAGCATACTGGTACTTTCACTTCTGATGTGGGATGAAACCAAGACGTAGAAAAGTGCACAAAAATAATTAAACACCTGCATACCAACCCCCTCTCACTGCCCACCCGCAAAAAAGTCAATTTAAACTTATGAACACTGAAAATTGTTCAGATTAGATTCTGGTTAGTTCTTATTTTAGTCCAACTGATTTGCCATCCCTGGCTGGGAGAAGTGGCAGTGATTGGGGATGGTACCTTTTGCCTGCAGGATTCCATATCAAAGGCAGTGTAGTTCAGTTCAATCGCAGAGGGGTCTCAGACACATCTTCTTTAAGCTTTAGGTATTGTAAACCTGCAGGGAGCTCTCAGGCTGAAGACTGAGCTGTGATCAGCTCTTCCCACAGTCGAACTACTGATCACAGCTTAGGTTACTGAAATGGCCCAAGGTGCTACTTTGTCCTGACTACGGTGCTAACATAGGCCCAAATCCTACAATGAACGTTGGATGGGCAGACGCTTGCACTCATGCAGAGACTCCTTGAAGTCAGCAGAGCTCCATGCAAATGCAGAGGAGTGCCTGCACACAGTAAACTGTAGGATCATGGCCATAGCAGTTCCTCTGTAATTTCTCTTTTATGTGTAGAATGTTCACCCTTGATGTTTCTTAATCACGTTAATATCGGCAGATGCTGTAAACCAGCAGAGGGCCGGCCCAGCAAATACTTGCAGACTTCTAACTTCAAACATGAGCGGTTCCATTAAACACCTGCGTTCTACTGAGTTTAAGTTAAGCATGTCTGTAAGTGTTTACAGGAGGGGGGCCTTAGTGAAGACTTCTTTTACATACCAGGTTGAAAGCTCCAACTCCAAGCTTTACACCACCTTCAAAATGGAGATAGTTCTTTCCTTTAACATAGTTTGGAGACTGTATAAGACTGTCCAATTCCCTAACAATACAGAAGATAACATTACAGAATACATGGATAACCGGGTAAGTATTTAGCCCAATTCAGTTAGAAAGCTGACCAGTCATTTTGAAATATAACAATTATAGTCATAACTCTGAAGTCTCATCTAATCTAGATAAATGAAAGTAGCCAGAAGCTATTGTTAACCATGGGATGGTGGTAAAAGGTCTCATTTCTCTTTCCTATTCATTAGTACAGTAGAGAACAGCTTCTTTCTACATGTGCAAAACTTTAACAAACCAGGAGTCTAAGAAAGCATGCCATGACTGAACATGTGAAGAGCAAATTCTTTATCATGCAAACATCAGGAAATATACCGGGATTTATGTGTACGTGAACTAAGAACATCTCTTGTATCTGCAAAAATGAAGAGAGATGCCAGCTTGGTAGACTTACATGGTCGTCTTTCAAATGATGGATCTATGAACTTGTACTCTACTGTCATGAGTGCTTTAAAAAGGAGAATTCCATATACCTTTAACACTTCTAGGGGAGCTGTCTGCAGTATTGTGTGGCAGGATGATGCAGCATGTTACAGAGGCAAAGAGTCCTGTGGCACCTTATAGACTAACAGACGTACTGGAGCACGAGCTTTCGTGGGCGAATACCCACTTCGTTGGATGCACGCAGTATACGTCTGTTAGTCTATAAGGTGCCACAGGACTCTTTGCCGCTTTTACAGATCCAGACTAACACAGCTACCCCTCTGAAGCATGTTACAGAGGACACACTGAGCTCTGTGAGTGACTTTGCTTTTGTTCTTATTTGCCTGGCTGTTTTTTCCAATAATCTAAAAAAAGTTATTCAGGCGGAAAACATAAGGCAGCACATTCATATAACAGTACAGAGGAAACAAGCTGTCTGACAAGTTGAAAGCTACTCAAGATGTGTTTGATTGGTTTTAGGACTGAGGGAGGAGGTTGGACATAAACAGCATCTGCCAGTGGAGGTGGCTCACTTGCTAGCCACCAATCAGTATTAAATCCATGTTCTCTAGGAGTGAACTGAGGAGGACCACTTATCCCAATCTGCGTGGGTTGAAAATTACTCATGCTCCTAGATTTTGAAGATAGTTATTATAGCTTACACCATGTGCCTAAGTAAATAAATAACAACAATGCTAATTGTTTGAGACGCCCCCTCCCACCAGAGTCTTTTTATTGCAGAAGTGCATCTGGTATGATAATACCACAATAATTCAGGCCTACTTACCTATATGTCTGATAGCTGTTCCTGACTTTGATGCCTCCTTTGATAAAGCTAACCATGTTCTCATCCTGGTGGAAGGGAAACACATTAGCACTGAGCAATTTAAACTGCATTTGCTTTCTGGAAATTAATATATGGGAGTAAAACAAATTAAGATGAATCAGACAGGATGAGTCTCTATGGAGCAGTAAATGGCTAAGACTTAGGATTTCTTTTCTAATTTTTGTTGGATCATATTAAAGAAGTTCTGTATTAAAATCACAAATGAGTTTGATTCCCCATAGTTTAAATTCCAGGGTATTACTATTTAAGAGGTCTGTTGGTTTTTGGTCTCTTGTTTTTACTGTTTCTCTCCCACTCTGTGTGAAACTTGCAAGCTGCTAATTGTGATAGTACATCCTAAGACAGAGAGAGACTCAAAGCGATACTTTGTAACAACAGAAACAGCACCCAGAGACTCCCCGCCCTTTTGTTGTATTCATCTCGCTTTGTTAACAATTGTGATTAAAATAGAGATAGAGGATGTATGTGGATGGAGGCTTCATGTGGATAATAAATGAATGATCAGGGAGGTGCCAGCCTAAGAATCCAGTGTTGATCGGCCGAAGAAGGTGTCAAGTGGAAACAACCAGAGGACCCCTGGAGGGCAGACTGGAATCCACCCAACAGCCTCAAGGATGGGAGACCCGAAGAACGAGATAACATCTGGCAGCACGGAGATCAGGAATGTGCCATCTGCTGATTCATTCAGCAACAGCATGATGAAGCAATTCCCATAGACTGGCATAGGAAGAAATTCCTATAAAAGTGGACTCTAGAAACTGAGAACTTTGGGGTCTGATTCTGCAAACCAACTTCCAGGAGCATCAGATGTGCATCTGACAAGGCCCTGCTCCCTCCTTGTGTCAGGCCACCTGGCCAGTGGCTTAGCACAAGCAACTCTGAGGCTGGTAATTATGATAACAACCTTGCAGAACCTGTGTTTGTGTGTGTGTGTATGAATGAATGTGTGAATAAATATGAAATTGAATGGAATGTTATTGCTATAACTAACTGCTTACTAAGATTCTTTCTGTATTCACAATAAATGTGGCATTTTGCCTTATCCCCTTTAATAAGATCCTGCTGGTTTTTATTTTATTGGTATAACAGTAAATGGTTAAGACTTAGGATTTCTTTTCTAATTTTTGTTGTTTTTATGGTGTTCTAAAATATCAGATTTTTATTTTTATTTTCATGCTTTCTGTGATTAGTTGCTTTAACTCTGAGCCATGGCTCTTTAGTCTACATTAATGGCCACAGGAATAGTGTCATATTGTCTCTTGTTGCTGTTAGCAAAAAGTGGCACCTACAGTACAGACAGCTGTGACTGTTTTAAACGAATGAAAAGAGCTTTGAACCATTTGTCCTTCAGCACGGTTAAGGTTCAGACATTCCAGCTACGAACAGCTGACTGCCTGCACCAGATCCTGCCGGATGCAATTTGGTTTCATGTAAAACATCAGGTATGTTGGATGTGCTCTCTTTTTGTTACTGGATTTTAAGGTGTTAATGGTAAGTGTGTAGCACAGCCATAAAAAGCAATGTAACGAATGCTCAGATATTGTATAACAAAACATAAGAAACATGGAATCTGCAAGATAAAATATGTAGGGGCCTTTGAGTTAAGAATTATGACTTAACCTATGAGAAACCGCTTGATAATTTTCCGTTCGTAGCTTCTTTCCTCATTTATCACTAATGGGTAATGCCCCCCACCTGTGGGATACGGAAGCAAGCTGCAGGCTCCAGGACTAAGCCCTGCCCTTCAACTCAGGCCAGCAAAAGAGTGTTTCAAAAAGCTGAAGAAACACTCCAGGAATCAAATATTAGCAAAGACAACAGATTGATATAATATATGAATTAAATGTATGTTTAAATCTCCCTTTAGAGAAAAAAATCAATTTGTTACCAACTGTATTCCAGTCATTTACCAGATGACACAGGTGGTCTGAATGAGGGGAGAAGCTGCTAACAGGAAGAAAATTAGCAGGCAAGAAATTTTTCATTCTGCTGCACAGCTTCTCTCCACATTCATCATTAATAGATAGTAAGGAGCAGTGAATCAAAGAAGTGGTGGTGGGGGAGGATAAACAGAGTTGTAATTATTATTGTAGAATTCTATTCTGGAATGGAAATTATCTCCCTTGCGCCACATTTTAAAGCAAGAATTTTGTAATTTAAGGAGCCAATCCAGTAGGGAACCTTCCTACCAAAGGAGGTCTCTGCAGAGGAATGGAAACTTATTTTGCAAAACTTCCTCAGATGAAGCTCATGCAGTTTGGGGGATTCCTACTCCGTAAATAGTCCTCCAGATGCCTAGCATGTCAATTGCTGCAGGATTTTAATATCTTGTCTGCCGCAATTTTGAGGTCTGAAGGCTGTGAATTTTGGAGGGAATGAGATGAACCGTGTGTGTGTCCTCAATATACTTGAGATATATCTTTAGAATGCTGAGAATGCCCATTTATGTCACTACCTTCCAAAGGATTGGAATAAAAAGGTGGGAGAGCTATTTCCCAGGAACCGTGGAAAGAAGAACTTACATTGAACTGAAAAGTTTCTGGAGGTTTAGCATTTTTTTCATGACAATAGCAGTGTGGTTCTTGTATAGATAGAGGCACTAATTCCAAAACCTGTCTTTCAGAGGCAAAGGTGATTGGAAAAGCCAGACACAGGCTTGTCTAATCTGTCGTCCTGATTAATCTTGACATCTGATGCTCAGGTGGGGAGTCCGATGTGCCTTTCTAAAGAATGTTGCTAGGGCTGGTTCCCACTTTTATGCAGTGCTTGGTTGTGTAGGACTCCAGTCAATCATTCTGGAGCAACTCTAGTGTAGCCGATATCAACAGAATTTTACAGTTGTCTTGCTCGGCTCATCACCGGTGAGGCCTCAGCTGGAGTACTGTATCTAATTCTGGGTGCCACACTTTAGAAAAGATGTGGACAAAATTGAGAGAGTCCAGAGGAGAGCAACAACGGTACAAGGTTTAAAAAACCTGACCAATGAGGAAAGGTTAATAAACTAGACATGTTTAGTCTTGAGAAAAGACGAGTGAGCGGGGACCTGGTAATAGCCTTCAAATACGTTAAGGGATGTTACAAAGAGAACAGCAAACAATTGTTCTCCATGTCCAGTGAAAATAGGACTGTAGGGGAAGTTAAGCTTTGGAATATTCTTCCAAGGAAGACTGTAGAATCCCCATCATCAGAGGTTTTGAAGTACAGGTTGGACAAACACCTGTCAGGGATAGTCTAGTTTTAATTGGTCCTGCCTCAGCACAGGGGGCTCAACTTCATGACCTTTTGAGGTCCCTTCCATCCCTACAGTTCTATGATTATTATTTGTATTATGGCAACATCTAGGCCTTGGTCCCATTGTGCTGGGTACTGTACAAAAGACAGTCTGTTTCCCAAAGAGCTTTCTGTTTCCCCTCACACCAGAAATGTAATGTGACCAGATCAATGAGTGAAATTTCCTGATTGAGTTCTCTTTGGATATCAAAATTTCTCAACGAGGCCCTAATGGAAAATCCTTGCTGAATTACACTTTCTCTTCCAATGTCCAGGCTGTAACTGTAGGTGGTCCAGGTCTGGATGAAGGAGCCCCTGCTTAAAGAGGCATGGTGTTTTCTGCAGGTGCAATGGAGGTTCCTGGGCTGTCTATCAAGTACAGAGTGTCTTTTGGGCCGTTAGAGGACTATGGGGAGACCTTTTCCCTCTTTTCTGTATCCTTTATGCGACCTGTCTTGAAAGGTAGCAGATTCTTCTCTGTCCAGGATATTATTTCCATTGTCACAGAGAAGCTTTGACAGCTGGCTACTCCTTATTTTTGAAAGGGATATAAACACTGATGCTTCAATCATAAACAAACATTTACATGGGAGGTAGCAGGAAACGTTCCCTATGAGCACCATAACTATCCACAAAGTGGTTTCTTGCACCTTCTTTTGAAGCAGCTGGTTCTGGCCACAATTATAAATGAGATATTGGACTAAATGGACCATTGGTCTGAACTATGCAGTCATGTGTGTATGTTTTCATTCAGACAACTTTGTCAGTGTTGTATCTAAGCAAATTAAATGAATGTGGATTCTAAATTTTTGACAATTTGTCATCTATGTATGCAGTCCACCTTGTGAGACTTGCTTGAGCATGTTGGTTGTACTTACCTGCCCACAAACGGACTTTTGAAGGTGATCTGAGAAGGACATCTAATTTTGCATTGTACCCGGTAAATGGTTCTATGTCCTTAAAGGAATATCTGGAGGGTGCATTTTGAAAAATCTCATTCAGAGATGAAGCCAGTACTTGTGTCATAAATATAAAGGGAAGGGTAACCATCTTTCTGTATACAGTGCTATACAATCCCTCCAGGCCAGAGGCAAAACCCTTTCACCTGTAAATGGTAAAGAAGCTAAGGTAACCTCGCTGGCACCTGACCCAAAATGACCAATGAGGGGACAAGATACTTTCAAATCTGGAGGTGGGGGAGAGGGGGAACAAAGGGTTCTGTCTGCCTGTGTGATGCTTTTGCTGGGAACAGATCAGAAATGCAAGCCTTCCAACTTCTGTTAAGTTAGTAAGTAATCTAGCTAGAAAATGCATTAGATTTTCTTTTGTTTAATGGCTGGTAAAATAAGCTGTGCGGGAGGGAATGTATATTCCTGTTTTTGTATCTTTTTGTAACTTAAGGTTTTGCCTAGAGGGATTCTCTATGTTTTGAATCTGATTACCCTGTAAGGTATTTACATCCTGATTTTACGGAGGTGATTCTTTTACCTTTTCTTTAAATTAAAATTCTTCTTTTAAGAACCTGATTGATTTTTCATTGTTCTTAAGATCCAATGGTTTGGGTCTGTGTTCACCTGTACCAATTGGTGAGGATTATTATCAAGCCTTCCCCAGGAAAGGGGGTGTAGGGCTTGGGGGGATATTTTGGGGGAAGACATCTCCAAGTGGGCTCTTTCCCTGTTCTTTGTTTAAAAAGCTTGGTGGTGGCAGCATACTGTTCAAGGACAAGGCAAAGTTTGTACCTTGGGGAAGTTTTTAACCTAAGCTGGTAAGAATAAGCTTAGGGGGTCTTTCATGCAGGTCCCCACATCTGTACCCTAGAGTTCAGAGTGGGGAAGGAACCTTGACAACTTGGCACCAGCAATCCTACCTGTAGGAGAGAATTGGCTAGAGATGACCACTGCCAGGAAATGAATGATACAATGATGTTTTGGATCTTTGCAAATCTTTACCATGGTAGGAAAATTATGGCCAGAGCCAAGTAGTTTTGACCCATGGGTGAACAATTTTCTGCATTGGGTTCAAAAAGTTCTTCTCGATTTTTTGAACCACCAGTGGGTATGTATCCTTTCCAGCAGCTGGCATTTTATGAATTGGTCTATTTCTCTCAATAGGGTACCAATTGGCATGCTGTCCATGAATGGGTATGGAGCCTTCCAAAGGGGATCAGAAATTTCAGGAGGCGGTCAAGGCCCTACAGGTCTCTCCAACTCAAAGCTCATATTCTGGCAGCACAAGGGTCAGTGGGGTATACCAGGCCCACTGAGGTGCCTAAGAAGCTGCCCAGAACAACTCACACACTTGGCTCTGTGTTTGCTGCTGCAGTGAAGGGCAGAGGGAGCTCACTTCAGAGGTGCTGTACCAGAGAAACCAGAGGGTGAGAGCATCTATACTCCAGAGATTCTTCACCTCAGGAGAAGGAAAGAGGAGCTAGATGCTGAAATGAAGTCACTACTGCACAAAAATAAACAGAAATTAAAAGTTAGAAAACAAAATTGCTAGAAGAAACTGAACTGCCAACTTGGTGTGCTGCTGGGGGCAGAAAATCTGGTAGCTCGATCTGAAGGGCAGGACTTAGTCCCAGAGTCTCCATCAACAATACTGAACCACCTGCAAATTCCACACTGAGGGGCATTATACATTAGCGATAGATGAGAGAGAAGCTGTGCAGTATAAATGAGTGTGTCACTCCTGGTATGATAATATGTCCCCAGAGAGTTTAATCCAAATCATGGTGCAGCAAATGCTCACAAAACAATGTGTCCCTGTTTACTTTTGTTCCATAGAGCAAATGTTTATTTCCATCATTCAGCTGGAGGGTTCCACAGGGCGTCATACATACTAGTTTAAAGGCTGCTTTCTGTTTAGCAGTTGGGGGAAGGTTTCAGAAACAGGACATTTACTTCAGTTTCAGCCCAGAAATTCAGAAAAGTCACATTTGCTAAGAATGAAAAGAACCAATGCTACAAGAGATGCCTGAATATCAACCTCCCTAGGGAAACCCTGAGGCTGATTTGAGAAAGCAGTTGCTGACTGGCACCCATGCGCTACGCATTTTATCCGAATTCAGTTCTAATCATAGAAAGGAACAAATGCTATGAATCAAAAGCCTTTGAACTGTCAGCACAGTAAAAGCTGTGTTATCTGGCACTTTACCAACTGGAAAGCTCTAGAAGCTGACATTTCTGATATCTCCCAATACAAATCTTCACAGGGATGCCAGGTGTCCGGTTTTCGACCAGAACACCCAGTCAAAAAGTGACCCTAGCGGCTCCGGTCAGCACTGCACACCGGGGCATTAAAAGTCCAGTTGTTGTGGGGCCGGCAGGCTCTACCTGGCTCCTCATGGCTCCCCAGAAGCGACAACTTGTCCCTGCTGCTCCTAGACGGTGGAACGGCCACGGGGCTCCATCTGCTGCCCCCACCCAGAGTGCTGGCTCTGCAGCTCCTATTGGCCGGTAGCTGTGGGGGCAGTGCCTGTGGGTGGAGGCAGTGTGCAGAGTTGCCTGGCTGCGCCTCCACCTAGGAGCAGCAGGGACATGTTGCCACTTGCAGGGAGTTACCCGAGTTGAGCGCCGCCAGAATCCGGTACCCCGAAGCCCCTCCCACGCCCAACTCCCTGCCCCAAGCCCCCTCCCACACCCAAACTCTCTCCCTGAGCCGCACCCCGCACTTCCTCTCCCGCCCCAACCCCCAGCCTTGAGCCCCCTCCCACACTCAAACTCCCTCCCTCCATTGGCAAGTATAACTCTTACTTAACCAGAATTTTTGACTAACTGGAACCCCCCATTCCCCCAACATGCTGGATAACAAAGCTTTTACTGTAGTTTGTACTTCCTGGGAAAAGGGCAAAGTGGCTTTTTACAGTGTTTTGGTAATCTTCATTAAGCATCTGAAGTAACCACTTTAAAAACTCTTAGTAAGTATAAGAGGTAAAGCACCTTCATTTAATTTTTAAAACTAGCTCTTGCTTCCATGAAAAATTAAAAGGCTAGAACAGCAAATGAATGATGTCTTGCGCATCCCACCCTAAGCAACGCTGCACAGACATGTTGTGAGAAGAGGGAGCACATGAACAGGGCCTTTTTTATGCGTAGGAGACAGAAGAAGTTATGCCCTTTCTCTTAAGTTTCTTATGGATGCATGAACAGTTTTAAAAAGAAACGTACCATTTAAGGCCAACAGAGCTGCCATAAATGTCCCTCTCCTAAGATACTAAGAACACTACCAGCACTATGTAGTGCCTTTCAGCCACAGATATCAAATCAGTTTACAAAGCTGGTAAATTTGATTATCTCCTCTTCACAGATGGGGAGGCAGAGAGAATAAGTGACTTGTCCACCGCACTATGGGAAGCAACTGTGTCAGGAATAGAAATTAAGAACTGCAACTCTCATTCACCTGCTTTAACCACAGACTGAAGTTCAGCTGAAAGCTGCTGATGTTATCTCATGGGGCAAGCCCAACTTTTATACTCTAAGCAAAAGATACACGGAGAAAGAGAGAGGGAATGCTTTTTCTCCCAGAACACAAATCCGCATTGTCTAGTAACAACAGTGGAACATCCAGGGGAGATAGCCCTTCAAGAACAACCTTGTTAAAGTAGATTCATTACTTTGATTACTCACTGGATTTTGGGAGAAGCAGAGGAACAAGCTCCCCTGCATGCTACAGCTCCAATGACCTTTGTTCCTCTTCCATGCTATCCCATCCCCATTCATACACTTACCATGCTTACTGAAGTGACCTTCCACCCAGCCAAAGAACGTGAGGACAACTGCTTTCCAAGTACCTCAGCATCACTCCTGAATCATGCAGAGGGGTGCTGGAGAGAGCTGCAAGGTGTTCCCTCCACACAGACTGCAGCTGCCTCCACGGCACTCTGAGACCAAGAAGTAAGGCCCACGTCTTAGGCACCTAATTCCTATTGATTTCAAAGGAAGTTAGGTGCCTAAATACCCTGGAGGATGTGGGCCTAGAGACTTGGTCCAGTAAACTGGACCTGGGTCTCTTGCACGGGTGTATGAAAATGTGCACTTTAAATGTCCCACATAAAGATTTCCATCTGGATGCAACTGATTTTCAAAACCTCTGTTCCCCTCCTGCTTTCATGAAACAGCCATAACAGCTGGTACTGTACCTGCAGGAATGTGAGAGCCGCTCTCTGAAGCAAGCATTCAGCATAGCAAACTTCGGCATGAATTTCCTCTAGTGTGAAAGGGAGGAGAGGGAAAAGACACAATCAGACAACAGATTAATTAAAGAAGTAGTATTATACCCCCAAATAGGAAAACAGAATACAATAAATGCAAAGGGTGAGAAAACCTCAAAAAGAAAATCTGATCACAGAGTTTGTTTCTTCCAGGTTGTTGAACTAACCCCAAGTGATAGTAACACAAAATTGTTACCAAGTGGCTGCTCGGTGGCTATATGAAACGATCAGCCCAGATCTTGACAGAGAGGGGTCTAGAATACAATGGCTATCACCAGAAATTGTAGCAGTCTCAGCAGAGAAATAAGGATGAAGGCTCTATTCAACAAAGCAAGTACTTAATTTTAAGCATATAAATCATCCCATCCCTATCCACCGAGGCATTTAAACGAAGGTGCTACACTGCATAGAGATGGGATAAGTCACATACTGAAGGTCAAGCATGTATTTAAGTGCTTTGCTGAACGAGGACCCACATGGGCACGGAGACCAATCTGTTGTCACCCTAGAAGAGTTACCTCCAAGCCAAGGAGAGGCACTTTGGCAAGATGGCATAAGCAAGCTTGCTTTGCCCCACTTGAATTCTAACCCTGGTTCTGACACTCCTGTACTGAGCAGGGAATATGTTTGTATGATTTATTAATTCTGTATGAGGTTATGAACCCTGTGTGTCTGTGTCAGGCTGCACACTCCATTCTGAATATGCAGCCTTTTGCCTTCTCTCTGCTGTTTGCCTCCATGTTGGGTTGAACATTCCAAAGGCTGGTAGCTAAAGAACAACAGAGGGTACCCAATCACTGGAAATCTATTCACATTAGACAAAAGAATGATCCTTGCCCAGAAAAACTAGTCGAGCAGGGGGCAAGTCACTTTGGCATCAAAGTCACCAGACAGGAGTTTGTGCTCATGTGGGGAACTGGCAAAGGTGTCACCTGACACAGGGCACTGAAGGTTTTTAAAAGGGTAGAGGCTAGTCTGCTTAGTGGCCAGCCATGTTCTCCAGTTCATGAGGGAGCAACCACTCACCATGTAACAGCCTGCATGAGTCAGGGGACACCATCCCTGCCTAGATCCACGGCTCCCAAGGGAAGGGTGAAATAGAAAGTGAGGGATATTGCCGCTTCAGAAGTTTATTATTTTGTATGATCGGTACTTATCCATGCTTTACATGATTAAGGATAAAAGAGCATAAAGGTGTTAGACTTGGCAGAGTGCGGGTGTTGACTGCTTCACAACTACTGTGTGCCCCTAAGAGAATTAAACTATAAATGAGAAGTTTCTCATCTCTGGGGAGTAGTTCTGGGGGAGGGGTGTGTTTAAGTCTTGGGGAGTGTGACAGGTCAGCACTGAACTTAGAGGGGCTAAGCAGCTGGACAGTAGGTTCTGACACTCGGAGGTGGTGCCAGATAGAAGATCAGCATCCTGAGAGTGTGCCTAGGGACCCTGAGAGCGGGGCAGTGGCTAGACTCCATTCAGGCTCCAGGAGCTCGAAATACCCAGCAATCCAGCACCGCAGAGGCTTGGATTCCCCTCCCAGCCCTCCTAGTGAGTGGCCAGGAAGGGGCACTCACTGGAATCTGTGACAACCAGTCTTCGATTGAGCATTTCATTTCTGTGCCTCCGCTTCCCACTCTGTATAACGAGGATAACAACACCAACTTGCCTCACCCGGGGGGGGGGCTGTGTGTGAGAATTAGTTAATGTTAATACAGTGCTTTGAAAACAAAGTGCTATCACTGCTAAACACCTATTGCTGTGAGGTTGTAGCAGCATCAAACACGGGCCAGCAAGACAGCAGCACAAAGACAGAGGCTGCAGACATATCATCTCTTCTGCCCTTTTCTCCTGGGGCCACACGAGGCAAGACCTTTCATTTAGGGGTGGGGGTGTGAAAGGGCAAAGAAAAAGGAGCTAGGAAAGAGGTGTGTGAACCACTCCTGAGCACTCCCCCTCTATTCAGGGCAGTCATCCTGAGCACCAACTTCCAGGGGCACCAGATCAACAGATGGAGGGGGCGGGAGGGTGCCACATCACTCAGCAATTTTGTTTTGTTCTGTTTGTTTTGGGGGGGTGTCTTTTTTTCCTCCTCCCCCCCCCCAGCTGCTTGTGGGGCAGCCAAAAAAACATTTTCCATCCTGGGTTGCAAAGCACATAGGTCAGCCCTGCATCAATCAACAGATTCGTAGGGTGGCATTAACGGAGGTCTTGAGGGAAGAGCTCTATTTTGTGCCCCTCCCACCCCAGGCTGAAGGCTATAATGATGCACAACAACAACTGGACAGAGGATGGTCACACACGATAAAAACGGCAGTGGCTCCAGAATGAACATGTGGGCTATGCCCACTTTAAGCTCTTGAGCCAACCACCTCACAAATACAGAATTAATACAAAGAAAGAAAGAAAATACCACATCTGAATGCTGGGGAACTGGATCTTATACAAGAAGAGCCCAAAGAGCTGAAATGCTGGTTTCGTTTTTGGAAATGGATCGTTGAATACTACAATCTTACTTTAATTGCCTGCACGGTCCAACATACGTAGCTCTATGGAACACAAGCTCCATATTAAATGTAGTCCAACCCAAGGCTGAGTCGCCTTAATGTACTTCCTTCAGAGATCACATTCAGCTTGTTTTGCGCAGTATTATGGTGTTGCCAACTCTCTAGATTTATTCATGAGTCTTGCGATATTTGGTGCAGGGATTTTAAGCTCAGGCTCCTGGAGTCATGCGGGAATCTCAGGTTTTTTTTTTTGTTTTTTTTTTTTCATTATTAAGTTTCTAGCCCTTGTGATTATGGAGAAAAGTCTAAAATTTGATCTGAGTGCACTCTAAAGGCTCAGAAACCAGAAGACAAATAAGAATCCCAATATTAGTATTCTTTAGTAAATTTCATTATTTTTATGCCCATCTCATGATTTTTTGATACTTAACTCATGCTTTTTACACACGTAGGGGTGGCAACCCTGTAATTACTTTCCAACTCCCACCCTTACGAGTTGATTCCTCTGATAGTCATGAGATCCTGTTCAGCAAATTACTAGCAGGTTAAACTATTTTGCGAGTGCCCATCTACACTGACTGAAATACACACACACTCTTGCTTCTGTGACCAAATATAATCCAAGTGACGGACAAGATCATGAAACAAAAATAATTTAGTATTATTTCCCTCCTAGATCTTGGGTAACAGTGCTAAGCTGTTTTAATCGCATGACCCTATCTCATTTAGTCCAACTGTGCGTCATGCCCTTGATTAGTTGTTATACTGTACTGTGTTTGCATACATTCACGTTTTTATTACCAAGGAAATGACTGTTTTTTAATAAAGAAAGAGATCTAATAGAGCATTATGTAACCATTTAAATTCAATTACTCAGCTACGTGGACTGTGTTGCCCAGATGCAAACAAACTAGAACTTGTACATTGCTACGTGGAATTGGAATTACACTGTGTAATGAAACTGATGTCAGAGAACCAGCGCCTAGCGGGATTAGCAAATTTCAGATTTTATACATTTTCAATCAATACATTCATAGGAGCAAATGGCCACTCCTGGTCCCAAGAGAGCAGAAAACCCTGGCCATCACTAAACCTCTCCAAGACTCATCCTGCCCTGTGCACAAGTGCATATAAGAAAATATTGGCTTTGCAGCACGTCTGGAGGTTAACAGGCTCAAGCAGACTAAGATTTGAGGGATCCTCATGGAGAGTGCCCTGCTAGCAGGTCCCTCTCAATTAAAACAAGGCTGTTTCAGTTCGAGAGTCTCCACTGATTCCCACTTTGGCAATATCACACAGAGAGAGAGGCAATTTCTCCCAGAGGTGACACCCAACATCTTGAATTCCACCCAAAAGCCTACAGGCATCCAGTGGTAAGTGTCTGAAAAGATCCCAAACACCACCCACCAACGAATCTGTAAAGTTAGCCCTGCAAATTCCCATCAGTGAAAGGCACAGGGGAAAAAAAAACCCCAAACATTACATAAGCCAGATGGAACCTTACCTTCAGTAAAGTGTTCGAGGTTTTGTCTATGCACAAGGTTATTAAAAGAATCAGCTACAGTCGATTTCTTCCTAAACCTAATGGGAAAGAAAAACAAGTCTGGTCATTCTTAACAAGAAGGGGAATCACTGAAAAACTTATACCATTTACCTGGCTTTCCATACTGCCACAAACACACCTCCACTCCAGCTTGCACCCACCCACTGTTATCTCACCTTTTATGTTGTAAATTGCACCAGAAATCTGCTAGTCTCCTTATTATGTGTATCAGGCTATTATTTTCATACAGATGTAACACCTCAAAGCAAAATTGGATGACAATGAAAACTTCAGCACTAAACATCTGCTAAAATAGGACAGATTCTGACTTGCATTGAAGATCTCCTTATTCTGTGACTAGTCCTATTGACTTCAATGGGACTACACATGGAGTAGATACATCTGCTTTGGGGTACTGTATTGCTGCCCATCACTGTGGTGTCTGAAAGCCTTCTGTGCAAAATGGATTAGGTACTTTTCTATTGCCACAGGACTTCACAGGGTCCATTTCTTAAGCCTGGAAAGCTGTCCTTGGGATAGGGGTTTTTTGCCTGGTTGTTTGTGTGTAGCGAAAGGAGAGCTGTGTGTTGTTCTGATTATGCTGGAACTACCTTCAAACAGGAAGGTTTTGCAGTGTTCTCTAAAAGCAATCAGACTCTAGATTCATCTACTCTTCAAATGCATTCTGCAGCTTGAGCCTGTCAATGAAAAAGGCTTTTCTCCAACTCTTATGTGATTCATTCTGGGCTTTGTGACCTGTGTGGTCTCACAGAAGTGCAACTGTCATGACAATTCATAGACGGAGATATGAATCAGCTAACATGGGCCAGCCATGGGTGTTTAACTGCAGTGTAGACATACCCTAATGTAACTGAGATCTGATTAATGGATCTGGTTAGTCGTGAAGTGCTACTCATGGTGAGTAAGGATATCAGAATTTGTCTCTATTGAAGCCAACAAAACCAAGAAGATTGTCCTCAAAATAAAGGGCCTCAATTCCCTAAGAAAACCTCTCAGAGAAAACGTGCTAACAGACGCCTTTCAGCATGCCTGAATTTCAATAGAAACTGAGAGCACTGAAGACCTTGCAGAATTAGCCCAGAGGTTGCCATAATTGCCTACTAACACCTTCAAATTAATCTTTCCCAAAAAGGAAGATTAGTGATGAGAGAGTACCTAGGAGATTGTTAGTGACAAGAGAAGGTTTCATAAGCAAGAGCCTAACAATCGCTTCCAATAAGGCCCCACTGTCTCTCCCTCTGGATTTCACCATCTCAGGAGCTCACTCATTGAAAAGGCAGCCCATTGTATGAAAGTTTCCATGTATTTCCAAAAAAACACAGTAACCTATCTTGGCTAAAGCCCAAGAAGAGAAGATTTCACATTTGTTCTTGCCATGCAAACCTCTGCCAATATTCAGGCTGACAATCTGATCGCAGTCTAAGAGATCTTGGGCCATTTGAGTTATTGACCTACATTTCCACCATTAACTCACTCAGTACTTCTCCCTTGTTCCCCTCACTGAAACAACAATTGGGATTAGACACAGTGAAAATCGTGTAAATAAAGAAACTATCTGTTAATATGCAATAATTTGCTAAACTTTCAATTTATTCATATTTCTTTTTGTAGTGAAATTTGAAATTACCCTGCAGTACCAGAATAACACCAGTAAATTACAAAAGAAAATGAATTCAAACAGAAGACCTATATTCAATCAGCTAGTTTGAAGAATACTGTTTATCAGCAGTATACTGGTGAATAACAATACTAAATAACCCTCACAAACTCATACAAAATAAGGTAGAAAAGTCTTACTCCATGAAATAGTTTAAAAACATTTTGTGCTAATCCATGTTTCATTAATAACATAATTGGCCACATTTGGCTGTTCATTGTGGTTTGGCTTTGAATCCATAATGAATAGCTATTTGTACTTATGTTTATTACAAGGGCAGCATTTATCAGAGCTGATGAATGGAGAGACAGGCACTTAAATGAATATGGAAGTGAATAGGTGAATAAAGGACAGAGTTGTACATGCTGCCATCCTGTCTTCTCCTTGCATTCTGTCCACTAATAGGAGGAAATGTAAACCACGTGTAGTATTGCCAACCTCAAGAGATCAAAAATCATGAGTCAGACCCCCACCCCCCAAAATCATGAGATTTTAAAAACTCCAGCCAATCATGATTTATATAGTCTGTTGCTTGACTTTTTCATTACACTCTACTTCTCTGCCAATGTGTGAGAGATCATTCCAGGTTGAAAAGCCAATCTTTAATGCTCACAAAAATGCACGCCTCTCCATCTGCTCAGATGGAGACTCCCCTTTCCCTAAGGGCTCGTGTACACTTACCAGGGGATCGATGTGCAGTGATTGATGCACTGGCGGTCAATTTAGTGGGTCTAGTGAAGATCTGCTAAACTGACCACAGATCGCTCTCCTGTTGACTCCTGTACTCCACTCGCATAATGTGGACCCCGCCGTAAGCAGATCTAAGCTATGTCGATTTGAGTTACGCTAATCACGTAATTCAAATTGTGTAGCTAAGATCGACTTTTCCCTTTAGAGTAGACAAGGTTTAAAACAGTAATAGGAAATGGATGGCAGTTCCCCTATCTTCACTCTCTCCCCTCCTAGTTTATTTGCTTTGATAAAAAGAAGGGCTGGACGGTAAATAGTTTGAGTACCACTGACCTAATTAATGCATCATGATTCACACTCAGCACACAGAACTTATATTACTTTATCAGGTTGATGAGTTACAGATATTCACATTAAAGACCTTTATATTAACTCCCGCTTTCCCAGTTTAGCTGTTGAGTAAACTCACATGTTTATGTAGTCCTGCAATAAAAGAACAGATGACGGATTCACAAATAAGCATGAAATAACTAATCAGTGTTAGCAAATGGGCAGCTATCCAGTGAGCAGCCCCCTCAGGAGCAGAGTTAAAAATCCCTTTAATTAAATATTTCAGAAAAATTAAGTATTGAAAGTATTTGTAATATTCCATAATGACAGTGTTTCTATACAAAACCTTACTGTCAGAGATCCTAGAGACCATCCCTTCATGGCCATCCACTAGGACGGCTAGGAGGGGACTCCAAGCCTTTGCTGCTGTAGATCCCCGGGATGTATTAAGCATTTGGAGCCTCAATGGAGTCCAGCCACTGCCCAAATCTTGAGGTCCCTAAGCACATTCTCAGGGCACAGACTTTCCATGTGGCACCCCCGTTCTGAGTGTTGGAACCTGCTGTCCAGCCACCCTAGCCCCTCTGGGCACATCCCTGACCCCTCATTACTTAAACACACTGCTCTCCCAGAACTCCACCCAACAGCTGGAAAGCTTCTGTTTTACAATTTAACTCCATTAGGGGTGTGCAGTAACTGTGAAGCAGTCACACTCTCACACACACACTCACACTCACACACACCCACCCCAACTTTAAAAAGTGCCAGGGGGTGCTCAAACCCCACACCACCTCTTCCCGCCCCCACCCGCCTCTTCCCGCCCAGTTCTGCCCCCTCCCCCGAGCGCGCCGCGTCCTCGCTCCTCCCCTCTCAGCATCCTGCACGCCGTGAAACAGCTGATTGTGGTGGCTGGGAGGCACTGATACATGGGGCCTGCTTTTGGGTGGGAGGCACTGGGGAGGGAGGGAGTTGATGGGGGGCTGCCGGTGGGTGCTCAGCACCCACCATTTTTTCCCCATGGGTGCTCCAGCCCCGGAGCACCCAAGAAGTTGGAGCCTATGCGCACACACACACACCACCATGTTCAATCTATCAATTTTAGGCTATTTTCTCCTTAATTATATGAAGCACAGGAGAGTACAGATCATAAAAACAATAAAACACCCTAAACGCAGTGTCCCTCACTAGCTCATCTCCCTTGGGAGATCATCTGTGTTCAGTCAGTCAGGGTCTTTTATCGTGTTGTCTACCCTGCTCCTGCAGCAGCCTCCCTCATCCTACTCTGGTGCAAGATAGCTCTCTCCTCCAGTTTCCATTTCCACCTGAGAGTCCCTTTATAGACTCCTGCTGGGGACATCTGCCTATTTTGTTCTCCTCCTGGTAACTTTCCATTACTTCCAAACTCCCCTTCTGCCTTCAGATAAATGGAGGAAGGGTCTTCATCCAGCTAGAGCAAATCCTTTATGTGATGATCATTCACCATTGTCTTTGGCCTGGCTGGCAGAGACATGATACAACCCTGCTAAGGTAGCATTGCTGTAGCCGTGAAGGTCCCAGGATATGAGAGAGATGAGGTGGGTGAAGTAATATCTTTTATGGGACCAATTTCTGCAGTGAGAGAGACATGCTTTTGAGCTACACAGAGCTCTTCTTCAATTCCTGGGGGATCCACATACATATAGGCTTTCCACGGCACAGTGATTTCATGATGCAATTTCATAAAATCATCCACAGTTCGGAAGTGGTACAGACAGAATCCCCAGTTCATCACACTTATATTCATCATTCATATAAGCAATGTCAGAGTAAAAACAATGGGATTGGTTTAGCTTTTTGCATGAAGCAACACTTCCTTGACTCTGCCCCCATCCCGCACTTCCGTCCTTCCTCCTCCTGCTCTGGACCCACCACAATCCCCTCCCCATCCCTCTCTCCTGCTCCCAAAGTCTGCCCCTGCTCCCCCACACTCTCCCCATCCACCCTCCAGTGTCTCTGTTGCTCCTCACAGTCCCTGACTGCGTCCTGTCCAGCCCCCGACCCATTGAGTGGCAGCCATTTTGCCTATAGGCCTGGCTTCAGCTCAACTGAAAACAACAAGGGGCAGCAGCCAACTTTATATAGGGCAGCCTCACATCCACATGCAGATAGACCGTAGGGAAGTGGCGGCCATCTTGCTGGTGTCGGCCCCATTGACAGTAATAGGAGATGGTGGCTATTTTGAATAAGAGAAAATCTGTGAGTTGGTGCCTTGCATCATGTTTTCACGAGACAGCTAAAAGCCACCCCAAAATCACTAGAGTCACGATAAAATCATGGGAGTTGGCAGTACTGCACATGTCCTTCCTTCATCTACAAATCTGTCATGACTTCTCAGAGGAGGGCAGCAACTGCCCAATGTACTTCTCCATACTTACTTTTGACAGGTGGCTTGAGCTTCTTTCATTGTGTTTCCTGCATTCAGCATGTCCTGGGCATCAAAGGTCATCATGGCTTGCATTTCCAGTATGGTAGCATGTGTCAGTGCGTGATACATACTGTCCTTAGTTCTGTTTATTAAAAAAAAAAAGACATGAGTACAGGTGACAAATTTAGCACAAGATTAATTTTCAAAAAAACAACACTCTAGGGGCATATTAATCTGATGGGGACTCAGGTCTAAACAAATGTGCTAGTAATCAAGCACAATATGGTACGTACAAAGGATTAATTTTTGCTGGAAAATACAAACACTCTGTATATGGCCTACGTTCAGATTTGTGCATCAGGTCATTCTTCTATCTATAGTTTTAATAGCTATGCTAAGATACTACAATGAAGATCACAGTGTAGATGCCTAAAATATGTCAGTGGAAGTTTTGGGTGCCCAAGGGATGTAGGATCAGGCTCTGAAGTTTCTTTTGTTTTGGGATAACTGTTTTTGCATGAGTTCTCCACCTAGCACCATGATGTGTGCTGCAAGCTGAGACAATTTCCTTCTACTTTGGGAGAGTTACACAGAATAATCAAGATGATGAGTAATGTGATAACACAATTATAGTCAAAGAACATTTAACATGAAACTAACCTTACTTTCAAAACTGTTACAGACTTGGTCAAATGTCTCAGCCTTTCACTTCTATGTCTGTATTCCCACATTTCACCCTCAATTTGTCCAACTTGAATACACTTCCCAAACCACAGACACTGTGGGATTTCACATGGCCCTTTATAAGGCATTTTTTCAATCCTTTAATTAGTCTCATGTCTCTTCTCTGAACTGTCTCCAATTTTTCAACAACCTTTCTGACATGTACAAACCCGAACTGGACACCATATTCCAGTAGCAGTCAAACCTGTACCAAATATGGAGGTAATATAATCTCTCCACTACTATTTGATATTCCCATTTATACATCAATGGATTGCATTAGCCCTTTTAGCCACAGGGTTGCACTGGGAGCTCATGTTCTTCTGATTATCCATCTTGACCCCCAAGTTTTTTTCGCCCAGAGTCCCTACTTCCCAGGAGAGAGATCCCCATTCTGTAAGTGTGGCCTCCACACTCTGTTCCTGGAGATAGCACTCTACATTTGGCTGTATTTAAACACATTATTTGCTGGCACCTAGCTTACCAAGTGAAGCGCCTCGCTCTGTATCAATGACTTAATGTTCTTCCTTATTTACCACTCCCCAAATCTTTGTGTGATCTGCAAACTTTATCAATAACGACTTTATGTTTTCTTCCAGGTCACTAATAAAAATATTAAATAGCATAGAGCCAAGAAATGATTCCTGGAGGCGTCCTCAAGAAATACATACATTTAATGATGACTACCCATTTACAATTATATTTTGAGACTTACCAACTAGCCGTTCTTTTTTCTATAAATTAATTTTTAAAATATATTCAGAGGATGTGATGGAGATTCCCACAACTGAGCCATTCTTTTTAGGTAGCAAATCTGAGGAACTATCCCAGATTGAGGTGTCCATAGAAGTGGTTTTGGAACAAACTGATAAATTAAATAGTAATAAGTCACCAGGACCAGGTGGTATTCACCCAAAAGTTCTGAAGGAACTCAAATATGAAATTGTGGAACTACTAACTGTGGCCGTGTTTTCCCTAGGAATTGAAATTGGGGGTGGGGGGTGTTGGAATATTCAGGGGGGATGAAGGCCAACGAGGGTTGAGAACGTGAGGGCGAAGGTGGGCTGTACGGCAAAAGAGTAAAAACTAAAAAATGTTTCACGACCATTTTATTAGATTTAACTCATGTTTTAAAATCATCACAAAAATTAAAGTTGGCTGCTCAAGCCTACTATGAAGCACTATAAAAAATGGTTCAGTGTCTGACATACCATCGTAGGATGTCCTACTACACAGCCTCTAACAAGACCAGGCTGTCCCACACACCAGGCAACAGGATTGTTTACCTTTACACTGAGAAAGTTGGCAAGGCACCAACATCTGCATGTGGTGTGTGTCCAGGAAGACTTCGCAGTGTTCATGCTGTGCACCCTAAAGTCCTTATGCGGTTGTCAAAAACAAAGAAGCGTGTTAGCAGAGCCTAATGGCGGTTCCATGTGTGCTAAATGTGTCCGTGACAGAATCAAACGGGCTTTCCTTATTGAGGAGCAGAAGATTGTTGTGAAAGTGTTGAAGGCACAAGCACAGAGTCGGAAATCTAAGTGAATCTCTTTGTATTGTCTGCCTAATAAATAAAAATTCAACTTAAAAAAAATAAAAATTAAAAAAAACGAAGCACTATATCTACAGCTTTCTTGGTTTCTTCTTGTAATTTTGCACGCTTTCATGTCTTCTTGTGTGTCTGGTACTTCCAGTCCTTCATGATATGTTCATGGTCACCCCATCTCAAAAAAGATATACTGGAATTGGAAAAGGTTCAGAGAAGGGCAACAAAAATTATTAGGGATATGAAACAGATTCCATATGAGGAGAGATTAAAAAGACTGGAACTTTTCCTCTTGGAAAAGAGACGACTAAGAGGGGGTATAATAGAGGCTTATAACATCTTGACTGGTGTGGAGAAAATGAATAAGGAAGTGTTATTTACCCCTTCACTTAACATAAGAACCAATGAAACAAGGGGTCACTCAATGAAATTAATAGGCAGCAAGTTTAAAACAAACAAAAGGAAATATTTCTTCACACAGTACACAGTCACCTGTGGAACTTTTTGGCAGGGATGTTGTGCCAAAATTATAACAGGGTTCAAAAAAGAACTAGATAAGTTCATGAAGGTTAGGTCCATCAATTACTATTAGCCAGGATGGGCAAGGATGCAATACTATGCTCTGCGTGTCCCTAGCCTCTGTTTGCCAGAAGTTGGGAGTGGATGACAGGGGATAGATCACGTGATGATTCCCTGTTCTGTTCTTTCCCTCTGAAGCACCTGGAATAGTCACTGTTGGAAGACGGGATACTGGGATAGATGGACCATTGGTCTGACCCAATATGGCTGTTCTTACATAAAAAATAATTAAAATAATCAAAAAGTTTAGTACAGAAACTCCCCAAGATAATGACCTCTTGAGCTAGCGATGATGTCGGATAATGACGTTGGCAAATAATGCATTTTTAAAATCTTGGCCTACTAGGAAATGTATATTTATTAAGTTTTCCAGTCACAAATCTAGCATTTTGGACCGAAGTCACTAAAACATAGTGCTCTGGCCGCTGTTGTTTGTGGTGCCACCTTTCACTCTATTGCTCCGTCCCAATGGCCCTGCACTGTCACCTTCTGCTGCCACCTGCCACTGGGACCTCTGGGAGTCGGTCTCTCGAGGTTCCACCGGCTCTCGGTGATTTCAGCTGAGCTCTCAGTGGGGGAACCTCGCTGCTAGTGCAGGCTGAGCCGTCTCTTCCAGTGAAACACTGTCCCACAGCAGGTCTAATCACTTGGACCTGATTCTCAGTGATTTCAGCTGCAGTGGTCACTTAACAAAACAGAAGACTCTCTATGGAGCCTAATCAGCTCTGTCTTTAAACAGTGGAGAGGGGCAGGTCAAATAGTACTTGTGACTCAGGCAGACCATCAAGCAAAACACCTGTCCCCACCCTCTCTCTCGATGCCCTCAACCAGCACAGGGTAAGTACAGTTCTCCTGCCCTTTACTCGTACAATAAGAACAACAACATTTCATTACCTCCCGCATTCAAGTGATTTGTAACCCAACCCCAGCCAAAATCTATCACTTGGGCAACACAGCTCTGTTTGCTGGATACCTGGGTAGATTAAGTGTGAATATAAATCCAATCTGGTCCTGAAGCCTTTCCCCCCAACCCCCAGCTCATCACTAGCTGTCAGGGAGAGCTCATTTAGACTTTGCTTACAAATCACAATTTGAAATTATTAGGTTGGCCAACATCACCGAAATGAATGCACTGACATTGTCATAAAAAACAACAGCTGTATAAGGAAGCTAGTCTATGTTCATACTTTTCAAATCTATCATACTTTTTCAGATACATGTTTTTTATCATACATTGTATATGCTTTTAAAGTGTGTATTAACGTTTCAATTTCAATTCAGATTTCCAAACAATCACTAAATTCGCAACACTGCATGTAACTAGTTCACAAAACTGGGGGAGGGGGAGGAGGGTTGGGGAAATTCAGGGAGGGGTGTACACTGCCCCCGGGGCTGGGGGGGGGGGAAGAGGGAAATCCCTGAACTGTGGTATGTAACCTATCGCTTAAGTCAGCCTCTGTATCAGATGACCGGAGGATAGCTAATGTGATGACAACTTTTTTAAAAGGCTCCAGAGGTGGTCGTAGCAATTACAGACTGGTAAGCCTAACTTCAGTACCAGTGAACCTGGTTGAAACTACAGTGAAAAACAGAATTATCAGACACTTAGACGAACACAATATGTTGGGGAAGAGTCAATACGGCTTTTGTAAAGAGAAATTGTGCCTCACCAATCTATTAGCATGCTTTGAGGAAGACAACAAACAGATGGACAAGGATATAGCTTACTTGGACTTTCAGGAAGTCTTTGACAAGGACCCTCACCAAAGGCTCTTAAGCAAAGTAAGCAGTCAGAGAAAGTCCATTCTGGCTTTAGGCAGGAAAGAAAACATAGCACATCCCTTGAGGGTCACAACCACTGTTGCATCACTGGCTGTCACGGTGTTAAATGTAGAACTGTACCTATAATGAAAGCCTTTTACACTCCCTGTATAAACTCCTGTTTCTGTTTGCCTCCTGAGGCGTTTGGTGGCAACGGACTTCTCTGGGAAACCTCAGCTCAATCCCTCCCCATTGGTGAGGGATTAACTACTCAGAAACTTAAAAACCCAGAGCTGATCACAGACCCCAGGGTCCCAGAGTCAATCCTCACAGAGACACGAACAAACAGACCTGGCTTACCTACTCTGTTGAGGGCCCAAAAGCCCAGCCTCATGGAGAACAACAAACAGAACAGAAACACACCTCAGGGGGCTGTGGACCCCTGGTTGAGCACTGCTGCACAGATACAAAAATTTGGATCCACATCCTATCCACAAAGATGTAAACAATACAATCACATCCACATCCGCGGATGCAGATACTTAGCGATATAAAGCAGATATCCGGGGATTTTCAGAGTTCTAGAAACAAGAGGTGCAGAGCCCAACAGATAACCAGGCTCCATGTTTCATTTTAAGAATCTGGATTGCAAAGGGACATTCACCTACATCTGATGTAGAAAAAGCTTTTTGACTCCCATCCTACATAAGCGTAAATGGATCTGCTAGACAGGAGCTTCCCAGAATCCTCTGCTTTCAACTTATTTGCCACCTCAAGAACAGTAATGTGCCCAAGCTGCAAACGGAACTACAGATGGTTTGGCCTTATCATTAGCATTCCATGAGGTTCAATTCTCGGGTTATATCATCCATGACAAAACTGCAAAGAGAGCAAGACCAGCAGTGGGTCTGATACACTGAGTATTAAATAAAGGGCAGAGGATAATCCTGAGATTTTTCTCTAGTACTGAAACTGACCTGTAGTTCCTTGAGAGAACAGTAATTGGTACATCCAGGCCCAAAAGTTGTTGTACCCTGAATCTTAAAACATGTAATACATGTGACATTTTTTTTCAAGCCAGTATCATATCCCGGATGAGGATGTACCTCTGATGCAGAGGTGATTGTTGGAGTTTATTTAATTTCAGGATGGGCTCTTCTGCATAGTAGACAAAGGTATAACAAGATTCCACGGCTGGAAGTTGAAACTGGACAAACTCAAACTAGAACTGAAGTGCATATTTTTAACAAACTGGGTGTTTTTCTAGTTCAAACAGGAATTAATTCAGTGAAGTCCTATGGCCTGTGTTGTGCAGGAGATCAGAGTAGATGATCACAATGGTCCTGTTTGGCCTTTTCTGAGTCTATACCATTGAATAAGAACTGTAACAGCTTTTCGGAAGAGGCCTAAAGCAGCATGTTGGATCTTGATCAGCATCACATGTAAAAAGAGGGATGCAAGAGAGTAAACAGGGCCCACAAGTTCCAGAAATTAACTGAACCGGTTTACGGCGGTTTCAGCACAAAAGGCCAAAGGAAGAATGCATTACGGAGACCAAACCTCTCTATCCTTAGAAGGAGCCTCATCAGAGCAGGACTAAGCAGATCAGCAGGCCAATGAAGAGGGAAAAAGCTTATAATTCCTCTGCCCATGCTGCAGTGTTCTATGTGCAGAGGACTTCAGTCTCAATTCCATACTTCTCATGAGAGAATAGAGATTCGCTAGAAATAAAGAATAATAGTAAAGAGTTGAAAACAAGCCAGTCCAATAAGAAACCCATTACAAAAACCACTCTCCTCCAACAACCAGGGCTTCACCATTGTTTTCTAAATCACACTAGCCTGATAGCAAATTAGTGCAAACTGAGCATTAATTATATCATATCCCTCTAAAAACAAGTGCTTTATTGACTTAGTTGAGTCATATTGACCTAATCTTTTTATATGAACAAGCTGTGCCTTCCCATTTAGTCTTTTTTAATCAGAAGTTTCTGCCACTAGTACATGATCTGTTTGCTCTCAGCTATTGCCAGAATTACACAAACAGGAGGCTAATGAGCAGGTTTGTAATAAATACTAATCTGTGCTTCTGTAACAGCAGCTTTCCTCTGAGGATCTTCTGATCTATGCTAGCATATGTAAGTGCAGAAGCAGGCCAGCAAGTATTTTGGCCATTTTCTGCCAGTGTTATTAAAAGCCCCCATCGGAGACACAAATCAGTATAATTTTATAGCTAGACTCCAGAGAACGGTAAAACCAGATTTGTCCCTTCCCACCAATTCCCCTGCAACATTGGCTGCCATTTCTGTAGTGCATTTTATCCAATGATCCCAAAGCTCAATAAATTTTACCTGCTGATTACAAAACTATATGTATAGGAAAGAATCATTTCACTCATCCAATTGAAATGCAGTCATTTTGGGGGTAAAAGAAAGTAGACTTTAAATAAAGAGCAGCTACAAAAGAGTTCAGGGCAATGTTACAAAGCACTGAGATCTGCCAGGTGGGTCAGCAGTCTGATCACTGAAGCCTCAATTAGTTGCCCCAATAACAGCTGACTCAATAATGAGCTAATCAGAAGGAGATGCTGGGGAGGTAAGGAATGAATTAGCCCCCAAGCTGACCAACAGGATAAAAGGTGGGAGGTGGTACTGAGGAGAAGGTTAGCTGCGCCTGGACTGAAGGAGCTCCCTAGAGAGAGGGAGACTCCCTCTCCTCCTAGGACCCTAGCCAAGAAATGTTGGAAGAAGTAGAGGTTAAAACTGTGATGTTGCACTATATGGGTGTTGGTGGATGGGTTTAGAATAAAATATAATCTGCACCCAAGAAGAAAGTGGGTCTGAACAGTTTCTAGGGCATCACAGGATGGGGACAGAGCAAGGCCCTGTCACAGGCAGAAAGTGAAGAATATCATATCATACTGAAACTACCATGTGAATTTTTGGTTTGGAGAATGTAATTTCCCAGCTGGAATGTGGCCACGACATGGGACTAAAGTCCTGAAGAATGGAGCCATGGCACCTTTAATGACCACAAGTATTCAGGACCCTGGTTGTACATTACATCCAAAAGTTGTCATGAGCAAACACTGGCTAGACAGGTATTTGTAAAGAAGCCTATAAAAGGTAGGAATCCTGTCCCTGGCAGGTGTCAGGCGATGCCAGTTTCACCCAGGGATAAGACCAAGCTGGTCGAGTTTCAGTCATATAAGACAGGAAGAATGATGATAGATTGGGGAAGCAGTAGGAGGATCTGGTGACGATTACATCAACCTGGCTGACGGAAGGTATTTATTCAAACACTTGTGACTCGGAGGCTTGCCAGTTAGGTGCATTGCTAGATCCCCAGCTGTTACATGACCATATAACTCAGCAGCAGTGCCCAGAAAGGCTTTTATTCGTCCACATCTGCACAGGAAGTTGTGACCTTTTCTTTCGGATGGCCACCATGATCCATGCCTCTGTCTCCTCCGGATTAGACAACTGCAATGTGACACTCCTTATGGGGCTATACTGTAAATTCATTGAGAAACAGAAGCCAGTGCATAATGCATCACCCTGTGTATTAGGTAGAGTACCCCGCCGGCACTTTGGAAGCTTCATCCACTTCCTTCAGGTTTCTGGGTGGAGTTAAAGGTGTTGTTTTGACTGCAAGCTCGAAAGGGCTTGGAGCTGTCCACCTGAGAAACCGACCCTCTTCCTGTGAGACATTGCCACAGTTACAATCAACTGACGGATTAGAGCAGGAACTTTCTTGCTTAACAAGAAAGGGAGCAGTTGGCAGAGTGGTCCGCCATGACAGCCCCTCAACTTTCGTATTCATTCCCATCCTTTCTTCCAAAACAGCTAAGATTTGTTGACCTCAAGGCACCTATTGTTGTATACTTTGATGGCTTTTTTGTTAATTGTTAGGGTGGCTGAAGATTGGGAAAGATTAATATTCTACATAAAAAATGAAATAAAAATAAGACCTCAAGGCCCAGTTCTGCATGGTGAAGAATATATCATAAATTGGACCCTACGATTGGGACAAACATTATTAGTGGAGAGAAGAGGGAAAATTGACTCTAAAATCTAAAAAGCAGCAACCAAACGATCTTCAGGTAATCTGAAGAAAGAAGCCACACAAATATTTTAATGACACTAGATCTGCCTTTCTGACATGTTCTTCTACCAGGAACAGAGCTTTTACCACTACGCAGAAGCACCCAGACACCTTCCCAAGGTATTTATTTTTAAACTGCTAGGAAAGACCTGTCCGTTATAGCTCTGTCTCAGCTGCTGCGATAGATATCATCCCATATGGTGCATCTAGTTCTGCTCTCAGTTACACCTGGTGCAAATGAGATGGAGGTGAATGGAGATAAACTGATTTTAGATGCCAAATGTGGCTAAATTAGCTATTTCAGTGGAATTGCAATAGTGTAACCCAGAACAGAATATGTCCCACACCATAAGTGATAAATCCACAAAATCTAAACCAAAGAATTATTGGGACAACAGGTAAGAATTCTGAAAATAAATACTTTTACAGGCTGTGAAAACCCATTTCGAATCTCAGCATGCTAAAAAGCAACAATGACGAACTGATGCCCCTCCCCAAGAAAATGTCACGTAGTATTACACATTGCACTCCACAACTATTGTCATTCCCTGAAGAGATGGAGTTTGTCTGTAATGAAGATCATTTGCAATGAAATTCAGCTTTCCCTGTTTCTCCACTACACTCTTGGGGATTATAACTCTGTAGTGCCTGTGGTGTCAAGGGCTAAGGGGGTGTGGGCCTCCCTTTAACAATGCACGAAGATGAAAGATCAGTTTGAAAATGGTTTTGCAATTAAATAAATTCATATTCAAGGTATGAGGACATAAAGTCAGTTCATGAAATGAATTCAACAGGGTCCTATGAAGACAGAATGGAAACTATATGCAATGAATGAGAATAAAAATGGATTGACAGACAAATATAAAGTCTCCTTCACAATAGGGGTCTCAGCGTCATTTTTGAAGCATTTTACTATCCCCCCTCACAAAAATGGCTCTTTCCTCTTTTAAACACAAAGTAAACATACCCACATGGGCACAGGCACATTTTGCACATGATTTCAGTGAAAATACTGCTGCTCTTCTTAACATTTTGTGACATCCTCCCATGCGACAAAAACACAACACGACAGCACTGTGAATAAGGCAGGGTGAGAAGAGCAGGAAAGAGATGCACAACACAGACTTATTTTATATGGAGGCGGGGCCTGAGGCTGGCTGAAGCAATAAATGGAAAAAGGGCAGCTGCTGCAACCTGGTGGCCCAGCTGCTTTTCTGTATGTCTCAGGCCCATCCCAGCTCTCTGAGCAAATGCAAAAAGACTTATAAGGCAGCCATTTTGTTTTCTTTTAACTCTTTCACACCAGTGACTAGAGTCCAGATGGTCTCCAACCCAACAAATCACTGATATCACAGGGTACTTGTAAATAGAAGCAGTTTAGGATGAAAGAAAGTGACATAGCAAAGAGCCAAAACAAGAACTGGCCCTATATACAACTGTGTTCACTGTATACATCAGCTGCTTGAAGTAAGGAAGGAGCAGTGACAAAATCTGCTGATGGCATAACACTAAACAAAGCAACCCACGGCAGCAGCGGTGGGAGTTGGCAATAAAATACAAAAGGACTTGGGAAGGAAAGAACTCAGGCAGATGCAAGTTAAAGTATGAAAATTGTGGGAATAAAGAGAGGTCCAAAAAATTTAAAAAGTGATCATATGCCCTCATTGCTTATAACCAGGGTTGTGTGTATAATGCAATTTTGCAACTGTCAGCGTGGCTACAGTGTGTGTGTGTGTGTGTGTGTGTGTGTGTGTGTGTATGTGTATGTGTATGTGTGTGTGTATTTTAGTTGCTGAATAAATGTATTTCAGAAGCAAAGCACTCCTTTAAAAAAAGTAACTCTCTAGTCTTCAAGGTCACATAGAAAACCTTTCAAATGTCCACTGAGATCTTGTCTACCCTGGGAATTGGCCCCAAATCCAACAATCAATTAATGGCCAGCCACTGCACCAGTATAAACTCCAAATACAGGCAAGGAAAAAACAGATTTACACTGATCCTCTTTACACAAGGGGACATTCAATAAGCTTAAAAAGTGCAAAATTCAAACTGAGAAAAGGAAATTAATTACATATTGTGTGAAAAGATACTATGGCAATGAATTCACAGTTAAGGTGTTTAAGGCCAAGATCTCAACAAAGGGACTGGACATTTATATGGGTATCAAGAATATCCAGACTTACCATAATTAAGTATAACAATTTTTTGTAGAAGGAATATTAAACCCCATGCTTCAGGGCTTAACCCAATCTCAATCTATTATTTGAGACCAGGATGAAACCTATTATGAGTGGCAAGTTACCTTACATCTGCCCACTGCGGAGTTTCTTAATTTCCTCTGAAGCCACTGGTGCTAGCCACTGTCAGAGACCGGACAGTGGAGTAGATGGACCTTGGGTCTGATCCAGTATGACAATTCTTACCTTCCTATGAGTTTACCCTAGTTTCAAACAGGGTTGAGCTCCACTGAAGCTGTGGCTTTCCTTGTCTACACTTGGGTTTACACTGGAACGGCTACATCAATGGCACTCGGTGATTTTGGGCTTGGATCCTAAAACCTGGCCTTATCGAAGGGCTTGTCTACGCCGACACTTTACAGCACTGCAACTTTCTCGCTCAAGAGTGTGAAAAAACACCCCCCCGAGCGCAGCAAGTTTCAGTGCGGTAAAGTGCCAGTGTAGACAGTGCCCCAGCGCTGGGAGCTACGCCTCTCGTTGAGGTGGTTTTTTTAAAGCGTTGGGAGAGCTTTCTCCCAGCTCTGCGCCGTGACTACACAAGCCACGTTAAAGTGCTGTTGCAGCAGTGCTTTAACGTTGCCAGTGTAGACTAGCCCTAAGTTACTGAGTAAGGACTATTCACACAGGACGATAGAAAATTAAAATTAATTAAAGGTTTCTCCATTGCTTGTGTGATTATCACTGAAAGGGCTGATGGAAAAAGTGTGCCTCAGGAAAGGATATGTATGTGGATGGAGATCATTAAAGGAGGAAGTAGCATGGAAGGAGGCATAAACTGGAAAAAGGAGAAAAAACAGTTGTCAGATGGAAGGCATCAAAGGAGCTGAGGCAGTGGAAAGAAATGAGTAGAGATAAAGAAAGATGTTCAGAAATGTGAAAGTGAGGACAAGGAGCATGAACTGGGAAAAGGGAAACAGAATGAACAGTGAACAGTTGCTTGTTCGGGTTTTATAATCTGACATGCTAATGACACAGACAAGGGGAGACTGCTTTCAACTATGATGTACAGTCTGATAACTTTTTTTTTTCCAGTATGTTCCTTGTAAGAAACTACACCAGAACCTGTACTCATTGATAAGAACAACTGTGAGAACCGGGTTGCATGTTACAGAACATACTGTTTGGTAAACAAGAGTAAACATTTCATTCACCATAGGCTTGTCTATATGGTGCTTTAGTCCACACCAGAGGGATGTAAATTTTAGTCCGTACTAGCTTGTTGTCCACGGCCTAGCTTGTGTAGACCCTGCTGACATGCACAGAAAGTTCTCTACTGGCTTTAATGTAGTCCTGCTTCAAACAGTATTATATTAACCAGCACTAGGGAACTTTTAGCGAACGCCAGCAGGGTCAACATGGATAAGATAGTTCAACTAGCTTGTCATGCACTAAAATTCACACCCTCCTGGTGTGGACTAAAGCACCATATAGACAACCCCAAGATGTTGCCGATATGGAAGCTGCAGAAAGTATTATAACCACTGATCAATACCATGCCATTTACCTGTCTTGGGGCGGGGGGGGAGGGTTGGGGGGAGGAAATGGAAATCTTTCCTTCTTCCAACACCAGCAACTTACTGTGTATTCCTAAAAGGTTATTTTATTTTTCCCACCTCCTCCAGTCCAAAAGGAATATTATTTGTCTGTCTAGTGCTCAAAGTGTAGTGGCAGTTCTAATGGAAGATGAAGGATGCAAAGAAAAAAAACAAAAACAAAGCAAAAAGCTGTAAAAGTATTCAACTTACTTTGCTTGTAGGGAAGCAAGGGCCTCAGGAAACTTGTTGCTTAGAAATAAATCCACAGCAGTCATACATTCATCCAGGGCTAGATGCAGATCTGATGCAGATCTGTCAAAAAAATATTAAAGAATGACAAAACCTACTATTTCCAATCCTCTTTTATTGAGCTTCTCATTTCTTGTAATGATAGCATTTATGATAAATCCACTAATACACCACATAACTAATCCCCTAGCTTTGTAGTAAATGTGCTGTCAGGAAATAAGAAAGTCTGTGTCACTTTAGATATTCCTTTATCTGTCCCTCATTCCCTCACTCTCTCTCACACAGCCTCCACCCATCACCTACTGTCAGTTTCTACTGTGAGATGTTAAAAACCTAATGCAAAGGGATTTAAGACAGAAAGTGCCCTCTTGTCTTGGTGCCATATCATCATATACAGACACAATGTCACCACCTAAAGATGCACCATCCTCAGATTATGACATTTTCAGATTCAAATTAAATCCAAGGCTCAGTAAACTGCCCTGCAGATTCTAGGCTCACTGATCAGAATTGAGATCAGCCCATAAATCTTAGGACTGGTGGTAACCCTTTATTCAGTGCCATTCCTGAACTAGTTAGGAAAAGCTACAAAGATGAAGTGGTCCCTGCTCCAGAGGTGGAGAATAAGCAGTGCTCTTTGCCCCCTCTCACCCTGGAACAAAGGACTAAATGGACTTGAGATAGGACCCAAGCTGCACAGTTCAGGTGGTGGTCAAATGTGGGGTTTTGGTTTGGTCCATTATAGAAATAAGGACCAGCTGCAAAGTCTGGATCCTGACCTAAACTTTTCCAAAGTTTGGTGATGGTTGTGTAACCCGCACACCTCCTGGGAATGGTGTTCTGTCCTATCTAGTGGCACTGAGACCACGAGAGAGAGCGAGATTAAGGAGTCTGCTCTATAGCCTTAGGTAAGATCCAAATGTCTTTCAGCTCATACGGTAGAGTCTCATGCACTAAGCTCCAGAGGCCCCAGGTTCGATCCCACCCGCCAACAACCTGGGTCTGTCGTACTTACAAGTGGGGGTGCTCGTCCGGAATTTCAACTGGGAAGTCTCCGAAGCGTGGGACACGCTTCCTCAGCTAGGGGAAGTACGTAACCCACACACCCCCTGGGTGTGGTGTTCTGTCCCATCTAGTGGCACGGAGACCACTTAGAGTTAGAGAAAGAGATTAATGAGTCTGTTCTACAGCCTTCACTAAGAGCCAGATGGCTTTTAGCTCATGCACTAAGCTCCAGAGGCCCCAGGTTCAATGCCACCCGACAACGACCGGGGTCTGTCGGTGTTACAGTTGCATCCAGGGTTTTGGTTCAGGTCCATCTCTAAGACAGCCAAAATTAATAAGGGCAGATCAAAAAACTGATCAGACCTGTCCTTTCCCCTGCCTACCCTGTAATATGAGAACAAGGGCTCTCAATGAAATTAAGGAAAATATTTCTTCATACAGCTTGCTCTCAGTCTACAGAATTCATTATTGCAGTGGGATCAGAGTGCCAAATACTGTGCCTGGATTATTTTATAATAAAAACGTTAGTAATTAAGCATGCTAAAATATGGGAAATAAATCTCATGCTTCCTGGTATAAGCTGATCATTATAGTGGTCAGAAAGGAATCATCCCTTCAACATGCAGCATAACTGGCTAGTTGCATGAGGGTTCCCCCCCACATCTTCTGAAGTCACTACTTGAGACAAAATACTGGATTTGAGGGAATAATGGTCTCCTACAACGTGGAAATGCCTCCATACATTGTTGCTGGAATGGCCTCCTGGCAGTACTGTTTAACCCACATTGTGTTCAACCATTGACCACACAGTATGAGAAAGAAATAAGTTACTACAGCTATGTGCATTCAAATCAATTAAAACGTCAGCCCCAAAGTGCTAGTTTGAGCAAAAAGCAGCTGCAAAATGCAGGTGAAAAACCAAATGCAGCATACCGTAATCAGAGGATTACTTCAGTGCCTTACCCTGACTGCATCTGTTTTCTTTAGGAGACTTGGATATTATGGCCTGATGCATCAGGCCAATCTTTGATGAGTGCTTCTTAGATGGTCTCAGGATGACTGGTAATGGGATAATAGACCAGCTGAAAAGTCCTGGCCAAAGTTCAGCACAAGACATAAAATTGTTGTACATGAAATGGCAGAAAGAACAATAGACTTTGCACTGGTAAGGTTAATGTACCCTGGGAAATGTCAAAACAGTTGAAATATGGGTATTTTGCACCTTTTAAAGAAAGACTAGATTTCACTAGTACATGGAGCACAAGCTAGTTTGGGTAATTTTTACAAAGTCACAAGGACTCATTTTCTCCTCCGTCTCTCCCTAACTTTGGCTGCTCTAACTAACAAACTGTCTTGTGACTTGGAATCTGTTGCTTCCTTTTAAAAAAAAGTTGCAAACATATAACTAACTATCAAACTGAAAAAGAAATAGACCTTGAAAACAGGAAGTGTGCTAACAATATCACCCTAATGAGAAAAAGATCAGAGCTCAAAATAAGGCAGTCGGAGGTTAGTAATTACACTGAGGACTTTGCAAAACATTTTCTTTAAAAAGCCAAACACTTTATTGAAGAAAAACAGCAAGATTTTTTCCACGCTCAAGAACCAGGCGTAGAAATTTGAGAGAAACACATTTTGTGACAGCGTCTCATAGTGCCTGTATCATCATACTTTTCAGTTATGCTACCTATTGCTCTGCTCCTGGAAGGATCTCAGACACTGATTAGCCCCAAGCCCCAGCATCCCTGTGAGCCATTATGTGTCTAAGACAATATCATGTATGAATAAACTATACAACTTAGACCCCCACTCTGAGCCTGCTATATTTACTATTTTAAAACTGTCATCTGTAGGCTGAGTGTATTACAGTTATTTACCCTTTGTTACCCTAGGCCCTTCAGTATAACAGCATATTTAACATTGATCTGAAATATGCTCTTATCTAATTAAAAGTCTTTAGATGCTGTTACTAATAACATTTTAATTTTTTTTAATTTTCTTTACCTCTGTGCAGAAAGTTGATTTTTGTTTCATTTTTTAAGTACAAGTACGCTTCCTTGTGAGATTCCTTTTTACAAGAGAAAACTGCTGGAAGTTTAACACTGTAGAAGTTCAAAGTATGCATAAAATATCTGAACCCCTTGGAATCCTTTCTAAAAGGAGAATGCTTAACACAATCCCACTCTCCTCTCAGCAGCCACAGTAATGCAAGTTACACACCTACCTTCCCAGTGTTCTAATGAAACTAGGGCATTTGATGCACTCAGTGAGTAAAGAAAGCAGAATGCAAGAAGGTCAGGTGAATGCCATATAATTATAAATGATAGAGATCCTACTCTGTTAATATAGTAGCTCAAAGAAGAAATACTTTAGAGAATGCTAAACATTTTTGCAAACTGATTAGTCATGCTTCAGTGGATTGCACTGTTTTTCTACTGCCTTCTCTCAGGTATAAAATCAGCACTGCTTCAAATCCAAATGTAAGTAACTGTATATCTGTACTTACCCTTCTAATAAGTCTCCGTTGTCTTGCGACATGGTCATTTGCACTGTATAGTGAGTGTGGAAATCAGCAGCGTGAATTACCAAAAGACATCTAGCAGCAGCAGGCACTCAACACCACTTAACCAGCTCAGAATGACAGTCACACTAAGCGCAAGGCAGGGCATAGTCTGCCTGCCTGCAGAGCATGACATATTCACTGATTGGCCATTATGATACAATAAAGGGAGTTTCTGTAGTTCAGTTGTAATATCCTATGCATGAGTGACTTGGGAATCATGCCCTCTGCAGGGCTAGGCATTGCTCAGAGACTCCAGCCAGTAGGGGCAGAAGCAACTGAACAGGGATTTCTGCATTTGGGGGTGGGGGGGGTGCTAATATGGGGCCACACACCTAGGGCCATCCGTCCCCGCCCCAGCACCCCCGCTGGACCCATAATGGTACAGTGGGTGTAGACACCCTCTCCCTCACCGCATGGACTTGGGAGAAAACTGCAGAGCCAGCCAAATAGGGGTGCTGGAACAATGTTTATAATGGGCGTGCTCCGAGCCATTGAACCAAACTGTAAATCCTGGATAGAATGGAAACCACTTCAAGCCAGGGGCTGTGGCAGCGCCCCCAGCACCCCTAAGTCCAGCACCTACACTGCCAAGAAACTCCAGGCAGTAGGAGCAGAAGCAGCCAAAGGCGGGAGATCTGTTCCTTCAGCCATTGAGAGAACTTTCTAGTTTTGACTGGACTTTCTCTTCCCTGTGCTGATTGGCTGTTTGCGCCAACCCTCCCAGTCTCTTCACCTCAGCTTACAGGGGTGGCAGAAGCTTCCTAACAGCAGAGGTGGGGGGGGGCAGCACAGGTGCCCGAACCATGGCCCCACCCCCCCATCCTGCCTCTTCCCCCCAAGACTCCTCCTCCCTGTCGCTCACCCTTACAGCCAGTAAAAAGTGGGAGGGCTAAAAGTGAGAGGGCCATGGCCCCCGGTCCCCCCCTGTTCCAGTGCCCCTGCCCTCTTACCCTCTTCTCTCCTGCCGTGCCCCCCTCACTTCTCCCCCCCCCCCTTCCCATTTAGCTTCATGGACCTAACCTGGCGTTTGCTGCCCTCCTACTGGTCACACTGCTTGTGTGTCCTACCCCCTTCCCGCACTGCGCGTCCGTCTTGTCTATTCACATCACTGCTCTTCAGGGTAGGGACTGCGCTGTTCTGTGCCTGGGCAGTGCCGAGCACAATGGGGCCCTCTCCCTGGTCAGCCCTGAGGCCCTACTGTAACAAACATTAAACAACAACAAGCTGTGAAGCTGATGTACCATTAGACACTAGTAATGGTGGCTAGAGGGGCAGCTTAATGTTTTGATTGTATGTTTTAGCCCTCTCCCCCTGCCTTTGCCTGGAGTTTGTCTGATAAGTGAGGCTACGATTTTGTCATGGATATTTTTAGTAAAAGTCAGGGACAGGTCACGGCTTCGGTGATTTTTTGTTTGTTTGTTTATTGCCTGTGACCTGTCCCTGACTTTTACTAAAATCATCCCTGACAAAAGGGGAGGGAGGAGGGTCCAGTACCCTGCCCCCTCCCCCTGCCTGCAGCATATGGGAACTGCAGGGTCCCCATTGCCCTGAAGGGCTGGAGCTGAAGAGAGTCCCCTCGCCACCTCTGCTGGCAGTTGGGCAGCTGTGGGGGGCCCTTCCAGCAGCTCCAGGGTCCTTCTGCTGCCATTGGAGGCAGCTGGGAGCTGCTGGGGATAGAGGTGCTGGCTGCTCGCAGAGGCTGAGCAGCTGCAGTGGGGGGGACCTACCAGTGGTGGTGGCTGGAGAGCTCAGGGGTCCCCACCTGTGCCAGCAACCAGTCAGTTGTGGGGGGTCCCGTTGCCCGCAGCAGCTGGGCTGCTGCAGGGGTCCCCCGCTGCTGGCTTCAGCAGATGTTACTGAGCATGCTCAGTACACTCTAAGTAGCAAATTCAGTCAGATAGCGGTTTATCACACTACAGGGTGGCTGGTCAGCTGTAGGGGTCCTAGATGTCATGGAAGTTGCTGGAAGTCACCGATGTCCGTGACTTCCCTGATGTCCGTGACATAATCGTAGCCTTAATTATAAGCTCTCCAGGACAAGAATTGGGCCTTCCTGTGTACATATGGACAACATCTAGCACACTATAGACCAGTGGTTCCCAAACTGGGGTTCGTGAACCCCTGGGGGTTCACAAAATGTTACAGGGGGTTCTCGGGGAAAAAATTCCCTAATGGTGGACAGAGCTGTCCATAGGGATCCCGGCCAGCAAAGGGCCAGCAGCCCGGAGCCCCTGGACTTCCAAGAGCTACACAGATCAAAGCAAGCACATCTATCACACTGAGGAGATTTAAACTTCAAGACTCCTTATACGAAATGGAAAGGGAGGTGGATATTTTTTGCTGCTTTTAAAATTAAACAGGCTGCTCGTGTTGTTTTTAAATTATTATGAAGAACAAGTTTAAGCTTTGTTGTAACGTGCGTTGTTTGCCTGGACTGTTCAAGACCTGTATGCTTGTGTACGAGGAACACTTTGAGTTGGCTTCTTAAATACCTTCATGCTGTTTCACATCTGATACTCCTTGATGAAATATAGGAGCCAGAAGTGCCAGTATGGGGCAGGGGGCGACGAGGGTCATGTGCCGCCCCCGTGTCGGTGCCACCCCCCTTTTTTTCCGGCAGCCCCCACAGGCCCCCTGCACTTTTCTGGCGGTGCCCCGCCCAGGCCTCAGGGTCCACAGGGACTTCATCCCTGCGCCTCTTTTTTCTACTGGAGCCTCTGATAGGAGCCTTGTCTTATAACAGGCTTAATTAAAAGTCATACAAGCTAAAAAAGAGAGATCTTGGAAGAGTGTTGCCGATTTCATAATGTAATAAAAATACTGTAATGATAAACAATAAGAAATAGTGTGTACTAAGCATGTCATAAGAACAAATTTTATGTTTCCAAGATCACTGCTTTTATAATTTATGCTGAGGTAAGGGAGAAAATCCCTGGAAATATTCATTTTTAGGAGGGGGTTCACGAGACTTGACATTTTAGTGAAAGGGGTTCATGGGTTGTTAAAGTTTGGGAACTGTTGCTATAGACCCTATTTGTACTACAAATAACAAATCGACCACCCATTGAAGCTTTAAAGCCAATAGATATAAGAGTATCAGTTTCTGCCATCTAGTGTTTGGTGCATGTGGCTGGGTGCCAGGATTTTTTCTGCTACCCTAGACATGACACTGAAAGGAGAAATTGCAATCTGAAAAGACCCTTTTCGAGTAACCATGTGCAGGAGTCTCAGAAAATATACTAGCAACTAGGGAGAGCTGCTAACATTTAAGACAACATGAACACTCTCATGCTTTAGGTCACTGGTTCTCAACCAGGGGTACATGTACCCCGGGGGTACACAGAGGTCTTCCAGGGAGTACATCAACTCATCTTGATATTTGCCTAGTTTTACAACAGCCTACAAACAAGAACTAGCAAAGTCAGAACAAACTAAAATTTCATACAGACAAAATGAGAAAGTCAGCAATTTTTCAGTAATAGTGTTCTGTGACACTTTCGTATTTTTATATCTGATTTTGTAAGCAAGTAGTTTTTAAGTGAGGTGAAACTTGGGGGTACACAAGACAAATCCAACTATTGAAAGGGGTACAGTAGTCTGGAAAGGTTGAGAACTGCTGCTTTAGGTTTCTACTCAGACCTAAAGCGAATACAGATTTATGTAGAATATAAATAGAAAATAGGAAAAAATCACCCCCTCTCAGCTAGTAATAGGTTCTCTCTCTTCTACTAATGCCACATTTGTATGGAAGAAAGTTATTGATTTAAAAAACACTTATTTTTCTTCATTCATATGTTTTATATATGTACATATGCTATATTTTATTACATTAAAATGTGTGTGTATCCATACACACACTAATTATACTCTGATGTATCAGAGAAAATGTCAAGAAAATACTTGAGGGGTTTAGTGAATGTGTAATAATTCATGCCTAGGTGCTATGGCAACAAAGTAGGTCTGTGAATTATTACATAATAGCTAGTGTGCCTGGTTAAAATTCTTGGTACATTTGCCATCATATGGAAACCTGTGTCAAGTGTGTGGCACAATTATTTTAATTCCTCCCTGCAGAGCTTAGCTACTATATGCAGCTTCTTTAGAATGAAGTGGCACCTTTGCTCACTGGTTTGAGCTGAGACAAGATTATGCATCCTTTTAACTGGCTTCCTATAAAGTTTCCAACTAATTTTAAGTTGACTTTGTTGGTCTTGTATGGTGGAGGCTCTTGCTGTTTCTGACATGTCTTCCTCAAGCCTTGACTTGGCAAGTATCTGTGCTTGAAAACCACCTGCCTTTTACGAATTCCACGACCACAGCCAGCCGTACCTTCACTGAGCTAGCCCCTAGAGGGTGCAATTTGCTCTCTATACAGCTGTCTCAACCCCTCCCTTCCAAACATCATAACCCTTTTTTAAGGTTGGTTTTGTTTTAGTTAAAACAACCAGTACCTCCATATTTAGGACTTTCCCCTGTCCATCTTTCCTAGAATCCCCTTTCTAGTTTGCTCTATTTGTTTGCAGGTTTTAGAAGGACAATTATATTGTTTTCATTTGTGGTTTTTATTACTTATTCATGAAATCATCATACTCTGGCTTGGGGACCTCTGCAGGTGTGCTTTACAAAAATAATTATAACACACCCTGTGATGTACTGAGCACCCTCTATTCCCATCGACTTCAGTGGGAATTGAGAATATTCAGCACCTCTGCAGAAATGCTCAGCACATGGTTTGATCGGGCTCTTTTTGCTTAAATATCAACTTCTGAGTGCCTACAGCAGTACTGTCCATAGGTGCAACATACAAAATAGTGTAATTATTAGTCCACCGATATATTTTTAAATGGTAAAATAAACCCAGAATCAAGGTCCTTTTCATAATTAAAAATTATTCTCTTTTGGAAAAGGGAAATTTAAATCTGTTTCTTTACAGATTTTTTCATGCCACTGTGTGTATGGTACAGACTGATTCATTATTGTAAGGTTGCTACTGAGTGCTATGCTGCACACATACTTATCTGTTATTGCAAAATTACAGTTCCATCCTGGGGCACTGGTCTTCTCTCCGCAAGAAAAAAAAAAGTCTTGATGCTTGTATTTTGAAAAAGTTAAACACAGAAGGGGAAATCCTCACCCCACTGATTTCAACAGAGCCAGGATTTAACCCCAAGAATTATATTATACCTTCTGCCTCTGCAAGCAGACAAAAGGGTAGGTCTAATTTGGGCCTCCCAGTCTTTACAGTGGTCCCTTCAATGTTACCTCCAAAACATGCAGAAGTATTAAAACAATTAAATAAAAACAGGTTAAATTAGTTTAGATACTAACATATAAAAATACTCTCTCCATCATTTCAGCCCTTATATATGTAGGGGTAAGAGCTTTATATTTTAGACAGCTGCATCAAGCTTCACTATAAATCCACAGTATCCGCAGAAGTCTATTTAGGTCTGAGGCCTGAATAGCTTAACTGGGGAAAATGTATTACAAGACAAACAGACAGATGAGGTTTACCCAGAGATTCTGCAGCTCCCGATCTAGTCTGATCTCAAACTAAGCAAGGTCGGGTTAGGTTGGCACTTGGATGGGAGACATCCCCCCCGCCCCAGGGAATACGGGTGTTTCAGTAGGTGGTGCTCCTTTCTCCAAGTCAGGATTGAAATCAATGCCCTGGGATGTTGCTCAGGGGCACTAAGTTACTGGAGATGAAATCTTCTGAGTAAGATGTTAAACAGAGGTCTTGGCCATTTGCGCACACAGTGCAAGGCATATACAGCAACAACAAAACACAGCGCTGGGAGAGGGATTATTTACCCCCAAAGAAACTCCCTAGTACACAACCCAGTTGGTTGGGCTGGATATTTGGGCTAGGAAATCCTGAATAAGAGGATACTGAAATTATACCCTAACACTAATCCTTTCAATAACGCTTTGGGAGGGACCCTCTCTTCCTATGTAGGGCACCAGCACAATGGAGCCCCAATCCTGACTGCAGCCTCTCCATACTGTTGAACTCAGGTTCACTTACTCAGCAGATGAGTCTAACAAATACGTATTAAGGCAAAAGACTCAGAGTAGTGATCAATTATTCACAAGTGGGAAACCCATCAGAACAATCTCGTCACAGTTTCTCCAGCACCAGGCAATACAGCTTCAACCTCCCTTTGTTACCTAAATTTAGTCCAGGTCTACACTACAAACTTACATCAGTATGTCACGGATGTGAAAAATCCACATCCCTGAGTGAGTTATACCAACCTAACCCCCACTGTAGACAGCGTTATGTCAATGGGAGAGCTTATTTGGTAGAGTAGTTAAAACATGGCTTATACTCCCAACTGTTGGGCTTTGGTTTTCAAATGGGTTGGTCTGCATATTGTTTAGGGCCTTTCTTCTCCTTAAACTAAGTTTCCCCTCTGTTAATGGAGCACATGCAGTTTCAATTGTCCCAGGAGAATGCCTGTACTGTGTAAGCGAAGTACAATGAAAAGTGGCATATAACTCTCATGTGCACTGGGAGAATGGACTAGCTTGAGCTAGCACACGTCTTACCATTGTTTGCGGAAAAAAACTGTAGCTCTTAACCTGATTTCCTCAGCAGTTAATACGCTTGATAAATTCCCTTCACTAGTGCTGCCAGAATGTGACCTACTTACCCGATTACTGAGCCCTGAACATTATACTGTTGCAATCTTGGTTTCTCCTGCTGCTGTAGAGATTTAGCAGTGGGCCACAGCTAGCAGGAGGCTCAGAAATGACCAATGCTATTTTAAAAGAACACTTACTTCCAATTGTATTTCACAGTTCACCTATGGTGAGAAATGCTCCTCCCCAAAGCAAAGTGAACCCCACCAAAGGATGCAGGTTTCCTTTAAGAATGGACTGAGCAAAAATGACTAGATTGTAACATCTCCACTGCAAAACAGAACTGTTGCAATTTGTTTTGATGCCCAAGCCACTGAAGACTGTATGTGCGATCAGTGATACTATGGATGCCCCTCCACCATGTAATTCTCAGAAATACTGCCATATATATGGCCATCACTGCCAATAATACTGGCCTCTAACACAATAACCCTGGGCAATCACAGACAATATAGGGGATATCAGGGCACATCTCTTCCATTTAAAGATTTTTTTTAATGGCTCACTGCTTTGAGTAATACTGTAGTGCCATAAACACAGTATGAATCAGAGACTAGTTTTTGATTTCCTCAATGCATAATGACTTTCAATCGTTTGGGAAGAGTTTCTTCTCTATTTTATAAACACTCCGAAAGTGGAGTCAGATCAGAAATAACCTAATATGAACAGCCATCTCGTGACCACCAAAAAGGAGAGAGAATTAACAATCAGCCTCCACAACGGTTTTTTAAAAGTTACTCTCTTTCCTTTTTCAGCCAATTTAGAAGCTTATAAATAATTCAAGAATGAATATGCATATAAAACAAAATAATTTTTGACATATCCGGTTCCTACCAACATCTGGAGACCATTTAGTACATCTGCAGGACAGCAATATCCCTTCTGGTTCTACATAGAAAGCTGGCAATGCCCCACATTTGACACATCTTTTTGTTCTGTGTTTTATACAGCACGAGCATAATGGCCTCTTGGGTCCATGACAAGAGCTGCTGGGGGCTATGATAATACAATACATTATAACAATAAATATTAATATGGCAACATGAAAGGATTTGATACCCATGTTCCTCACCTCTTCTCTACTGAAGACACACATGTGATAAAGTTCTTCTTGGTTTTAGAAGAACTTGGTCAGCAGTTGGATAATAATCTATTTGAACCCTTTGCCAGCTGTTCTATGACTGTGGTTCTCAACCAGGGCTCCGGGGCGCCCAGGGAGGCCATGAGCAGGTTTCAGGATGGCCGCCAAGCAGAGCTAGCATTAGACTCGCTGAGGCCCAGGGTAGAAAGGCAAAGCCCCACCGCATGGGACTGAAGCCCAGGGCCCTGAGCCCTGTCACCTGGGGCTCAAACTGAAGCCTGAGCAATGTAGCTTCGCGGGAGCCCCTGTGGCATGGGGCCCCAGGCAATTGCCCTGCTTGCTACCCCCTAACGCCAGCTCTGGCTTTTATATGCAGAAAACCAGTTGTTGTGGCACAGGTGGACCCTGAAGTTTTTATAACATGGGGGGGGGGGCTCAGAAAGACAAAGGTTGAGAACCTTTGTTCTAGGAGATACATACTATTCTAAAACTTACCACATCCATTTACAATATCACACGATTTAAGCAGTATTATAACACTCTGCTAAATGATTCTTCCCAGGTTTCTGGCCTAGCTGTCCATGGGACTTCTGGATAAATAAAACAGTGAAATGTAGCAGTGTGATTCAGTGGATAGGGAACTGCATTGTAAGCCCTGAGACCTGGGTTCTGCCACTGACTTACTTACATTCTGTTGCCACATTTGGACAAGCACTTGAAAGAAAGAATAATAAATTCACTTACTTTTAAATAGCTTTGCTTCAGCAATAGTCATGCCACTTGTGTGTGCCTTTTTTGTGAACATTTGAACAATTGAGATTTTATTGGCATGAATGTTCACAGAATGCTAACCGCAACGTTACATGGGTGACTATTCCCACTAGAAATGCTTGCATGCTCATCCAGCCAAGGAAAAGAAAATACCACGTGAATTATCTGACCAACCACAAGATAACAATAGCTCAGATATCAGACACTTGCAGCAAACTGTTGAAGATCAATGCACAGAAAAAAATCCACTCCAAGCATTGTTATAAAATGAATTCATTCCAGAAAACTACAATCTGCTCATGGATATTCTATGATGAGGAAGAAGCTATATATGTTGGGTAAATTATTCATTGTAAACCATTTACTCAGCACTAATGATTAACAAGTTCTAACAGCTCCTTCTTCCTTTAATTGAAACCAACAATGGCCCTTTTCACCAGAAAGATGCAATCTTTGTGTAGGCAAAACTCCTTGGACTGAGATGGATGAAATTAGAGGTTTTCTAATAATAAATTGGTTATTGGAATAAATATTGATTAGTTGATCATAACATACATACGGTACATTTCTTACAGGTGCATTTGTAAAATTTGGTTTACATTGGAGTTAGTTTTTAATACTTGTTCTTTTGGGGTTTGTGTGTTTTGTGACAATTAGTTGCATTTTCTTGTAGTTCCCTATTGAGCAGCATGTTTTTAATTCCCTTTTAATTAAATTTGTACAAATAAGATTCAAAATAAATTGCTCAATGATCAGATGTATTGGAAATGGAAAACAAAACATTAATTGTGTATAAGTTTCTGTACAGTTCTGTGTACCTCTACAGCACTAAAATAAATAAGAATAATACAAAATATTCTGACACACTGAGAATGATTGCTTGTGCCTTTAACCAGTTGTTTTTGGGCTGTTGTTTTTTTAAAGTCACAGAATCAAAGAAATGCAGGACTAGAAGGAACTTTGAGAGGTCATCTAGTCCAGCTCCCTGTGCTGAGGCTGGACCAAGTATACCTAAACCATCCCCGACAGGCGTTTATGTGACCTGTTCTTAAAAACCTCAAATGACAGGGATTCCACAACCTCCCTTGGACGTCTCTTCCAGTGCTTAAATATCCTTAGAGTCAGAAAGATTTTCCTAATATTTAACTAAATCTCCCTTGCTGCAAAGTAAGCCTATTACTTCGTGTCCTACCTTCAGAAGGACATAGAGAACACTGTCCTCTTTATAACAACCCTTAACATATTTGAAAACTTATGAGGCTACTCTTCAGTCTTTTTTCCTCAAAATTAAACATGCCTAGTTTTTATCCTTTCCTCACAAATCAGGTTTTCTAAATCTTTTATCATTTTTGTTGCTCTCCTGTGGACTCACTCCAGTTTGTCCACATCTTTCCTAAAGTGTGGCACCCAGAATTGGACACAGTACTCCAGCTAAGGCTTCACCAGTGCCAAGTAAGACGGTACATCTACTATCTGTGTAATACACCCCAGAATTGCATAAACCTTTCTCACAACTGCATCACTGTGTTGACTCATTCAATTTGCGATCTATTACAACCTCCAGATCCTTTTCAGAATACTACCCTCTAGCCAATTATTCTCAATTTTGTAGTTGTGCATTTAATTTTTGCTTCCTAAGTTAGTACTTTGCACTTGCCTTTATTGAATTTCGTTTTGTTGAATTCAGACCAATTCTCCAGTTTGTCAAGTTTGTTTTGAATTCTAATCCTGTTCTCCAAAGTGCTTGCATCCCTTCCTATTGTTTCATCTGAAAATGTATAAGCACACTCTCCACTCCATTATCCAAGTCATTAATGAAAATATTGAGTAGTATCGGACCCTGGACAGATCTCTGCAGGACCTCACTAGATGCTTTGACAGTGAACCATTGATAACTACTCTTTGAGTATGGTTTTTTAACTAGCTGTACACCCACCTTATGGTAATTGAATCTAGACCACATTTCCCGAGCGTGCGTGTGAGAATGTCACGTAGGGCTGTGTCAGACACCTTATTAAAATCTAGATTTAGCACACTACAGTTTCCCTTCTATCCTCAAGGCCAGTAACTCTGTCAAAGGAGGAAGTTAGGTTGGTTTGGTACGATTTGTTCTTGAGAAATCCATACTGGCAATTCCTTATAACTAGGGCCCTACCAAATTCATGGCCATGAAAAATGCATCACGGACTCTGAAGTCTGGTCTCCCCCTCATGAAATCTGGTCTTTTGTGTGCTTTTACCCTATACTATACAGATTTCATGGGGAGACCAGCATTTCTCAAACTGGGGGGTCCTGACCCAAAAGGGAGTTGCAGGGGGATCACAAGGTTATTTTAGAGAAGTCATGGTATTGCCACGCTTACTTCTGCCCTGCCTTCAGAACTGGGTGGCCAGAGAACGGCAGCTGTTGGCTGGGTGCCCAGCTCTGAAGGTAGCGCCCCGCCAGCAGAAGCAAGGTGGTAATACCACCCCGGGCCACCCTTACTTTTGCGCTGCTGCCTTCAAAGCTGGGCGGCTGGAGAGTGACGGCTGCTGACTGAGGGCCCAGCTCTGCAGGGAGCAGCGCAGGAGTAAGGATGGCACTACCATACCAGGCCATGCTTACCTGTGCACTCCTGCTGGCAGCCGCTCTGCCTTCAGAGCTGGGATCCCAGCCACCAGCCACCGCGCTTCGGCCGCCCAGCGCTGAAGGCAGAGCCATAATCAGCAGCAGCGCATAGGTACGTGTGGCAGTACCACCCCCCTCCCCCGGAACAATAACCTTGTGACCCCCTCACAACTCCTTTTTGCGTCAGGACCCCTACAATTACAACACCGTGAAGTTTCAGATTTAAACAGCTGAAATCATGACATTTAATTTTTTTTAAATCTTGCGACCATGAAATTGACCAAAATGGACCATGAATTTGGTAGGGCCCTACTTATAACCCTATTATCCTTTAGGCACTTACAATTTGATAGTTTAATAATTTGTTCCGGAAGCTTTCCAGGTACCAAAGGTAGGCTGACTGGTCTACAGTTCCCCGGGTCCTCTTTGTTCCCTTTTTTAAAGACAGATACTATATTTGGACTTCTGCAGTCCTCTGGGACCGTACCTGTGCTCCATGAGTTCTCAAAATAATTACTAATATTTCTGAGACTGCTTCAGCTAGTTCCTAAAGTACCCTAAGATGAAATTCATCAGGCCCTGCTGACTTGAATACATCTAACAACTAAATATTCTTTAACCTGTTCTTTCCCTTTGTGAGCTTGCATGCCTTCCCCCTTGTTGTTAATATTAATTGTGTTAAGTATCTGCTCACAATTATCCTTTTCAGTGAAAACAAACAAATTAGGCATTAAACACCTCAGCCTTCTTATGTTGTCTGTTATTACTAATTAGTCCCCTTTCCCTCCTAAGTAGAGGACCTGAACTTCCTTTCATCTTTCTCTTGCTGGCATGCTACTGGTATCAGATGGGGAGCAAAAAAAACCCCTAAAATTGGGTGTCCTTGCTAGACCCCAGAGGGTGAATAAATGTGCAGTTGCCCCCAACTGAGACATAATACATTATGTAATTTTCAATGACTTACAGTATGAAAATCCAAGTATCCAGGGTACTTAACATATGTTAGATCAGAGTATGAAAGTTAGGTCCAGTAGCTACAGGAAGGAAACAAGAATTGAGTATACTGGATGTACTGAAAGCATCAGCAGCTGAGTCAGTGTGATTTCTGGCACATCATTCCTTGTCTCCCAAAATTTAAACAAAATTACCTGATGCTTCTGAATAAACATTCCTTCTTGTGCCCAAAACTTACTCTCCAACAAATGCCTGTGTAATGTGGTCACAACCACACTGAGCCATTACCACATTAATCAATCTTCATTATGTAACAGCCTTGCAAAATCATCATGAAAATGTATTAGCCCAGGCATAAAATCCACTCATCTACCCTTAAAAATGGGAAAAAAAGAAAAAAAACAACAACTCCATGACATTTTAGTAGCCTGTTACAAAAATTCTTGTCCAAGGAGAATATGCCAGTACAATTGTGCAAGGCTGTTATAAATACATTAAAACACTCAGTGTTTTTGGCTCCTCACAATGGTTCTATAGGAAGCGTAAATTTGCTAATCACTCAGTCGCTCTTGGTCCTCGCCAGCAACTCTAACCAACATTAATGGAAGTTCCGTGGCAGATACTTATGCTCTAAAATCCCGGAAACACTTTCTGCCATGGTTTTTCTAGATCAATTTAAATCTTGTATTGAAGTTATTCTCTCAGTTTGCACATATAAATCCTACTAAGCCCAATACAAGTTACTTACGTGTGGAAAGAGGTAAAAAAATATATCAAATCTGTAGATGCACTTTGAAACCACTTTATAAAACATCAGATTCTAGGCTACTATGTACCGCAGACTGATCTTTTATCAGTAAATGTCTTCCTTGTCTGCTAAAGGACAATAGCTTTAAGTTTGTTACATTGACTTTGATTGTGCAACAAATTGTTTATTTCAAGAATCTTCATATTATGTGGGGAGTCTATTCTCAGAGGTAAATAAGATATGCTAACTTTTAGACTGGAGTATATAAGATTCCAGATCCTAGCTAATTATTTAAACACAGATTCACTTGTTAACCAAAGTACCACCCCCCCCCCAACACACACAAACACACACACACACACACTAGAATTTAATCAGTTTTAGAAGTATGCATGTGAGAGGGCTGAATCTTACCTCTTGCAACGCTAAATGTACTTTAAAAAAAAAGAGAGATAAAATATTGAACTGTGCAACAGTAAGAGACAATGTTATACTACTAAGGTATGACAAATCTACTCAAACAAAAGCTCAAAAATAAGGCCTGGATCCTGCAAACAGTTACACATTGTAAGTAGTACCACAGACTTCAATTATACTATTCACTTGAGTCAAGTTAAATTTACATTTAACTGTTGCAGGACCAGGGGCTAAGTAAGTCCTTTATTTGAATGGTCTACACTAAAGTGACCAGAGGTCCCGATTTTATAGGGACAGTCCCGATTTTGGGGTCTTTTTCTTATATAGGCTCCTATTAACCCCACCACCACACCACCCTCCCCCCCGTCCCGATTTTTCGCACTTGCTGTCTGGTCACCCTCGTCTACACAGAAAAACCTCATTAGAGCAAAACAAAAAGGAGCAGATGATAAACACTTTGTACTGACATAGCACCTTTTACAGATTGGGAGAGTGAAGAACTTGCTCAAAGTTCACAAAAATCAGCATGCCAGGTGGAAATAAACCCCAGGATCTGACTCCCATGTCCCTGCTGGAGTAATTAGATCAAGCAGCTTAAAAGGCATCAGGGTTCTTAAACTGACTTAAAGCAATTAAAAGATCACATGAGCTTGATTTCCTTGTTAGCCCAAAATAGGGACTCCTCATCTCATGGAGTTTTTAGTATTATTTAAACTGATGGCATCTCAGGCCAGCTCAAGAGCAGAAAACACATCTGATCTCAAATCCGTCTTCTCTGAGGGAGCAGGAACTAGATGTCAAAATATAAGAATACAACACCAGCTGGGAATAAGCAAGGATTGTTCATCCATCAAGCAAACCGTCTCCATTTCCCCTGACCTTAGATACCATAACCCACCCTCAAAATTAAATGACTATATGGCACAGGTTTCCTTTACAAAAGAGTGCCCGAGAAAACCGGAATGGCTCGCAGGTGCCATCAAGCCACCATGTCATGACAATGGTTTTCAAAATCCGGACTGAAAACGCTTTAAAACGTTTAGGAGAACACAGAATCCTTCCCCCCAGGGGCAGCACGAGGTGTTTCCATGGATTGGGGGTGGGTGTATGTAGCTACCTGTTGCTCCCAAGCTACAAGAACAAGCCCAGCAAGCTGCCCGCGCCCCCCCGACCAGCTTTGCCTTCTGAGACCCAACGCCGAGACTCCCGGTGACACACCTGTGGCCAGGCCCGTGGGCCCAGTGTCTCCAGGTGCCCAGCCCAGCCGCGCGCCCCCGGCACCCCAGGGCAGCGGGTCCCCGCCACGGCGCAGACCTGGGGTCGCCTTTCCCGCTGCCGGGTCTCCGGGCGGCTCGGGAGTCCATGAAAGCCGCGGCAGGGGCCGGTTGCCCTGACTCCAGCGGTGCTCCGGCAGCGGGCAAGGCTCGGGCTGATGCAGCAGCCGTCTCGTGGTGGGGGCCAGCCAGAGCAGGCGGCGGCCGCAGGTCGGGCTCTCCCCGGGGCCGGGGCCGGGGCCGGGCCGCCCCTGCAGGTTAGCGGCGGCTCCTGCTCCCAGCTGCGGCCCTGCGCAGCGCTGGGGCTGAAGAGGGCCCGGCTTGCGCGTGGCGGCGGTCGAGGGGAAACCCTTCCCGCCCGTGAGGCCCCTGGCCCGCCCGGAGAGCCCCGGGAGGGTGCCCGCACCCGCACCGCAGACACCGGAGTGCAGGCCTGGCCCAGGGGAACCCCGCCAGGGCAGAGAGCTGACACGACGGCTCCCGGAAGGTAATTGTGAAGGAGGAGCCCAGCTGACTGTACCAGCACAGTGGTGCACAGGGCGGGTTTCACGAGCACCGCGCAAGTTAGGTGCAGCCTACTGCCAAATTAATAATGCAGAATTAAACTTGCTTGCTGGATGTTAGGTCTTTTGTCAGTAGTATGTGGGTGTGTGGCTCGGGCGCTGTTTAATTCCCTGCGCCCCCATGATCCCTTCCACATTCAAAGGTAAGGTCAGGTCCATTAAATTAAATAGGGCAGAAGAGGAAGGTTCTGTTCACCAAGGAATCAGTGCCCCCCTGGATTTTATTTCTCCCTCTTACTTGACAAGTAGGAAAGTGGAGGTCACAGCAGTAGCAGAACTAGGGCGGGGAGAGTTCATGAGGTGTGTGTTTGAAAACTGGTGCAGTGTGTGCAAGAGAACAATCAAAAAAAGTAATCTTTAATTAATTAAAGTGTACCATGGAATTGCTATCCATAGAGATTCTATGCTTGAATAATAATACAAGAGTAGCAACATACTACCAGCCTTCTGACCAGAATGGTGACCATGAGTGTGACATGCTCAGGGAGAGTAAAGAGGTTATAAAAATAGAAAATAATAATAATAATAATAAAAAGAAAAGGAGTACTAGTGGCACCGTAGAGACTAACCAATTTATTTGAGCATAAGCTTTCGTGAGCTACAGCTCACTTCATCGAATAGGCACAAGAGTGGAATGCCTGAAAGCTGCATGGAAACATTTCAAAAACACCCATAATAGAGGCTCAAATTAAATGTATACCCCAAATTTAAAAAATAGCAAGAGGACCAAAAAAGAGCCACCATGGCTAAACAACAGAGTAGAAGAGGTGTTTCCTGGCAAATAGGCACCCACTAAAAATTGGAAGTGAAATCCTACTGAGGAAAATAGAAAGGGGCATAACCTCTGGAAAATGAAGTGTAAACATATAATTAGGCAGGGTAAAAAAGAATTTGAAGAGCAACTAGCAAAGATACAAAAACTAACACCACAAGTTTTCGAAGTACATCAGAAGCAAGAAATCTGCCAGTCAGTCAGTTTTCAGAGTAGCAGCCGGGTTAGTCTGTATTCGCAAAAAGAAAAGGAGTACTTGTGGCACCTCAGAGACTAACAAATTTATTTGAGCATAAGCTTTCGTGAGCTACAGCTCACTTCATCGGATGCATTCAGTGGAAAATACAGTGGGGAGATTTATACACATAGAGAACAGGAAACAATGGGTGTTACCATACACACTGTAAGGAGAGTGATTACCAGCAGGAGAGCGGAGGGGGGAAAACAAGCTCTCGTTCCCTAATGCCCCTACTCCACTTGCGCTACATTGATGACATCTTCATCATCTGGACCCATGGAAAAGAAGCCCTTGGGGAATTCCACCATGATTTCAACAATTTCCATCTCACCATCAATCTCAGCCTGGACCAGTCCACACAAGAGATCCACTTCCTGCACACTGTGGTGCTAATAAGCAATGGTCACATAAACACCACCCTATACTGGAAACCTACTGACCACTATGCCTACCTACATGCCTCCAGCTTTCATCCGGACCACACCACACGATCCATTGTCTACAGCCAAGCTCTACGATACAACCACATTTTCTCCAACCCCTCAGACAGAGACAAACACCTACAAGATCTCTATCAAGCATTTTTAGAGCTACAATACCCACCTGCTGAAGTGAAGAAACAGATGGACAGAGCCCGAAGAGTACCCAGAAGTCACCTACTACAGGACAGGCCCAACAAAGAAGACAACAGAACACCACTAGCCATCACCTTCAGCCCCCAACTAAAACCTCTCCAACGCATTATCAGGGATCTACAACCTATCCTGAAGGACGACCCATCACTCTCACACATCTTGGGAGACAGGCCAGTCCTTGCTTCCAGACAGCCCCCCAACGTGAAGCGAATACTCACCAGCAACCACACACCACACAACAGAACCACTAACCCAGGAACCTATCCTTGCAACAAAGCCTGTTGCCAAATCTGTCCACATATCTATTCAGGGGACACCATCATAGGGCCTAATCACATCAACCACACTATCAGAGGCTCATTCACCTGCACATCTACCAATGTGATATATGCCATCATGTGCCAGCAATGCCCCTCTGCCATCTACATTGGTCAAACTGGACAGTCTCTTCGTAAAAGAATAAATGGACACAAATCAGACGTCAAGAATTATAACATTCAAAAACCAGTTGGAGAACACTTCAATCTCTTTGGTCACTCGATTACAGACCTAAAAGTGGCAATACTTCAACAAAAAAAACTTCAAAAACAGACTCCAGTGAGAGACTGCTGAATTGGAATTAATTTGCAAACTGGATACAATAAACTTAGGCTTGAATAGAGAGAGTGGATGTGTCATTACACAAAGTAAACTATTTCCCCATGATTATTCCCCCCCCTCCACCCCCCACTGTTCCTCAGACGTTCTTGTCAACTGCTGAAAATGGCCCACCTTGATTATCACTACAAAAGGTCCCCCCACCCCTGCTCTCCTGCTGCTAATAGCTCACCTTGTGATCACTCTCGTTACCATTGTTTTATGTTCTCTATGTATATAAATCTCCCCACTGTATTTTCCACTGAATGCATCCGATGAAGTGAGCTGTAGCTCACGAAAGCTTATGCTCAATTAAATTGGTTAGTCTCTAAGGTGCCACAAGTCCTCCTTTTCTTTTTGCAAACAATAGAGTGTGGCGACTGGACAATCAAGGTGCTAAAAGAGCATGCAAGGAAGACAAGGCCATTGTGAAAAAGCTAAATGAATTCTTTGCATTAGTCTTCATTGGAAAGGATATGACCACACCTGAGCTATCCTTTTTAGGTGACAAGTCTGAGGAACTGTCCCCAGATTGATGCGTTGATTGTAATGACAATTTTTTTAAAAGGCTCTAGAGGTGATCATGGCAACTAAAGGCCAGTAAGCCTAACTTCAATACCAGGCAAACTGGCTGAAACTATAGTAAAGAACAGAATTATTGGACACATAGGTGAACACAATATGTTGTGTACACCGCTTTTGTAAAGGGAAATCATGCTTCACCAATTACCATTCTTTGAGGGGGACAAATACGTGGAAAAGAGCGAACCAGTGGATATAGTATACTTGGACTTTCAGAAAGCCTTTGACAAGGACTCTCACCAAAGACTCTTAAGCAAAGTAAGTATTCATAGGATAAGAGGGAAGGTCTTCTCATGGATCAATAACTGGTTAAAAAAAAGATAGGAAACAAAGGGTAAGAATAAATGGTCAGTTTTCAGAATGGAGAAAGGTAAATAGTGGAGTTCCCCAAGGATTTATACTGGGATTGATGTGGATTAAACACATTCATAAGTGATCTGGAAAAAGGGGTAAACATTGAGGTGGCAAAATTTGCAGATGATACAAAATTACTTAAGATAGAAAAGTCCAAAGCAGATTGCAAAAAGTTACAAAGGAATCTCACAAAACTGGGTGACTGGGCAAAAAAATGGCAGACGAAATTCAATGTGGATAAATGCAAAGTAATACACATTGGAAAACATAATTCCAGCAATAGATACAAAATTATGGGGTCTAAATTAGCTGTTACCGCTCAAGAATGAGATCTTGGAGTCATTGGTGTGAGTTCTCTGAAAACATCTGCTCAATGTTCAATGACAGTCAAAAAAAACGCTAACAATGTTAGGAAGGGATAGAAAAATCAGACAGTAAATATCATAATACCACTATATAAATCCATGGTACTCCCACACCTTGAATACTGCGTGCAGTTCTGGTCACCCCATCTCAAAAAAAAAATATATATTAGAACTGGGGAAAGTACAGAGAAGGGCAACAAAAATTATTAGGGGGTATGGAACAGCTTCCACATGAGGAGAGATTAGAAAGACTGGGACTGTTCAGCGTGGAAACGAAATTACTAAGGGATGTCTGATGGAGGTCTATAAAATCATGAATGGTATGGAGAAAATTAGTAAGGAAGTGTTATTTACCCCCTTCACATGACACAAGAACCAAGGATCACCTGATGAAATTAATAGGCAGAAGATTTAAAACAAACAAGCAAACGGAAGTGCTTCTTTACGCAACACACAGTCAGCCTATTGCCAGGGAACGTTGTGTAGACATAAGCGTAACTGGGTTCACAAAAGAATTAGATAAGTTCATAGGTTTGAATTTAACCCAGGTGGTTTTTCAGTAAAGGTTATTACCGGAGATAGGCCCAAACCAAATTTACTAATCCAAAACTCCTTTGAATTTTGGGGTTCAAATACCTACATTTTGCACAGGGATTGTATGATTTGTAAATGGCCAAGCCAAAACCTCACATAGAAAAAGCCCTGAACTGCAGGGTGTATGGAATCTAGATCCAAATTTTGAAGCTTTGACTATCTCTACACCTTTCAGAATACACCGAATATTTAAGAATTAGGAAGGGTTAATAGTAATGAAAATTGAGATATTTGTGCCTTTGAAAATCTCTTTCTGCATAGCTAACCCTATACATACCAAGTTCCTTGTTATACATTCACATCTGGAGGAAGACTGTACATTTAGTCTATGGTAAATCTAAAGTGCTTTTCATCTTGGGTCTGTCTATGTATTTAAAATAGATCACCCATAAAGTTGGATGCTTGACAGTGCTGAAAGAGTAAGTACAAATCCAGGCTAATCCACAAGGGTGAGAGAATCTGAGTAAGTGAGGAAATTGTGTCCCTCTAATGGTTTAGGCCAGGGGTTCTCAAACTGGGTGTCGGGACCCCTCAGGGGGGTCACAAGGTTATTACATGGGGGGGTCGCAAGCTTCTCAGCCTCTACCCCAAACCCTGCTTTTTCCTCCAGCATTTATAATGGTGTTAAATATATTAAAAAGTAAAGGAGTACTTGTGGTACCTTAGAGACTAACTAATTTATTTGAGCGTAAGCTTTCGTGAGCCACAGCTCACTTCATCGGATGCATACTGTGGAAAGTGTAGAAGATCTTTTTATACACACAAAGCATGATAACACCATCCTGGCCACTATGGATGTAGAAGCCCTCTACACCAACATTCCACACAAAGATGGACTACAAGCCGTCAAGAACACTATCCCCGATAATGTCACGGCTAACCTAGTGGCTGAACTTTGTGACTTTGTCCTTACACATAACTATTTTACATTTGGGGACAATGTATACCTTCAAATCAGCGGCACTGCTATGGGTACCCGCATGGCCCCACAGTATGCCAACATTTTTATGGCTGACTTAGAACAACGCTTCCTCAGCTCTCGTCCCCTAACGCCCCTACTCTACTTGCGCTATACTGAGGACATCTTCATCATCTGGACCCATGGAAAAGAAGCCCTTGAGGAATTCCACCATGATTTCAACAATTTCTATCCCACCATCAACCTCAGCCTGGTCCAGTCCACACAAGACACTACAGTGCTAATAAATGATGGTCACATAAACACCACCCTATACCGGAAACCTACTGACCGCGATTCCTACCTACATGCCTCCAGCTTTCTCCCTGACCACACCACACGATCCATCGTCTACAGCCAAGCTCTGCGATACAACCACATTTGCTCCAACCCCTCAGACAGAGACAAGCACCTACAAGATCTCTATCAAGCATCCTTACAACTACAATACCCACCTGCGGAAGTGAAGAAACAGATTGACAGAGCCAGAAGAGTTCCCAGAAGTCACCTACTACAGGACAGGCCTAACAAAGAAAATAACAGAACGCCACTAGCCGTCACCTTCAGCCCCCAACTAAAACCCCTCCAACGCATTATTAAGGATCTACAACCTATCCTGAAGGATGACCCAACACTCTCACAAATCTTGGGAGACAGGCCAGTCCTTGCCTACAGACAGCCCCCCAACCTGAAGCAAATACTCACCAGCAACCACACACCACACAACAGAACCACTAACCCAGGAACCTATCCTTGCAACAAAGTCCGTTGCCAACTGTGCCCACATATCTATCCAGGGGACACCATCACAGGGCCTAATAACATCAGCCACACTATCAGAGGCTCGTTCACCTGCACATCCACCAATGTGATATATGCCATCATGTGCCAGCAATGCCCCTCTGTCATGTACATTGGTCAAACTGGACAGTCTCTTCGTAAAAGAATAAATGGACACAAATCAGATGTCAAGAATTATAACATTCATAAACCAGTCGGAGAACACTTCAATCTCTCTGGTCACATGATTACAGACATGAAAGTTGCGATATTACAACAAAAAAAACTTCAAATTCAGACTCCAGCGAGAGACTATTGAATTGGAATTCATTTGCAAATTGGATACAATTAACTGAGGCTTGAATAGAGACTGGGAGTGGCTAAGTCATTATGCAAGATAACCTATTTCCCCTTGTTTTTTCCTACCCCCCGCCCCCTCAGACATTCTTGTTAAACCCTGGATTTGTGCTGGAAATGGCCCATCTTGATTATCATACACATTGTAAGGAGAGTGATCACTTTAGATAAGCTATTACCAGCAGGAGAGTGAGGTGGGGGAGGTATTTTTTCATGCTTTGTGTGTATAAAAAGATCTTCTACACTTTCCACAGTATGCATCCGATGAAGTGAGCTGTGGCTCACGAAAGCTTATGCTCAAATAAATTGGTTAGTCTCTAAGGTGCCACAAGTACTCCTTTTCTTTTTGCGAATACAGACTAACACGGCTGTTACTCTGAAACCTGTCATATTAAAAAGTGTTTTTCATTTATAAGGGGGGGGAGTTGCCCTCAGAGGCTTGGTATGTGAAAGTGGTCACCAGTACAAAAGTTTGAGAACCACTGGTTTAGGCATTGCTACAGTAGCAGTTCCATGCTGACAATATCCCACCTGACCATTAAGAAGCAAAAGATAACAGGTTGCAAGAGAGCCCCATCTAGTCCTTGTTGGCCACACACATAGTAACTGCAATGCAGGGCTTTAAGAGTAGAAATTGTAAAATAGGGGAAAGCGTAGAGAACCTCAGGGTTCCAAAAGGACTTCAGAAGATTCTCTCCCCTCCCTCCCCCACAAAAGAAAAAAAAATCATCCAAGTGAGAATTGAAATAATCATCCCCTTATTCTTAAACTGGTATTACAACTTCAGTTCAGCAAAATTATTTCAAAGGTAATTTCTGAGCTGTGAAAATGTTTCTGTATTGACTTTTTTGGGATCAGATGAATATTTCAATATATTAGGCTATGCAGATACATGGAATTTTTCAGACCAGCCTGCTACAGTAGAGGTGATATAAATAGCCCAGTGTGTAAATTCTTTAAACTGGACAGAAACCGTACTGGAATGCATATTTAATACTGGTGGAGTTTTTGTGTTGACTCCTGGACATGTAACCAAATGTATTGGTAATAAATCAATGTTAGCTTCCCTCTGGGATATTTCTGCCTCATACATTTTCATTTAATATGAGTTAGTGAATTTACCAACTCTTCGTGCAACAAAGAGAAAAATCCATAAACAGTATTCAAAGCCATTTGACATAGTATCCCACCTTTCCAGTGTTATTTTTAATCCTTAGCAGACTAGCACTATATTGTATGCACTGTAATGGAATTATGTTCAGTTCAAGCACACTTATGATGCAGCTTTTGTTCACTCCCTTTTAGTAAATAGCCTGGGTCTTCTAGAAGAAGAAATAGCCATCAGTTAAGCGTAAACTTTTTTAAGACCTCCAGGATTTGAGTTATTTATTTAACAGAACTCAAAAGTGCAATACACATCTTGTAGTTCAAATGCTACATGTTCTCTGCCCCAGAGAGTTAACTTAGCAATGACACCAAAGCGATATCAAGGGTAAAGATAACAACAATACTATTCCCCTTACACAACAATACTTAACGTAGAATGATGAAACAAAAATTGTTTGTATGAATAAATTTGGATGAATTAATTTCATATGAGCATCTTCATAGAAGTGAATCATAAGGAGGAATTTTTTTTATCCTTGTAAGATGGAAACACCATGTGCAGCTGAGGCTAGATTGAAAAGGCCACTATTGATAGAGACAAACGTTCAGACCTCCGGACGATAGCACAAAGAGTGGAGCGTGAAAGCTAAATCACTTTATGGTATTTAATATTTGCATTACATTTATTGTTTAAAGATAGAGTCATCGGGAAGAAACGCTCGGTTGTTGCTACAATAAAAGCAAGAATAAACCATGTAATGGAAAAACTAGCAGTTTCAGCAAAATAAAACCACTTATTGCACTCACTTATAAAAACACTCTGTTAGAATATCTGTTTTCTTTCAGTCACTGTGACTTGTTGAACAAGCCCTAAAAGTTGTCTGCCAAGTGAGTGGTTAGGGCCCGTGCCCTACAGCCCTACCCCTGGCTACTGGGTGAAATCCTGACTTAAGTCAATAGGAGTTTTGCAATTGATTTCAATAGGGTCAGGAGTTCACCCACTATTCCTGACAGACAACTCTCTACCTAAGGCATCTGAAAGTAATATTTTTTCAAATAGCACTTTAGTATTCTTTTTGTTGCGATACTGGGTGCATACACAGATAGAAGAGAACAAACAGTATAATACCTCTCCTGCCCATGATATATATTGAATTAAAAATTGATCTTTTTAATTTCACATTGAAATGGGGTAAAATTCCTGTAACACTGGACAAAAACTTGCTCTTTTCCCAGCGACTGTAGTTAGGTTTCAAAAATTAAACTATTAGGCATATGCAAATACCACCACACTTCACACTGGAAACATGTCCAACCAGGCCAAATAATAGTAATAAAATACTCTTCACTTCCACAGTGCCCTGAGGATCTCAAAATCTTTATTATACAACATCTATATTGCAGTAGTGCCTAAAGGCCACAACCACGTTAGGCCTCATTGTGCTATGTGTTGTACAAACAAATTAAAAACATTAAGCCTCAACGCTATTGGAAGATTGGGAAATACTGTCATTATTTAACAGATAATTAAGTTAAAAATGACTTGCCCAAGGTCATACAACAAACCATTGGTAGAACAGGGCGAGAATCCAGGAGTCTTAGTGTCTCAAGGAGCCCCACTCCATTCTTCTCCCCACTAGACAGCTTTGCCTCTAATCACCTCCAATCTGCTCTAATGTTTTGGGCATTGTCTACCCTCAGTGGTTAGCCAGCAGTGTAGCTGTATGAATGCAAACCCCTAAAGTACACCATTTACACTAGCATAAATTGTTACACAAGTGTAAATCACATGTACACTAGTGGTTTGCACGTGTGCATTACACTGCTGGCTAAAACTCCAGTGTAGACCAGACCCAATAATATCTGTACCAAAAGAATGGAATTGCAGTCTTGAAACAGGTAAGGTCTTCTATTTGTGAAAGATCTTGTCTAGTTCTACTAGTGATTTATTAAATGACAGTTCTGGTTATTATTGTTTAGTCATTTAGGCTTGAGTTTCATAATTACAGAGGGTTACAACTCTGCAATTTTATTACAATTATGATGAATGAAACTTGTCTGTATGCCTGCTGTCTCGTTAAGAAGGTAAACTATAGAATTAGGTTCATGGTTACCCCATTTGTCTATTAGTAACTTACACAACTGACTTTATGGCACATCATAAAAAAGCAAGCTTGCAAAATTAGGTACAAGTAATTGTTTCAAATGGATGACAAATCACTTCATTTGTTACTTCATCTACTTGTATAAATTCACCTATTTCTCCCTTAGAATGGTCTCTCTGAAAACAAACTTAAGCTCTCCTCTTCTACCCATGTTGTAAGAGACATGGAAATAGCATGTGAATGAGTCTATGCTTCCTTGTTCTAGTCAGATTGTTCGGTGTGCTTAGGCATGAGTATGATTTAAATTTAAATTTAAATATTTAGTAATGAAACTGTCACTTTGAAATATGTATCTGTTTCAGTGAGGAGGCTCAAACTCTGAGCACTGAATTAGGGTGTCTGGTATTTTAGTCACTGCCTAAAATCTCTGATGAAGAGGACTAGAAAATACATTATTCATATAGTTCAAGATTTAACTTGGAGATAAGAAAAGCCTGGCTATTCAAACAGCGTATATATGTATATGGAGGCATAAAACTACATTACATACATAATTTATCATTTACCCCCAAAACACATTACCAAACTGCGTATTCAGGAATTGCTTCATTCACCACGGAAGTGGAGCCACTTCTAGGATGGAATGCAGTAGCTGTTTAACACCCTACTGTGTACAGCAACACTAGACAATAGCGTAGGCAAAGATTCCAAAAACAATGTATACAATTGAAACAAGGAAATCACAGGTAGTCGTAACTGGTACTTTAGCACTTTTCTTTAAACAGATCTCTACTTGCTTTACAAATGGTGGGTTTTATCACCATTTTACAATTGTGGAAATGAAAATAGTTATTTAAAGTGACTTGGTAACGTCAGTGAGTCAGTGGAAACTGACGATAAACTAAGTCCTCTGCTCTACGCACTTTAAAACACTGCCTGCCTAAGTAGACAGTACAATTATGCAAATTGGAATTTGGCTACAGGTAGGGTCAGCACACTGTATTGTGGTAGAATTTTTCATTACAAGTGGTCAGAGGATATTGGTTTTATGCCTTAGACACAAGAAAGTAACTCCCACAGCACAGACCACACCATGCTTGAACAAAGAGGCCTGATTTTCCTTAGTCTGTAAGATCTGTCAAGACCGTATTCCAAGATGTCATAGCTGCAACAATTTCAACTATGAAAGTAGTTTTTCACTACTTTTGCAAAGTGAAGGCACGGCAAACCAGTTAATTCTTTTACAAAGCACACTTATTGCTATTTTTCTCACTCCCCTGAGCTTGTCAACATTTGGCGGTAGTCACTGAATTGTGAGCATTCCTTGTGCTGATTTTGGGATCCCATGCATCAAAGTTAAATAAGATACCACCTAATCTTGGAAAATTAGGTATTAATAGCTGACTATTACTACTGTTCTCTTGATGCTGAAACAACTTCTCTATAAACAGGAGCATTGCATCTGAAACTCAACTGGCTAGTGACCAATGATTATCCAGGCATTGGATAAGAATTTCTGACCCTTGAGGTCAAAGAAATGCTGTGTTTTTCTTTGAATCTGGTAAACCCTATCAAGTAACCTTGGAGGAAGGAGGTTGGCATTGAAAACTCAATGGTATCAAGCCACGTAAGGTGACTAGCCACTTCCTTCGGTTTTAGTGTATTTCTATACATGTACATATATATATATATATATATATATATATATATATATAGAGAGAGAGAGAGAGAGAGAGAGAGAGAGAGAGAATGTGAGAGAGCACGAGCAAGTGCAATATTTTGGGTGTGGAGGTGGGGTGGACAATTTATAACAACATTAAATAAAGTTATTTTTAACCTAGTTTCTCTGACTGGTTATGGAGAGATGGGCAGAAAACGAGATAAGTAAATCTTAGGGTACTATTTATCATCTGTAGGAGTTTCTGAATAGCAGCACTGTAGGCAAGGCTTGCTCACCAGGGTGGAAGGACAGAAAAAGTTCACTAGTGTGGAGGAATAAAAGGAAGAAAACTAACAGCCTGGTCTGAGTGGACTTCTGTGGAGCTAATAAAAGGTAGATGGCAAGACTTTTAGTTGCCTATAGATACAGTTTGGGCTGTCAGTACTGACTGATTCACGAAGGTTTTTAAGGCCCGGATTTAGTTGGTGGTTGGTCCAGCTTTGAGCAGGGGATTGGACTAGATGACCTCCTGAGGACTCTTCCAACCCTGATACTCTATGATTCATTAAGCTTTGGGGGCAAATAGTCTTGGACTTTGATCTCTACCTCCAGCCCTATTGGAGCAAAAGGGTTGGAGCAAATCTCTAAATGAACAGTATAAGCATGGGCAACTTACTCTAGACTGCTCCTTTCTTGATTGGTGCGCTGCAGACTTCTTCCAACAGCTAGATGGAGCTGGACTAAGTGAGAACTTTAGGTAGAATCCACATTGCAGACATGCCCTCTTGCCTTTGAGTACAGTACAGAGTAGGAACAGAAAACCAGATACTTCATCCATATTAATGAAAGTTAAAAACATGACACAAAAATTCTCCAAGGTCCTTGTATGTTTTGATATCCTCAGTTTGGCAGATCCATGCAAATAAGATGACACGTCTTCTTCCTTTTCCTTTCTCCACTTAGCCATCTCCACTGAGCCACCAGATTTATCATCCGTTTATTTGTCAAATCTTTAGGAGATGCACTCAGGCAGATGGTCATTTTCTATGTCAAGGAAAATATTTTCGCATTTACCTTAAAAGCCACATACCACTTGCAATACCTCTCTTTGTATCTATGTATTACGGTCAGTAGAAAACCACTTAGTCTCTAGTTTCTGGGAGATTAAGAATGGGAAAGGAATGTTCAGCCTTGGTGCAACTCATTTTGTAAGGTCTTTCCTAGGCATGTTAACTGAGCCTGGCTCATTGTCTGGTACTCCGGATCATTTTCATGATAGAAACTGTCATGAGTCCAATTCAAAGAGAAAGCAAAATCCTCTCTCCAGATTTTTTTAGTCCAAGGACCTTTGTGACTTTCACTGGCATCTGGGATGTTTACTTGTATCATATTTATTTTCAGAGTTCTGCCACCAACAAAAAAAGGTTATCAGTGGAGTTGTTTCAACAATTCTTTAACCATTTGATAGTAAATAAAAACTAAAAAAAAACCTAAACAGAAGTGGGTCAAAAACAAAAGTCTGATTATGATTCTGCTGGTCTATATATTCCACTTTCAGTGAGTCTCAGATACAGGTTACAACATTTAGCAGGTGAATGTTCAAGCTTGATCACCTAAAATAGGTTTAGGCACCTAAACTGAAAATCAGGGTGCTTCTAAGCTGCTGAACACCTGCAGCTCCTATTGAGTTCCATAGTGGCTGGGCTTGGTAAGCACCTCAGAAAAACAGAAGTGGCGTGGACTTTGAGGCGCTGATCAATCTCAACCTGCACTGGAGCTCAATAGGTGGTGTACCGCAGCTTTGAAATGCCAGGTTGCTTCTATTTAGGTGCCTAAACATAGATTTAGGAGACTAACTTTAGGTGCCCAAGTTTGAACCTTTGGTCAAAATGTTCAAACTTTCCTTTCACACAATAGATCTGAACAGTTTATATTCTGTCTATAAGGGATTGTACTGTTCATTGCCACCATTTTGAAGAGACAGAGACAATTTACTTACGTATTTAAACTTTATTTCTTCATAATTACAGGCTACTGTTAGAATTTTTAAACAAAAGAAAAAAGTCTATAAATAGAGGCTAACCCCATATGGCCAAGTTTTAAAAAGCTAGTTAAACTTCATAAGTAATGCCATTTAGCTCACAGCAGTGGTTTATTGGTAATCTTCAAATAAAGGTACTGTAGTCAGAGTCAGTAACATGAAATTTAACATCAAATGACTCAAAACTTTAAATTCCACACAGGAAAGCATGAATATATATAATATATACACATAATATTGTATTGGTCCACTGAGTATACATTTTTAACAAAAGATAAGAATCTGTGTAGTCCAGTTAAGCATACAATATGCAAGATTAGTGTACACTTATTACAAAGGTCATACAGATAAATATGGATATTTAATACTTGCATGAGGTTTCTTTAAGATACTTTTTTGAGCGGGTGTTTCAAATGCTCATTTCCCAGTGCAAAAGAAAAGTTGTCCAAGTCAAGTCACCCATTTTCCTGAAAGAATGAAAACTGCCCTCTTCTAAAGCTTTTGCAGCAGCAACCCTAGCTAACTGGAACTCTTTAAACAAACTCAAAGTGTGGCTAATGAGTCATCCCTTGCTTCACACAAGTTTTTTTTTTGTCTTGAAACACTTCTAGTCTCAGGGAGAAATACACCAAATTAAAAAGTGCAAGAAAGAAAATGGATTGTATGCTGCTGCAGTCCAGCTGTACGTGTATAGAGTGAAAGCAGCATCATTGGGAATGACTTAAATGAATCTGACATTCTGCAGAATGGATTACATTTACACAACAGGCAATAAGTTACTTTCATTAACATTTTATCAACCTACTTTGACTCAGTGACCATAAAGAATTATAAATCAGTTTTTTTTTTAATAAGGTGCAACTATCAGTTGGCATTCAATAAATTACATGTAAAGAAAAAGACTGTTGTATAAAGTTAAACTATGCCTTTATGCATCCTACTCTCTTCTCTATCCTACCTCAAATTCAAACTTGTCAAATTGCCAGTTTCGTTGTATATTGGCTCAATTAGCAGTGGGGCTTCCAGAATTTGAGACATTTTGACCAGCAGTAAATTCATGTGAATTATCCATTTAGTTATTCTATGTTACAACAGAAACCCACCCAGAATGTGAGATCTGTCTGCCAATCTCATGACCATGCAAAAAAGCAATTAAGGTTTCAATAAGATACACAATCTTTCCCACTTGCACGCTGAATATTATCAATTAAATTTCAAGTCCAGCAGTAGAACCTTCATTAAAAAGAAAATACATATGTATACATATAAAATAAAGCACTCTACAGTTCCAGCATTACTAAAGTCTGCTCTGAAAAAGTACAAAAGGTTTCAAATAACTGTAACACCCTGGTGGGAAGGGGTCAGTGAGGCAGAGTAATTGCCATTTTCATCTTCTGCTCAATCATAGTTGCTGACAGATTATACTTAAACCATAGTCTCATTGCCTGCATTATAAATGGATTTATTTACAGGTAGGAAATGTGCTTTACTTTCCTGAAACATGTCTTCTGGGAGAGGATAAATGCTAAAATGAGTAGATTATTCAAATCCAAAAATAACTAAAGATGGAATTCAGCAGAAATGTCCACACACCTTTTATACAGTAATATATAGTAAAAGGCTCTAGCTTCTTTATGAGACAGCACACAATCTGTACAGAAGCTAAAATGTTTTTTGTTAACATTTCTTTTTATAAATGACTCAGCCCTGTACAAAAGGGTACAAAATATAGAAATGCACGCATTCCCCTTTATCTTCAGTACTGTGCCCCTTTCACCAAGGAACTTGATTGAGACAATATCTGTTTGTCTCTGAACTTCAGTCTTACAGAATTACAAGTATTCATGAAGATATCTTCATGCATCACCAGAATGACAACCAGTTTCTTTAAGGAGATGAAGTGTGCCTTATCTTTCTGTATTACATAAAGACACTTTGGTGTCCTGGGTTTACAGAATAAAAACAACAGGCTAAAAGCTCAAGGAGAATGCACATGGGAGCAGCACTCTATTAGTTGTCTGCTAAGCTTAAAGAAGAAATTTAGGAACCTTACAAATCAGAATGGGACAAAAATATAAAGGTGAATATTCAATCACACTTGCAGGAATTTAAAACCTTTCGTACTTCCCTGTTCATAGGTGGCTTCTGATTAACATTTTAAATAGGTTAAGTATTCAGGAAAAGGGACAAAACAGTTGACATAAGACATGGTTATTCTAATCTTCATGCTTCTGATATTTCAGATTTACTGAGTGCAATAGCCAGCTCCAAGTCTTCTTGCTCTTGTTGTTTTAATCTTGCAAGTCTCTCTTTTTCTTCTCTCTCACTTTCCCTCTTAGCCCATTCAATCATGTCTTCTTCAGTAGGATACTGCAATTTTAAAAAGATAAACATATCTGGACTTACTCAGAATGTAACTGCACGATTCAAGTCTCAGAATTTGAGGGCATTGTTCCAAAATATGATATGGATTTATTGTAGTTTTAGAATTTGCCTCTGTGCTGAAAAATGTGTTTTAAGAGTAACCTGGTACAATTTCATTTGTAGTTTAAATAAGAATTGCACTAAACACAGTCCTGAAGATTAACTGTTTGATGAAAAATACCACCTGTTCAATTACCACCAATTAACTCTAGTTTAAAGGTACAATCTGGCAATTTGCTGAACACACTGACCTATGCAAAGTACTCAAGCACATGCTTAACTTTAAGCACATGAGCAACCCTACTGAACAAAACTGAGTCCTAAATTTGGACATAAACAATGCTACTGCGGCAATCACTACAAACTATTTTTATACAATAAATCTTATATAATTTGAATCAGATGCGAACAAATTGGTAGTCCCTCAATACTGCAGAATACATCTGGCACTGTGGGACAACTAGCTTTACCCTCATTTAACAGTGTGGTGCTCTTTTAAAGATATTTTTCTCAGTGGCAGTGACTGCAGAATGAACTGAGCAGATAGCGTCATCAAAAAATGCTTCTGCAGAGGAGTACTGTACTAGCCAAATGCTTCTGGAGCTGCTAACCTGGCCTGAAATGAAAAAAGGGGACTAGAGTACAAGATAAAGGTGTATGCACATGTATGTATGCATGCATGCAAACAGAACATGAAGTGAGATGCTCTAATATCACAGTAGTGTGATGTCATGATCGCGAATAGGCAGGGCCGGCTCTAGGTTTTTTGCCACCCCAAGCAAAGAATTTGCCTCCCCAAGCTCCAAGAGCGCAACTGCCCAAGCCAAAAAAGAGGTGGCCGGAACGCTGCCCCTGGAATTGAGCCGCCCCAAGCACATGCTTGCTTTGCTGGTGCCTAGAGCTGGTCCTGCGGATAGGAACAGGAAGTAAGTATCTTAAATACAGTACAAGAATTAATGCCAAACATGCTTCTATTTAGCATGCAGAGAATGCAATATCATTTACATAAAGCCACAATATTTGTGTGTGTGTGTGTTATGGCTATTTTAATCAACAAGCTAATTTCTCTATTAGCTGCTGTTTCTAAACTTGAGATTTTTGTGAACACAATTTGAGAAATGTCTTGATTCCTTTCTGTACCCCATACTCAAAAAGATCCCAGAAATTAAAGGAAACCATTCCTCGTTCTCTTTTCCGCCTCCCCCCACCAAAGTTTGCATCCTAGCCCTTCTAGGAAATAATTTGAGCAAGAGCAGCATTTTAGAGATTGCCATGGCCATGAACAGAATACACCAAGCAGCCAGGGTGGATTTAATTCAAATCAAATCGATTTAAATCATGATTCAAATCACTAGTCAGGAAGACTTGATTTAATCATGGATTTCTACATAAAAAAGTGCATTCTTGTTGATTGTTATAACCTTAATACATATTCTTCACAACTCAGAGACAGATGTAGGTTTCATTTTTAGAAGGTACATACTATATATTAAGTGATTTATTTTGAAAACTTTTCAGATTAGTTTTACAGGTATATCAGGAAATGAATGATTGTTTGGTTATTTCATTTACCAAAGGTAATAGAAGCAGATATTTATGAAGTCAATGGGAGGTGAACTATCTCCAATTCAACAGGTTAATCATTAATATTTGGAGGATTTTCTTGCCATGCTGTATTAGGAGAATATCACCAGACAGACATTTAAATTGTTTTATTTAACTAAAAACAACAACAACGTTGTATTCTGGATTTTTTTCTTCAACAGCAAACATATAATATTTTAACAAAACAAGCATATAAATTTCTGAATTTAGTTAAACATTCAAGTTTTTTAAAATCACGTTTGTTTTTGTTAAAATTGTTTTTAACTAAAATAGTTAATGAAATATTTAAAAAACAAAAATTAAATAGACTATGTCAGCCAGGTCAACATGAGAAACTTAAAATATTGGCTTCTGCAGCTAACTCAGTCGTCTTCACCTTCATTTTCCTGTTTGTTCATAATCTGGAAAAGAAAAACAAGCTTTCCTGCTTTTTCAGGTCCCAAACAATTTCTCAATTTGGAATTAATTAGTCCAAAGGAAGAAAATATTCTTTCTACACAGTCAGAAAAAGCTACTGCTGTTAAAAGTGAGATTAGCACTTCAATAATCTCTGTATCCAAGTGCTTAAGTGACTTCCACCAGTTCACTGGTGTGACTTTCTTGAAATCATCATCAACAAACATATTTCTTGAATAGTTCTTATTCCCAAACTGAGTCCCTTTTACGGCCTGCTGCCATTATAGGTTTTTCCTTCTAGTGAGAGAATGGTATGGTAGATCTCAAATCAATGAAGGCTACACTCAGAAAGACCTCAACACTTCTGGAATATGCTGCTCAAACAGTTTCACTTTTGTTTCTACTGCCTGTCCCTCCATTCTCACATTTATCTCCAGACTTCTTCTCCTTGTTCAGATCTATTCCGCCACCAACAATCTTCTATTCACTGAACTTTTTGAAACTTTGCACTTTTAGAGAGGTAAGGGATTGACTCCGTGTACACAAATTTGCAGAGGGACAATAGGGCTGAGGTCTGTTATTTCTCATCTCTATATATTTATTTATTTAAAAACATTTTTGCTGTTAACAAGCATGTTATCTCTGGAGACACAAATCCACAGTTTGAGAACTGCAAAACTAAGCATCTCTGATGGTATCTTCTAGACTGAGCATTGAGACCCATTGGGTACATAAAAAGATTAACCTAAATATTCTATACAGAAGCCCCTGGAACCCCAGAAGATTGGGTCCCTAATCTATTAACTATCGGAACTCATTTACAAAACTTTTCTTAAACATTACATGAATATATTGTCTCATACTATAGAATTAGAATTTATAATCCCTATTCCATGATGAGATATCTTTGAGCTATAATGTATCTTAATTAAAACTCTTTAGATAGGTTTTTTCCCTCAAAAATCTAATTTTTATAAAAAAAATCAGATATAAATTTTTTAATTTTTTTTTTAAATCATTGATTTTTATCTGCCCTGCAAGCAGCACAACCCAAATTAACATCACCACAACCTGTCAATTTAAAAACTGGAACAGTGTTTACGCAAGTCAAGTATACAATTTACTAGGACTAACTAAAGACAGCAAAAGTAACCTGACTAGGTTAGTGTAAGTACATCTTGCTATCAGTATATGTAAATCCACTCTAAAAGGTATGAAGGCTGGAAAAGAAGGAAAGTCTTCCACAATTCTTAATTGCAAAGCACAAAGAAAATAACTTCATATACACAGAAGCATGCTCAAACCTTTAGGTTTGCTCTTAATGCTTGGGATTTATGTGAAATGGATTCCTGGTTATAAAGAAATACTTGCGACTTTTTAATTGTATTGTATTGTATTTGTGCCTTGAATTTACTAACCATTCAAAACTCACTCAAATACAATTTATATTTTTATAAACACCAATCTTATATATTTATCTATTGTGAAATATTGAGATTGTGACCAAGCATTTTAGAGATAGCTCAGAGAAAATGTTAACAGAACCTTTCTTTTATTTTTAAATTGTGTAATGATAGCATTATGCCATATGATTCAAACTTGTGAATATTTAAATGGCTGTCAACTAGAACACTTAGGCAATATACATAAATTATCTGATGACTACTTTATAAAAGCCAGGAAACCTTCAGGGAAAACCTTAACACAGTTATGCAATCAATATGACCTGAACAATACCAACAATAGTCTACATTGTTTCATTTTTATCTTAATGAATGGATTATACCAGCCTTAATTATAAGCTTCATGTATTAAGATACCTTATGCAGGTAACAGCTCTAAAAATATTGAGCCTTTTAAAAGTTAATTATAGCCCTTAAGAAAAAGGATTATGGAGTTTCGTGGACAAGTTTTAGTAATTTTAAAATAAATCTGAAGGTTTTACTATGATTGAATCATTCCAGTAAGTTTTATTAAATGCTGCCTCACCTCAAGAAACAAATATATAAAAGAACCTACTTACAGCACTGAAGTTTGCAAAATTGCTGGTGTCTGTCTCTTTACCAATATTGCTGGGAGCAAATGGGTCACAAAATAGATCATCATCTTGTTCTTTGGGAATGTCACAGCCTGGGAATGGCTGAAATGGATCGTTCAGTTTAAAGGAATCTGAAGAATCCAGTTTGTTGATAAGTCTTTTCCCTGGATCAAAGATAATCTAAGTCAACTCAAGAGACCACAAAGATAGCAGAAAGCGTACACTAAGCAAAAAACAAACAAAACAAGAAAACAAGAACTACTTGGATCACATCCTATACTCATGTTAATCAGCTCTGCCAGTTTACAATAGCCAAAGATCTGAGTCTGACATTTACTTCATAATCAGATATGGAATAGCCTACAAGTGGATTCAAGATTTATGCATACTGTCCATGTATTAATTATATACCACCACCCTGGGAAAGAACCCTTAAAAAAAGGTTAAAACAATTTCCCCCCTCCTATAGCCAGCATAGTTTTGGTGTTGTCCCCCCAACCACTCACCAATTATCCATGGAACTCTAGTGAGATTCCTTTTATTATTTTATGGATAAAATTAACTACTTGTACATCAAGGCAAAAGACATTTTACTGTGCTCTGCAGAGTTCTGATGTTCTTTTGATTTCGCTGCCATCTGCAACTTCTCAGATTTTCACAAACAATATGAAGGATGGTAACAAGCATTCAGATGCTAAGTGCTAACCCTGTCTTCTTGATTCTTGCCTAAATGGCAGCCAACATACCAGAATCAGATCTGTCTCTCACCTATCTTGTTCTTTTCTCATCTTACTCAGTCAGCTCTCAATATTTTTGAGGACACTGACCCAGGTCTTCCAAGAACATCCATCCCATCTTTAAATTTCCTTTTCTGTATACGTAATCAGTTAATAGTGGTAGCAATGTGATTCTAACACCTTTAATCTTTCAGCTGCGATGCATTTTAGTTGGGGAATCCTTCTGTCCTGCAGCTGATTTTTGACACAGGCAAGGGCCAACTTAGTTACTCCATTTAGAATTTCCTATTGACCTGTTTACTAGGACCATTTTAGATTAGTTTAAATCTATATGTTTGTTCATATTCAGTTTATTGGGAATCATTTCTGCAAGTCAGTCTCACATACTTCCATAATCCTCAGGGGATTGCATTATAGTAACTATTTGACTTGTTTTATATAAATTCATTGGGGAATATGTAATGGTTTACATTGTCTTATGTTATGTACCTAGGCTACTTCCCAAAAAATATTTTGGTGCCCACATCACTATCTAAAAAATGCAAATTCCTTGAGTTTTCTTAAATTAACACAGGAAAAACAGCCGCAAATGACATCTGTGTAAATTTATTTGTGCCAAAGAGAAATAAAATACTTGCAAGAACTTTGAGTACACAAAAGTCTCATTTCAAAGGCAAAAATATTCCTTTTCTAAAGTATCATGAGTCCCAGTATCTCTCTGATAGGTATGATTTATCTGTATCCAGAGAAGAAGTGAATTTCATTAGATGCAAGGAAATCACTCCAGCACTCCCTCCATAGTTCAGTAGAGAATTTTAACAAGGATGTACTGAAAGCCTTCTTTAAGCACTTCTTCCTTCTGAGCCAACCCCAAATGTTGTTGCTCCTTTTTATTAATTTTTTGTAATTAAAGTAGATACAAGCAAAAAGCGGCTAAAAAGGCAGTTGCTAAGGCAAGAATGGAGGCTGAAGAGGAATTATACATAAAGCTGAAGGAAGGTGGCAGGAAATTGTTTTTTGCGGTGGCAAAAATGAGGAACAAGGAAACACAAGATATGAAGAAATCTTTGTATGTGAAGGATGGAAACTGCATGGTGACTAACCCTAATGAGGTGGTAAAGATATAGAAAAAAATATTTCCAAAGGCTGTTATATGAGAAGAGAGCATTGCAAGTGCAAGCACTGCTGACAATTATGGGGAAGCCTCAAAAGGTATTGATCTCCACAGAGGAGGCAGAAGGAGGATTGAATTAGACAATAATAAAGCAGCTGATATATGCCATCACGTGCCAGCAATGCCCCTCTGCCATGTACATTGGTCAAACTGGACAGTCTCTACGTAAAAGAATAAATGGACACAAATCAGATGTCAAGAATTATAACATTCATAAACCAGTCGGAGAACACTTCAATCTCTCTGGTCACACAATCAGAGACATGAAGGTCGCTATCTTACAACAAAAAAACTTCAAATCCAGAGTCCAGCGAGAAACTGCTGAATTGGAATTCATTTGCAAATTGGATACTGTTAATTTAGGCTTAAATAGAGACTGGGAGTGGCTAAGTCATTATGCAAGGTAGCCTATTTCCCCTTGTTTTTTCCTAACCCCCCCCACAACGTTCTGGTTAAACTTGGATTTATGCTGGAAGTGGCCCACCTTGATTGTCATGCACATTGTGGGGAGAGTGGTCAGTTTGGATGAGCTATTGCCAGCAGGAGAGTGAGTTTGTGTGTGTGTGTGGGGTGGGGAGTGAGAAAACCTGGATTTGTGCTGGAAAGTGCCCACCTTGATTATCATGCACATTGTAGGGAGAGTGGTCACTTTGGATGAGCTATTACCAGCAGGAGAGTGAGTTTGTGTGTGTATGGGGGTGGGGGAGTGAGAAAACCTGTATTTGTGCTGGAAATGGCCCACCTTGATTTTCATGCAGGTTGTAAGGAGAGTGGTCACTTTGGATAGGCTATTACCAGCAGGAGAGTGAGTTTGTGTGTGTGGTTTTTGGAGGGGGGTGAGGGGGTGAGAGAACCTGGATTTCTGCAGGAAATGGCCCACCTTGATTATCATACACATTGTGAAGAGAGTGGTCACTTTGGATGGGCTATTACCAGCAAGAGAGTGAGTTTGTCTGTGGGGGGGGCGGAGGGTGAGAAAACCTGGATTTGTGCTGGAAATGGCCCAACTTGATGATCACTTTGGATAAGCTATTACCAGCAGGAGAGTGGGGTGGGAGGAGGTATTGTTTCATGGTGTCTGTGTATATAATGTCTTCTGCAATTTCCACAGTATGCATCCAATGAAGTGAGCTGTAGCTCACGAAAGCTCATGCTCAAATAAGTTGGTTAGTCTCTAAGGTGCCACAAGTCCTCCTTTTCTTTTTGTGAATACAGACTAACACGGCTGTTACTCTGAAAGCAGCTGATGAAGATGAGATAACTGTTGACAAAATCAAAGCAGTTGGAAATACTGGAGTACAGTGGCTTCATAGACTCAGGCCTTGTCTACACTACAGGAGGAGCTTGATTTAAGTTACGCAACTTCAGTACATGAATAACGTAGCTGAAGTCGACGTACTTAGATCTACTTACTGCGGGGTCCACACTGGGCTATGTCGACGGGAGACGCTCTCCAGTTGACACCTCTTGCACTTCTCGTTCAGGTGGAGTACAGGAGTCAATGGGAGAGCGATCTGCGGTCAGTTTAGTGGGTCTTCATTAGACCCGCTAAATTGACCACCAATGAATCGATCGCCACACATCGATCCTCTGGTAAGTGTAGACAAGAATTATGTATTTGCTGGGATCAAGCTAGGCTACCAAATGACTCAAGAGTGAGATTGACTATGCCTATTTGGAAGGGTAAGGGTGATGCATATGATCCAAACATCTATTGGAGCCTCACCTTGTTAAGTCGGCCCCTTAACATCCTTGAGACAGTGTTTTGGAGGCAAGGTTGAGATGCAAGGTGGAGGAAAATATATGAGAGGAGCAACATGGCTTTAGGAGGAAAGGAGTATTATAGATACAATATTTGCAATGAGACAAATCTGAAAGAATGGTATAGCTGCTATGTAGAATTTACTGATCTTGAGAGAGCATATGACTTCTTCCCTGGAAGTTGGTGTTCAGAGTACTGAGATGGATGGGAATGGGACTGGAAGAAGTGGAAATGATAGAAGAGCAGTATCAAGAATGAAGGTGGTAACAATATATAGATTTTAGGAGAGTTTTGTGTGACTGGGATTAATTTAGTATGGGATATAGTGACTGGGATTGATCTAGTGTGCTGAGTCCACTTCTCTTCATCCTAGTTATGGAGTTAATTAGTAGGAGAATGGAGCCTCTGGGGAGACAGAGAAAACTAATGGATGCTGATGATCTGGCCCTTTTAGCTAACAGCACAGAGAAATTGGTAAATATGGTATTAGAGTGGGCATCTGTGTTTGATTTGAAAGTATCATGATTTGAAAGTAAACTCAAAGAAAACCAAAGTGGTGCATGGAGGGAAGGTGGAAGAGTTGTTGATTGAAGACTCAGAAGAAAAGCTGAATCAGAAGAAAGAATCTGTATACTTGGGAGGTACACTTAGTACCATCAGAGACAGATCTGGAGAACTGAAAAACACAACCCAATATGCATAGGTGGCAGTGAAGAAGGTGGCAGAAGAACTGTGGGACTGACAATTAAGTAACAAATTGAAAGGAAAAGTGTATGCCCTTGTCCCTGACTGCTCTACAGTTTGGAAACAGTGGATCTCCAAGAAATAATACAGGTAGTAGGAAATAATATACTGAGGAGAATGGCAGGCAAGTGGAGGGTAGACAGTGTGCACAGAAGAATTTAGTGGGAAGGTGAACTTGGAACTCTCAGTGATAGCCTAGAGAGCACATGTCTGAGGTGGGCTGGACATGTAATAGAATGGGGGAGAGAACAAGCAGAAAGAAAACATGGGATGAAGAGGACAGCAAGTAAGGACATGGAAGACTAAGGATACGATGGAAAGGCTGTCAAGAGAAGTCTGAAGAGAAAAACCTGTGCCATGGACTGGAAGACGTGGTGAAGAATCATGGGCACCTCTGACCCCATGTAAATTGGACAAGGAGCCAAGAAGTGAACTGACATGTACAGCAGACACAGGTACATAGCAAAATAGTAAAATATTTAAATTGTCAAAAAAATTACATACAACATGTATATTAAAAATAAAACTAATATCAAATAAAGCAAAAAGAACAGCTTTTAACACTGAGCCAGTGAAAAAGTTATTTAACTATTTATATAAATTGTGTGTTTTCCCTGCATAGTTATCCAGATATTTGCCATAGGTATAATTTTTAATACTGATAAGTTTATCCATCACCAGGAGATTCCATTATTTATTAAACCATTTATTAATAAGAAGTGTTGCGACTAGATAAACTACCTTGGGAACTATAGTCTGTGTTGAAAAAGGAAGTATTAAGGCCATCTTCATAGCCCAAAAGTGGTACTTCTCAAACAATACTTTTGATCCAGAGGATCTCAAACTGCTTTACAGGCTATAAAGGGATCATTTCAGCCATGGAAATATGGTCACTTCTGTCACTGAGCCAATTTAGTGTTTCTAGGAGAGGAAGTGAGGGCTTTAACTAATTGCTTGCAAGGCAGGGAGAGAGCAGGGTTGAATTTCATCAAAATGATGTTACAATTAGAGCTAAAAGTTTAAAAGCTTTAATTACTGTTGCTTGTTCCTCCCTTTCCAAAAGCAGCAGCAAACCAACTGTTCCATTTTTTTATATTACTATTGTCTATACTATCTTCTGGCAGCCTAATTTTTATGATATGGTTCTCATGAACACCTTAAAACTCTTATAATGTAATACTCCATAATAATGCAGTAGTGTTCACATAAGAGTGAATGCAAGTGGAATAAAGCCTGGAGCTTGAAAAGGAACACACACACACTACTACTGCACTTAATCTTAGCAGTATCTTTTCAAAATTTTATTACCAAGGTAGAATTTTTTTTTTTAATTTAATTGATACCATGTTACAGTGGTTGTAACTTCTTTAACCATGCTCCTTTGGTGGTGGGGTGCGGGGGAGGCAGAAGCATGGTCCAGTATTTAGGGCATAGAACTAAGAGTCAGGAGTCTTGGGTTGTATTACTAACTCTCCCATTGACTATGCTACATGACCTTAGAAAAGTCACTTGGATGGAAAGAGATGAAGTTTTTTCAATGGTGAAATGGAGATAATGACAAATACTTTTAAAATTTCTTCAAAAGAGGAGACGTTTTTGAAAACTAGGGACTTTCAACGGTACTTGTACAAAAGTGGGTAATTTGCTTTCAATACAGAACTTCATAAGATTTGCGATATATCAACACCCTCTTAAAGCTCTCTGTAGCCACACTATTTCCTTGTAGAAATCTGAAGTTATGTTTTCCCCCTTCTTCCATTTCCTTGCTCTCTCGAAACAAATTGTTGACCTACAACCCATGGGGAATTTAACATCAGAGGAGATGTCAGCAGTACATGGGCAAGGTTCTTTCACATTTTGACAGTTCCTAAGTACTTTTATTCTAGTTCAGTAGGAAATTCAGACCATGTTTTCTTACAACCCTCATACCATTACACAACTAGCAATATAGAAGCAGGTGAACCAAACTTTACTGGAACCTCAAATATTAGCTTTTACCAGGTGGTGGAGGGCAGGGTCTTGTAGGAGTTCCAGTCTTGGGGGGCAAAGCAGGAGGAATATCCTCATTTTTCGCTGGTGGTTCCTCAAATACGTTTTTAGTTATGACCACATTGTTTACAGAGCTTGATGTGGAGGAAATAAAGGGATCTTCATTGTTGGCCTATTTAAAAAAAAGGGGGTGGGGAGAATGCTATATTACAATTTTCTTCAGCATAGTGAAATTCTACTCCCCCCTCCTTTCTTCCATAAAGCAATACTTACCACGATTAGAAACAACAGTGAAGATTCAAGTAAATGAGGGAATGTGGTCATAATTTCTCTGTGGTGCACAATACTAGGTTAGTATTATTGACTACTTATATTATGGTAACACGCAAAAGGCCAAATCAGGCTCCATTTCACAGAGTACTGTACAAACAGAAAAAAAGAGACTCCCTGCTCTGAAGAGCTCAGCATATGGAGAATAGTACAGCATGCTCCATATAAAAATGACTTGTTCAATTATTTGGTACAAAGAGAGGGAAGACAACTGGGCCAGAAAACAGTGCAAGGTGCCTACAAGATAAATATACTTCCCCACAGTTACCACAGCAGTCCACAATATAAGGAAGATTAAGAGTTAGTGAGACAAGTGGCAGCTCAAAATGAAAGTACAAGAGAATCTTAAAATTCCATTAAAACCAGCAAAGTGTCCTCAGGTTATTATCTGAAGAAATAATCTCAACATACACTACTGGTGAAGATACCAGGTTAATACTACAAGTCTGCTGTAAGATAAGAAGCCAATGTTTTGTGCATGGGAGTGAAACAGAACTCATGACTCCGGACTACAAAAAGCTACAAAGGTAATCCTGGCACCAGCTTCTCTGTCTAATCAACCACTCCCTCTCATGTACCACTAACTCATTGTTAGAACTCATACACAGCACATTATGAAGGGACATCGCCTCAAAGATTCCACTGTCTGAACATGGAAGGTTTTTTTGCATTGTGATTAACGCATACAGTATGGGCATACAATTAGTAGATTCCTTCTCAGACCCAGAGGTAGGACACTAAGGTGGTGCCTACACTAAGACAAGGTGTGTTTTTAAAAACAGGATCTCTAATACATTTTAAAATCCTTGGATGAGATCCTGGCTTAACTGAGATCAATGGCAAAACTTGCACTGACTTCAATGGGCCAGTATTTCATCCTTCATGTAGACTGGGCAAACCAGTAACATATGGTAAAACTACAGCTTGCTCTGTCTACATTAGGATTTTGAAACATGTTAGCAATTACATTTTAACGTACACCGCTTTCCCTCCATCCCCCATGCAGACATACCCAAAATGGATGTCTGTATGAGAACCACTTAAAAAAAAAAAAAATCAGTGAGACTAGTATCAATGTGACAGCAGCAAACAACTGAGGCAGCTACACAACCAAACAAGCTGAAGGTAACTAGCCTGTGAGCTAAGACTGGGAGAGATGTGGTTAAAAAAAAAAGTTTTCTAACATAGAAAAAAAATTACTTTTAAAGTTGCAACAATTTGAACTGCTACAATACAATGTTTCCAACAGCATTAATCACAGGAGTATTGCAGGGCACATTACTGTTAGAACCCCTTTCAGAAAAAAATCAACCTTCGTCAATTTTTATTGGAGAGTAAAAACAGAATACCAGTTGAACAGTTCTATAACTGAAAACTCTAGATCTTCTTTGTGTTTCAGTTACTGCAGCATTTTATGCCTTTTCCACATACGTTAATCATTTCAGATTACCTTTGACAGTGTGCTAAAGTCAGCAAAACTGCTTCCAAATGACTCGTTTCCAAATAGAGAGGAAAAGGGATCTGTAGCTAAAATAAGCAGAGAACAAACAGAACAGTACAGAAAAGCCAAATGTTACATTGTGTTTCAATGACAAAAACAACATGAAAGACACGAGCCATGTTTAGTCCCAACTGGATTTCCCAAATTGTATAACCATTTAAAAAGCTCCACAAATAGTATATTTAATATTTCTGTAACTATTTCAAATAAAATATTTTTTAAAAAGGTGAATGCTTTTATTGCTAGAGTTGTTTCAGTAGAAATATTTGTACTTTCATAAAAATAGCAAATGCTATTTACCAATATGGAATAAATACTCATTCCTCTGGACAGACAGTTTTTTCAGGAAATAGCACTGCAATACTCCAGTTTTCTATGCAGAGAAAGCAGAATCCAAGTCTATCAATGGAAATACTCAAAACTATAACATCAATAACCTAAGCCCTGTACATTTTGCAGCAAAATATTTTGACACAGAAAAGGGATAATAAGTTTAGAATTTTTTTAAAACAGCAAGCTTCCAGTGACTTTTCTGTGTGAATAAAATGCAACACCCTCACTATTATTCACCTTGAATCTCCCTATCCCTTTGGATTCTCTAATTCAACAGTCTCCTTTTCACAAGTAGGTGCTTTGAAACAGTCTGGGCAAGTGTGGCTGTTCGAAAGCTGCGTAAGATTTAACATTTCTTTTTAATACCCTCCCTTATGTGCTTCCCAGAAAAGTGCACCTGGCTGCAGTTAAACTGGACAGACCAGTGATGTAAAATCATTCCTGTGTGTATATTTTATTTATATATATATATAATTTTAATAATCCTCCTCCTCCATATTGTACTTGTGCTGATCCCCACACCTATAGCATACAATACTTTATATTCCTCTTTAAGAACCCCATATGGGAGAGAGTTACAGACAAGCAAAGCAGCAGCAGTGTTCACCAATGCTTCGAATAATTTGATGAAGCAAAGCTATTTTAGTCTAGTCTCTCTCATTATAATACAGAGATATTTCCACACATTGCTTAAAAAAATAGACCAGTGCATCAAAAGATGTGTTCTGCTTGGCAAATGTACTGCTCGGCTAATGTACTGCTCCAAGTACCAAAACTCTTCGATCGAGATATCTGAGCTGTTAACGTGCTAGGATGGAGTAAGGTCTTCACAAAGCCCGTCTGCATTTACATGCAGCTGATGACACTGTTTAAAGGGAAGTTCATACATTTATACCTCTTCTAGCACACTTAGACAAGAAACTGTTACTAACTTTTTATTGTAACTGTTGTTCTCAGAGATGTGTTGCACATGTCCATTCCACTGTTGGTGTGAGTGTGCCCTGTGCACAGCTGATGGAGATTTTCCCCTCTGAGACCGCTCTGATGCCTTTCACCACTGTGCACAGGCATAATGGGCAGAGCTGCCCAAACCCTCCTCAGTTCCTTCCAACTGAATAGACTCTGATAGAGAGGGGAAGGAGGGAGCGTAGTGGAATGGACATGTGCAACACATCTAGAAGAGCAACAGTTACTGAAAAAATTAGTAACCATTTCTTCTTCGCATGATTGCACATGTTCTTTCCACTATAGGTGACTCAGAAAGCAGTTCAAACTGGAGATGGACTCAGTCGACTTGAACAGAGATTGCAGGACAACCCTTCCAAATTTGGCACTCACTCTGGATGGATGAGAGATGGCATAGTGAGAGGGAAAAGTATGGATTGATGACCAATTTGCCACCTTACAAATGTCTAATATGGGCATGTGCCAGAAAGGCTATGGAAGCTGCCTGAGACCCAGTTGAATGGGCCAACACTCTACTTGGCGGTGCAACATAAGCCAATCAGTAGCATAAACAAATACAGCTGGAAATCCAAGCAGAGATCCTTTGGGAGGACTCTGGATGGGCCTGTAGTTTGTCTGCAAACACAATTAAGAGTTGAGTGGAAAACCTAAATGGCAGAGTCCAATAAAGGTACAAAGCCAAAGCTTTTCTAACATCTGGAGTATGAAGCTTGTCTTTACTTTTATTTGAATGAGACTTTGGAAAGAAAGTACACAAATTGTTTGGTTAATATGAAAACTGGAAGCCACTTAAGTCAAGATCATGTGAAGTCGAAGGTAAACCTTATCTCTAAAGGCTGTATAAGGAGTTTCTGATACTAAGGCTAGCAATTCCCCACTCTCCTGCCCAAGGTAATAGCAACCAAAAAAAGCCACCTTCATAGAAAGATGTAACACAACAGGTAGCCAGCAGCTTGGGGGGGGGGGGGGTAGGGAGGGGGGAGGGGGAGAGAGCCATCACATTTGCTAGAACTAAATTTAAGTTCCACGGGGGGACTAGGCTATGTACCTCTAGATATAATCTGTCCAAATCCTTCAGAAACCCAATAGACATTGGAATGGAAAAAAGCGAGTGGTTATGCACAGGACAGTGGAAAGATGTGATAACTGCTTGGTGGATTCTGATGGAACTAACAGCTAACCCCTCTTGTTGTGGAAACAAGAGATAGTCCACTGTATGCTGAATAGGAGCCCAAGCCGGGGAAATACATTTCTCTCTGGAACAAATGGAGAATATTTTTCGTTGTGCAAAATAAGTAGTCCTAAATTGAAGGCTTTCTACTATTTAGAATGACTTCTGCACTCCCTTAGAATAACTGTGTTTGACTTTGAACAAGACTTTGGACAGGAGCAGAATTGGAGGGAGGGAATACAGCAGGCCCTTCAACCAGGGTAGCAGGAAGGCATCTGTCAACATACCCAGGCTGTGGCACACTCCAGAACAAAAAAAGATGATTTTTTGTTTGCTTTTGTTGCAAATAGGTCCATTTGGGGAGTCCCCCACAGCTGGAAAATGGACCTGGTTACATCTGGATGAAGAGACCACTCATGGTGACTTGTGAATGACCAGCTTAGGTGATCTACCAGAGCATTCTGAACCCCTAGAAGGTAAACAGCTTCCAAGTTGATGGAACTGGCAATGCAGAAATTCCAAAGCAGAATCGCCTCTTGGCATAATTTCGTCAACCTGTCCCTCCCTTGTTTGTTTCCATAGAACATGGCTGCTGTGTTGTCTGTGAGCACTGACCCTAGATAAGCATAAAATCCAAATGGATGGCCTGAAGCTCCCTGACATCTAGATCTTTAGATCTTGCACAGAACAAAGACCTTGTGTCTATAAAGAACTTAAGTGAGCTCCCCAGTCTAGAGCCTAACACATCCATGACTAGGGTGTCTCTTGCAGAGAAGCAGTGGGGACCCTCATGCAAACATTCAAGGGTTCTGTCCACCCGTCCAAGGAGGACGGGACCTGAGTAGGCACTTGAATCACCATCTTCATATGATGACAGCCCAGTGAATACAGTAAGATGAACAACTCTGTTTCTTTGAAGTGCAGCCTGGTATGCTGCACACCTAAGTGCACCCTGCCATGCACTCTTGAAGCTTGAGGCAGTTTTGTACTCTAGTGACAGGACATGTCTTTGTATCTAGAGCAAAAACACACATTGTTTGGAATCTCAACCCCAGCAGGAAAGCTTTGGCCTTTGTAGAATCCAGGACAGCCCCATTAAATCCTGTTCTCTGAACATGAGACAGGGTAGATTTCACCATATTGATCAGAGGTCACAGTGCATCAAAGGTGGACTGTACAGTGGCCACACTGGACAGTATCTGAGACTGGACTAACCTAAATGTACAAAACAGGTGCTATTTACACTAAAGAGAATAGGACTAGCAAATGCAAAGACAGCAGCTCCAACAGTCATGGGCAGCAGGAAGGAACTGAGAGTCATTGGGCGTGGCTCCATCCTTTATACTTGGGCACAGTGGTACCCTGAGGGGTACCATTGAGGGAAAAATCTCTGACAACTGTGCAGGAGGGATGCACACACCTACAGTGGAATAGACCTATGTAATTACTTGAAGAAGCAGCTTTAGATACAATGTAGCTAGGAATAATCTATAATTTAATGTTGCTGTAAATTCATAATCAAGTAAGTATTAAAGCCTAGAAAACTAAGAAAGAATAAAATGGATTACAAATTAAAACAATTAAAAGGATGTATATAATCTCACTTCTTTACCTAGATCATTTGGTGCAGGAATAGCTGTTCCACCAGGAGCAAAAGGATCATTGCTCTTCAGTGTTTCTGTCTAAAAATGAGAAAATTCCTTTGAGGAAGACTTTCAATTATTTTTCAAGTTGCAGAAAGCAACATTCCCCAATCCCATCTCTAGCAAAAAATTGAGCTTCACCTCAGGACAAAATATGTTTGTTGATCAATGCTATCACTGTCAATTTTTATTTTGTAAGATGAAATGTTAACATTCATATAGCAGCTTTATGGAGAAAGCATAAGTGGCTAAGCATCACAACATTCTAACAGTAAAATATGTATGTATGTTCTTCATTTTACAGATGAATGAACACAGGCAAAGAGGTTAAATGACAGAGATCATACAGCAAGTTTGTGCCAAAAAATGGGAATAGAATCTAGATCTCCTGATTCCCACTCCTGTCTGTTAAAAGCACCTGACTAATGTTTCCTCGAGAACAGAACTCAAGAGTTTGACTCCAATCTGGAACTCTAGCCACTAGACCATGTTGCTTGTAAAACTCTGATTTATGACTCTGGTGGGCAGGAAGCAGAAACTTAAAATCTTGTATGTCATGTTTTTAAATAATTGAAAGTTTTGGTTCTATGAGGTACCTATAGCTCCATAGAAGGAGGCATGACATTCCCACAAAATTTAGGAGAGCTTCTGCTGCCTGCACAACACAGGAATGGAGTTGTGGACTATGCCAAGGACACAAGTGACCTTTAGTTAAACTAGCAGTTTCAATTAAATGAAATTCGCAATAGAGATGTTGTTTCAGGATTTTTAGCAAAGTTTATTTAATTTTTTAGGGGCATTATTTTCCAAAAAATGTAGAACTAAGGAATGACATCTTAATATTTTACATCATAATTTTACATGCTTCTCCCAGTACGCACTACAGACGCTCCCCGACTTACTCAAGCGTTCCGTTCCTGAATGCCTGGTGTAAGTCGAAAACGTATCTCCAGCCATTACGCAAAAAAACAAAAAACAAAACAAAAACCAAACAAACCAACCCCTCCTATTTCTAGCTTACGGAAGTTTTTCCATAAGCTCAGATTTGTGTAAATCGGGTTTGCTTAACCCGGGAAGTGTCTGTATTTTCTAGTAGAAATTTGACTAGGAATAGCATTTAGCAGCAGGCTGTACGTGTAGAGTTAAAAAACCACTAAACTATTTTCCAGTGGAAATTAATACTTACCAGCAAAAATCCATGTACTACCCAAAATACCCAATACCTCATGTGTTTGAGTGTATCCAAATATACAAGGTCATCTAATTTTGAACAAACTATTACTACCCCTCCCCTTTCGTCCCATCGAACTTACTGCGGGATTGTTGCTGTTGCCTGTTGTGCTGAAAGGGTCAGTCGCTGCAGTCAAAAAAGGATCAGTGGAGGATTGGTTGAAAAAAGAGTCAGCTGCAAAAGGATCTGAATCTTTGAAGGGATCACCACCAAAGGGATCTGAAGGAAAAAAATACAATGGACCTGTTTAAGGAACATTTCTTGTAAATACTCCTGCTAGTTCTTTTTAGACTGATGTCTTAAGAACAAATGTAATTTTGTACAGCTTCCTTCATATTACAGCAGAGCACCAGCTCCTCTATAGTTAAGGTTGGTCATCACTTTCTGATTAAAGGCAGAGTTTTCTAAGTGCTCTAAAATCCACAGGCTTACTCAGATTGTCTTGAAATTTGCTGTGCCTCATAAGGGTGTGGGGTAGTGTTAATGGCCCAAATTTGGGGACCATTCAGCCAGGGGTTTGGTAAAGAAGCCGCAAAAAATCATTTTACAAAATCTAAAAAGCTACTTTTTGGTCCATACCTGGGGCTCAAACTATGATTCTGATCCTCTGATCCCTCAGGCACTTGGGATTTATCTCAACTAGTGTACAGCACCCAACTACTCCTTTGGGGAGTTATACTGAAGTTAGGGTAAAATTAGGAAAGTAGCTGGACCCAAAGGGAATTAAATGTTTACATTCTCACAGTAGTGGCTCAAGTGATCATATTGTAGCCACTCACCCTGAGCTATACCTGTGTGTAAGTGTAAACCCTACCCTTGGCAGAAATAGGAGAATGATCAATAGGCATGTTGCTATATCTGCCTCCGTCAAGTGATTTTTATACCTTTGGGAAATACGCCCTGAATAATATAGCTACTTTAGAAGGGGTCTAACTTTTTTCAGGGGGCCTCCTCCTGAACCCCCATATAAGCCAGCATCTGGGGGAGCCTTACCCCTTTGAGGAGGGCTGAGCTCCTCTTCCTACCCCATATTCTGTGATCTAGGGGGCTCTGCTCTTCACGTCAGGTATGAGCCCCTCTCCCTGACCCCCACATGAGCCAGGATTTTGGGGGCTCTGCCATTCTGGGTGGGGCGCTGAGAACAGGCATGTTCTATGCATGCACCAAGCACTCACTACTGAGAACAGCTCTGCTTGGTGCGTAGCCCAGGCTTGCAACCACTGATAGTGGGGAGGGAGGAAATGAGAACACCTACTGAGATGACTGGAGTAGTTCGCATATCTTAGAGATATTGTTTCAGGCTGTATTCATCTCTATGGCACGTTGTCATTCAGCTGAGAACATGTCATTAAGATGAAGGGGCCACTTCATATCTCTCTGAGCCTCCTATACAGCTGATGGATAGACTTCCCCATACACTAGACCCAGATCTGAGGTAGGGACTCAGTCTTCACTCTTCTGCCTTTGCCTGCTTCCATCTGATAGAATCACAGAATCATTGAACTGGAATGGACCTCAAGAAGTCATCTAGTCCAGTCCCCTGCACGTGTGGCAGGACTAAGTATTATCTAGACCATCCCTGTCAGGTGTTTGTCTAACCTGCACTTAATCTCAAATGATGGAGATTCCACAACCTCCCTAGGCAATTTATTCCAGTGCTTAATTGCCCTGACAGGAAGTTTTTCCTAATGTCCAACCTAAACCTCCCCGACTGCAATTTAAGCCCATTACTTCTTGTCCTATCCTCAGAGGTTAAGAAAAACAATTTTTCTTCCTCCTCCTTGTAACAACCTTTTCCATACTTGAAAACTTATGTCCCCTCTCAGTCTTCTCTTTTCCAGATTAAACAAACCCAATTTTTTCAATCTTCCCTCACAAGTCATGTTTTCTAGACCTTTAATCTCCAATTTGTTCACATCCTTCCTGAAATGTGGCACCGAAAACGGGACACAATACTGCAGTTGAGGCCTAATCAGCACAGAGTAGAGCGGAAAAATTACTTCTTTTGTCATGCTTACAACTCCCCTGCTAATACATCCCAGAAGGATGTTCGCTTTTTTTTGCAACAGCGTTACACTGTTGACTCATATTTGATTTGTGGTCAATCATGACCTCCAGATCCCTTTCTGGAGTACACCTTCCTAGGCAGTCATTTCCCATTTTGTTTGTGTGTAAGTGATTGTTCCTTCCTAAATGGAGTACTTTGCATTTGTCCTTCTTGAATTTCATCCTATTTACTTCAGACCATTTCTCCAGTTTGTCCAGATCATTTTGAATTTTAAATCCTATCCACCAAAGCACCTGCAACCCCTCCCAGCTTGGTATCATCCGCAAACTTTATAAGTGTACTCTCTATGCCATTATCTAAATCATAGATGAAGATATTGAACAGAACCGGACCCAGAACTGATCCCTGTGGGACTCCACTCGTTATGCCCATCCAGCATGACTCTGAACCACTGATGATTACTCTCTGGGAATGGTTTTCCCAACGAGTTTTGCACCCACCTTGTAGTAGCTCCATCTAGGTTGCATTTCCCTAGTTTGTTTATGAGAAGGTCATGCAAGACCGTATCAAAAGCTTTACTAAAGTCAAGATATACCACGTCTACCGCAAAGCTATCAGGTTGGTTTGACACGATTTATTTTTGACAAATCCATGCTGACTGTTACTTATCACCTTATCTTCTAGACGTTTGCAAATTGATTGCTTAATTATTTGCTCCATTATCTTTCCGGGTACAGAAGTTATGCTGACTGGTCTGTAATTCACTGGGTTGTCCTTGTTTCCCTTTTTATAGATTAGCACTATATTTGCCCTTTTCCAGTCTTCTGGAATCTCTCCCGTCTCCCATGACTTTTCAAAGATAATCGCTAATGGCTCATATCTCCTCAGTCAGCTCCTTGAGTATTCCAGGATGCATTTTATCAGGCCCTGGTGACTTGAAGACATCTAATTTGTCCGAGTAATTTTTAAACTTGTTCTTTCCCCATTTTAGCCTCTTCTGATCCTACCTCATTTTCACTGGCATTCGCTACGTTAGATGTCCAGTCACCAGCAATCTTCTTGGTGAAAACTGAATCAAAGATGTCATTACACACCTCTGCCATTTCCACATTTTCTGTTATTATTTTCCCCCCCCTCATTGAGTAATAGGCCTACCCTGTCCTTGGTCTTCCTCTTGCTTCTAATGTATTTGTAGAATGTTTTCTTGTTAGCCTTTATGTCTCCAGCTAGTTTGATCTCGTTTTGTGCCTTGGCCTTTCTAATTTTGTCCCTACATACTTATTTGCTTATATTCATCCTTTGTAATTTGACCTAGTTTCCACTTTTTGTAGGACTCTTGATGTTTAGATCATTGAGGCTCTCCTGGTTAAACCAGAGTGGTCTCTTTCCATACTTCCTATCTTTCCTACGCAGTGGGATAGTTACACAGCCCCACCACTGCAAAACCCCTCCAAGCTTACCAGGTGCACAGAGCAATAAGGAGGAGGGTGGAGCTGGGGGATGTGTGGGTGGGTGTGGGGGGAGGGGGAGGGCAGACACAAAGGAGCAGAGACGTGTGTATGGGCTTGATAGAGAAAATGTTGGACAAGTAAGAGCAGCGGTAAGGGAGTCTGAGCAGCTGGGGAAAATATGGTGTGGTCAGAACAGGGATGCTGGAACACTCCAGGGAAGAGTGGAGTTCAAAGGAGGGAAGCAGTGCTATGCAGAAGGGGGGAGGCTGGAGGGATTTCAGATCTGCCCCCCCAAATCCCTGCATCCATCTCCAATGAATGAATGAATGAATGGTACATCTCTGGTGTCCCATCACCATGGTATCTAACTGCCTCACACTCTTTAATGTACTTATCCTCATAACACTGAGGTAGGGCAGTACTATTATTCCCTTTTTACAGATGGGGAAACTGAGGCATAGCGAGCCAGAGGCAGCAGAGGGAAACACCTGGGCTGGGGTACACAGGTTGCCAAGAATTATTTTTTTAAAACCAAGGGAATTCAGGGTTGCCCAGTTGTGCCTTGTGCCCTTCCAGAATGTGGAGAGTGTTTAATTTAAGTATCTGTAAACCATGAAATGAAGAGTTAAGGTAACAGAACCAGCCAAAGCAGTGACTCCTGCACTCAGAGTCAAGGGGTAAAATAGGGCCCAACTGGAGAGGTCTTTCCCCAAAGTACCCTCTAGACCCAGAACTCTGAAGTGGCACATCTCCACCTCCCCCTGTACACACTATGGGGAAACTTGGACCCAGGTGGTGCCTTTCCCGTCACTCCCCCCACCATATGGTCTTGAGGAAAAACTGCAGGGACAAACCACAATCCAGCTGCTAAGGGCAGCTGCAGAGGCAGCCAAAGCAGGGACATTCAGAAAACTTGCTACAATTTTTACTGGACTTTCTTTGCCGTGTGCTGTTTGCTCTAACCCTCTCCCCTTCTCTCCCCTTCGCAGTCTCTCCCGCTTAGATTCACTCCATACATGCCCCTCTTATCCTCTGCCCTCCCTCAGTTCCCTTCAGCGTCCTCTCTCCCTTCACTTTTCTTTCCATTTATCTTATCCCTTCCTACTTATACCAACTTGACAACATTAAATGGTGACACTAACATGACGCTTGCTCCCATCATCTTGGTCACTCTGCTTGTGTGTTCTACCCCACTCCCTGATCATTTCTCTGTCTTATCTGTTTACATCGTATGCTCTTTAGGGAAGGGACTGTCTGCTGTTCTGTGTTTGTGCAGTGCCAAGCACAATAGGGCCCAATTTTTGGTTGGCCCTTAGCCACTACCGTAATAAACATACAAACCGTAACAAAAAACAAACAATTTTAAAACTTGGAAAACCAGAAATTACAAGTACATGCAAATTTAACTCAGCCCTCTTTGAGTTATGCCCCAACACGCCAACACCACACATACAGTACTAACAATTTACCCTTACAGGTGCTACAATGTATGTTGCTGAAAACTTCACAGGGTGGCAGAAAATGAGGGGTAATGCTTTACTGAATAAAGACTCTGTGTAAATGTTCAGTAGGATAAGCGACCAAGGGCAGCTCATTCCAATAGCCTGCACTGCTTTTAAATGCATTTCTCAGCTAAATTGAAACATCGCTTTATCGAACTTATCATTTGTCAACATTAGAAAAGTTGCATCAAGAGATAGTATTGTTGGAACATTTCAAGTTGAACAATTGCTCCCAAATTCCTTTGATTCTGCACTCCATAATAACTTCCTCTAGAAATCTTACCTGCTAATGAGAATCCTTATATTCTTGACTGTAATTACTCAAAATTCCAGCATGTAAAAGCAAACCTAGGATTTTCTCCCATTAAGAGAGGAAGGGAAAGTTGTTTGATGTGCTAACTCTTGGCACACAGTCATATGGACAGGCAATTCTTACAAAAAACGTGAGAGATCTAGAATCACACTATTCCAGTTCATCAGAGTTTGGACAGGATCACACAGCATGCAGAAAGGCACTTTAAAAAAACTCTACAAGTTGAAACAAATGCATTAGCCAGCCTATTGTACTGAAATAGTATCATATAAAGTTATATAAAAATGGTGACATTTAAAAATTCAGAATTTGTGTGTCTCATCATAACGATCAAACGGGCTCCGTTTTCCACTTCTGCTAAAAATGCTATCATCTAGAGAGTTTAGTCCACTGAGAATAATCACCTTTAAGTTAGGTCAGGGTCTGGCAATGCAATGACACTGTCTGCACAATCATTCTAATTTGATGTGCTAGAGAAAGGTGCTGGATTGATAGCCCTCAAGATTAAAGTCCCAATTAGCTACAGGACAGGTACTAAATGGGCACTGACAGCACAGTGTCACTGACACCACTATCAGTGCGCCTCAAACCCAACTCTGGCTCTTTCTCATGGTGAAAGAGTAGTTTGGTGTACATTGCTATTCAGTCCTTGGCCTTTCTGCAGACTCACATCCAAGGGCCAATTACTGCCAGTAGTAATGGGGCTAATTTGATGTGGACAACTGAGTTAAAACTACTGAGCCCAAACATATTTAACACAAAGCTCTGAACATCCAGCAAATGGCAGCTGTTTCAGGTCATTACTGCCTTGCTCAGATTCACAAGTGATTTAGATGTGAAAGTTTTTACATAATCTATTACCAGTCCCTTGAGGCAGCTAGTCCTTCACACTAGATATTGACAAAGTATTAAATTTAAATTTAAGAGCTGTAGTATCTACTTACCAACTTTCCCAAAAGGGTCATCCTTGAAAGGATCACCTGTTTAAAAAAAATGAAAAAAGGAAAAAGCACTGAAATCTTTCAGCAAAAACATGCTTTCAACTGAAGATCACTTCGTTGCAGATTCCTAGCAAGCTACAAAGGATTTTGCAAACCTTACTAGTCGGAGTATTTCCATCGACTTCAGTGGGACTACAATAGCTGGCATTAAAGTCAACATTTGCCAACAAATAACTGTTACCACTATTTCCTAGTGGTAGGAATATAGTCAAAGTGGTGATCTCCAAGATGACACTGTGGTAACTGATAGTAAATGCTTAGATACCACAATATTTGCCTACATATTTGCTTAGAATACAAAATCATAGCAGTAACATCTATTGGAAAATCCTGAGTTTTTATAATAGGACCAGTGCAGTCCGACTAATGTGAAAGTTACTACTCCCTTGAGTTAGATTTACAGGACTAGGCCCAAACTTTCCATAAAATAGAGCAGACTGAATCTGCCCTCCTCTTTAATACAGAAAGACAGCCTCTGCAGAACAGGTATCAGCATAAACTTCTCTCTGGGAGGAGGCAGAAGAGGTGTGGATGAAGGAGCAGTTGCCATGGCTACTACAAAAGCAAACCTCTCCTCTCAGATTCAGTTTTTGAGACACTAATGGCTACCCTCTTCTGGTGCTTGGACTAAAACCTTCACAATGCACCGGTAGATTTCGGAGACCCCATCACAACTGCAGTCAATGGAAAACCATTCTTGTACTACAAAACTCAATTCCAGTCCAAATACACACTAGTTTTTAAGACAGCATGAATTTCCTGGAAGAGGGTTAGTTGTATTAATGTAACAGAAAAATCTACTTACTGCCAACAAAGGGGTCAGACTGGAAGAAGTCTAAATTGGCTTCTGTAACTTGATCAGGCAGAGGATGAGATTCTGTAGCAAATGGATCTTCCTAGGGGGAAAAGTATGAAATGTTTTAGGCAGAAAATTAGATAAAACGTTTGCCTTTTGAAGTTTAGAGAAATAAGGATACTAAAAGTTAAAAGACCAACTACAATTCTACTTAATTCACTGATGGACAGCTGAAAAGTCAGTCAACAGAAATCTTCAGTATACCAGATGAAATGAAAAAAAGTTTTCCATACATTCATACCCAAAATTAAAAGCAACTACAGAAATCAAAGTTATGACAATAAGTGTTTTAGGGTCATGGGGCGACTCAGTGATTGGAAGTGAACATAATCCATCTCAAACAATGTAAAGATTTCTTACTATATTCAGTTTTTAAATCTGTACAAACCCACTTTTTTGTTAACAGTTGCAGTCAGGGTCTCTTTCTCTTCTCCAATAGCAGCATTTGTTGTTTCAGGGCTATTCCTTACCTATTACAACAAACAAGAACACTGACGTTCACATATGATAAGATTCTACCCTCTAGAATATGAAAGGGTTTCTGTTTCAGAGATGGAATATGCTTCAACAAAAGACTATGCCCACTATATAATTAAAAAGGAACAGATCTACTGAATATTGATTTTCCATATGCCAAATTGGAAAACATACCGTAGCCTATTCAAATACCTAAAAAGAGAACACATACCTTATGCACCAAGAGCATCTTTATATTTTGTAACATTATTAAATGCTTAGAGAACTCTGAAGATGCAGTGAAAGCCAAGAACCCAAGAAAAAAGGAAGTTCAGCAAGCAGAGCAGCTTTAGATTTCAGGACTATTTCTCATTCTGTCCATACTACCTAAGTTGTAGAAGATTGTTCTTCTTTTGCACACAGGGAATATCAATTCAGATCACTAAATTTATGAGAGACTTGTTTTGGTGACAACTGTGTATTGCACAAAATCAAATTTACTACGTAGTCACTTGTCATCCAAATGAAAATTGCCTGCTCTCATGATACTAATCTTCCAACAAAATGAAATATGATCTTTGATAAAATGACATTGATTTGTTGTGCCTCTTTTTTTAAAAAACAAGTTCAGCTTTAATACATCCTTAACTCACTCAGATTTCATTATTATACTGTATAATAACTAAGGCGGCAATCAAAACACTTTACTCACTGGAGACTCGTGGTTTATTTGTTCAGCTTCTGCTGAACTCTCCCTTTCAGCATTCTCATTAAGGTTAGCAGCTTCACTGCTGCTGTTGCTAAGGCTAGAATGATCTGCAGTTCCATTAACGAGTAGGTTGTGTGGATGAGTGTGCCAGTTAAATTGGTTATTTTCCAATTCTTTCAGCTCAAACAGTTTTGTTTCCATCTGCAAAAAGAAAGCATAAATACATATATTAGTATAGCAGCAGGAGAACATAGTACATACTTTTTCTGCTTACACACAAGAAGGAGAATGCAGTATGTACCTGAAATTACTGATTTCTGAAAGTGAGGAATAACAGAGCCACACTCTTGGGTTTCAGCCTCAGGTGTGAGGTTCAGAACATTATTAGCACAAAAAAAATTTAGAAGAGGAGAAGCAATGTGGCCTAAGAACAGAACTAGATGCTGAGAACTCAGATTAATCCCACTTCTGATGAGAACTTAGTCTGTAGAGTTGGATAAGTCACAATCTCTCTCACACTGTTTCCCCACTTGGGAAATGCCACTCTACCTCATAGGGGTATTGTGAGGAGCAATTAACATTCATAAAGTACTTTGAAGATATACAGCAGTGTCACAGATCCCATTGTCCATCAGCACAGCTAAGCTGCATTAGGCCCCAACTAGTAGTTTTTGTTTTTAACAAAGTTAAGACAAAATTGCAAAGCCAACAACGAGAAAAAGATCTATCAGAATTCCTGCTTTAAGGGAACAAAAATTACACGTTAGTCATCTTCTCCAAAGGTGAGTTAATAGACATTTTTGAAGACCAAAAAGCTCATGGGATGTCACCATAAGGAGATCTATATTCACATCTACCTACTATCTATCTGTACCATTTGTTACACTTGTATGCATTATTTTAGCATCACAGCACCTCACAATCTAAAGCATTTACCCGCATAACCACCCTCTAAGGTAGGGAAGTATTATTCTATTTTACAGATGGGAACTGAGGCAGACAGGCTAAGTCATTTGTCCAAGGTCACAAAGGAATCCTGCGGAGGAGTAGGAAATTGAACCAGCATCTTCTGAGTCCCAGGCTAATACCCTAACCATTGGACAATCCTGTCACAGCCACCAATGTACTTTCTGTACATTATTTGTAAGCGTGGGAAGAGCAGGAAATCAGGAAGATCAAGAGAAAATATGAATTCAAGAATCTGTTAAAAAACAAAGAAGATTGCTACTTATGGCGAGAAAAATACAACTAACCACTCAAGAATAAATTTGAGGGACAGATACTGTCTTAAGCACCTCTTTGCTAATGGAAGAAAAGGAATGAGCAGCTGGAGACAAAGACATTCTCTCTCAACCTGGGTTCACATACCCTGTGATGCAACAATGCCAAATACATTTGTTTGCTACTCAGCTTCTAAACTGCATGCCTATGGCTGAAATCAAGGAGTGTGGATATACTGTACATTATCTCTAAAGGAAATATAATTTTTTAATTAATTCATATGAAGTGAGGCTTAACACCAAAAATAAAAATGTAAGCGTACAGTAACAACATACCGATGATGGCTGTAAAACTCCCAACATTAAATCGCCAGGTTAAAAAACTAAATTAAGATTTTTAGGTTCAACGCTAACGAAACAGACTTACCTGTGGAATTCAAAATAAAAAAAGATCTGGTTTGTATATTAGCAGAAGTGACTGTGCCTTAATCAAGCAGGGAGAAGGACCCTGATCACCGTGCTCTCTAGCATGAAAAACAAAGCCGCATTAACAGTGGCCTCTAGAGGTGCACTTCACCTTTCCAATCAAATGAGAAGTATCCTGCTAAAAATTGGTAAGGCATTCAGAGAGAAAGAAAAACAGCAAAAAACAAAGATGCATATTAGCTACACTGCTGTCCAGGAGTAACCCAGGGGAACAGAGTCAACCACTAGCAAAAATAAAGTTGAGTGTGGGCGTGGGGGGAAGCAGAGAAAGAAAAGAGGTTTCAGACCTACAGTATAACCAGAGGGGCACTAATTCAACTCAGTGGTTGCAAACGGGAGCTACAATGCTCTTTTAAACAGGACACTGAATAAATATGGTCTATATGGAGCACGTGTGTGCATGGTGGCTAGTGCACCAGTTTGTTATCTCTGGATAACTAGTCTCAAACACAAATGAAAATACATTCAGTGGTTCTCAGTGTAATCCCATTTATGCGATCATAGAAGTGTATGACTAGAAGGGACCTCAAATTCAGTGCCCTGAACTCAAGACAGGACTAAGTATTATCTAGACCATCCCTGACAGGTTTTTGTTTAACCTGCTCTTAATCTCCAATGACAATGCTCCAAATCACAATACCAACACAAACCTTTGAAGTTTCTACTCAAGATGTGTCAATGACCAGAAGAGCAAAGGCTGTCCTGGGTCAGGGCTGGAGTACAAAGCATAGATAGTAGCACTGACTTGAGCTCAGTATAGTACAGGCAGCTGCTAGTTCCTCACTTTGAAGAAATTCTCTTATAAAATTATTAATTTTTTAAGTAAAATGTACATTGTAATATAAATGAGGCCCCTGTATCATCCAAAACAGAAGCTTATTGACCTTGGAGACTTTAATAATAGAAATACCATAACTCATATAGCATCACCTGATAATGCATATCAGACGCCAGTAATATTAACCAGTTAGCAGGAAACAAAATTTGTATAAGGAACCAAAAGAAAAATGAGCAAAGTAAAGAAAACCCCCCCAAAAGGGGGGTCTTCTTATGATATAAAGATTTGTTGATACATTTCCACAATGCCTTACTGAATTGATTTCCTGTTGTGTATCCTGCAGATGCTGCTGAAGAGGTCCCAGCTGTGCTTTCCCTGACTCTACGCATTGCTCTAGCTCAGCAGTTTCTTGCTGCAGGCGACTCAGCTCCTCTTGAGCTTTGGTCAGTTCCTCCTCATATGTTGAGATCTTGGATTCCTGGCTCGTTACTTCAGCCTTCAGTGAGGCAATCTGCAGAATGAAGAAAAACTTCATTAATTAAAACCAAATCCAATGAAAATATGATCTGTTTATCAAAAGCTACTTTCAAATACCAAAAAATAATCAGGAAAAATCCCAGCTGCAATTATTGTATGTTTCCCACTGGAGATTTAAGGCCATATCTACGCTAAGATTAAAGCAGTGGTAGCCACAAGTGGGTTTAAATATCATCATGGCTAACAGGATTTTAGCATGGTTTCCTTGACAAAGATGGACAGATTTTTATATTGATAACACTGTTAGGATGCTATATGTAGAGGGGATAGTTTATATTCTTGCTATAGATTATCTAGAGTTGATAGCCTGTAGTACAGTTTACAGAAAAAGCACCTGTCTACATTGCTCAGTGAAACAGTGTCAGAATGCTGCTAGCTACAACTACAACAACACAAGGACACTCAGCATGTTTTCAACCCGAGCATGGGCAGGACCTATATGTAACAGGGAATCACTGAACTGAATGATGTTTTCCCCACGTATTGTTCCTCACACAGACCTAAGTATCTCACTGTTTTCTCCTACTCAAACTATGCTCCTCGCCCAACCACAGTCCCTCATTAAAAGGGCTATTTTGTTCCAGTGGCAGGCTGGAGCAGATTCCCATCAATAACTCTCTCAGCTGAAAAGAGGGACTACTATGGATATAAACTACCAGAACTTACCAAATGGATCTCTTCAGCACATTTCTGCCTGATATCATTAAGTTGCTCCTCTAACTTGGCTTTTTGCTCATCGAGGCTATTAAGGATTTCCTGTGCTTCCTGTTTCTGAGCTTGCAGCTTCTGCAGATTACTGCTCTCCCTCTTCACTTCACATTGAAGATCCTGCAGAGAAACATTTTTGTCAGTTTCTTTTCCTTGGCCACTGAAAAGTAGTAACTGCATTCCTCTCACTGCAGAGCAATAGCTAGAGCCACAAAGGGATAGAGTCAAAATGCTATTATCTTTTGAGGGCTAACTTTTTAAAAACATGAACAAGTCAAGGCAGAGATTCCAAAATTATAGCCACAACTGAAATATAGTAAAACATTTATTTTAAAAAATTATGAAATGATTCTAGAATTATTATTTTCTATCTTCAAGGCACTTTCACAAAATAAATGAATCCTCAACATTTTAGTAAGGTAACGTCCATCTGCGGCAACACAGATTAACTGGTTTATCCAAAAAACAGTTGGGATCAGAATTTAAAACCTAGAAACCGCCTCTGCTCAGACCACTAGATTACATCCCTCTGATGTTTAATTATATTCTAATATACTAATTTAGTTTAGTTTCTTGGTAATAATGAAAATCGTACCAGATCAACACCAAGTAATAATTTCAGTTTACAGAAAGAGTTAGCATATTTAATATTAGGTTTCAGAGTAGCAGCCGTTTTAGTCTGTATTCGCAAAAAGAAAAGGAGTACTTGTGGCACCTTAGAGACTAACCAATTTATTTGAGCATAAGCTTTCGTGAGCTACACTGAGCCCTGACCCTCTCCCGCACCCCAACCCTCTGTCCCAGCCCTGAGCCCCTCCCACAACCCAAACTCCTCATCCCCAGCTCCGTTGGGTCACAGGCATCAATTTTGTTCAACTGGGTCATCAGAAAAGAAGTTTGAAAACCACTGGCCTACACAACAGACTCCTAAGGGGGATGAGATAAACAGTACAAGAGAAAGGGAAGGGCTGGGGCTGTCTGAAATCAACCTGTTTAAAGTAATATTACGAAGGCTAGAAAATCAGGGGTAAACAAAAGGGAGAAAGGAACTGCGGACATTTAGGGTGTAATGGGGAGAGGCTTGAAAAAAATGTCATTTTTAGTGATGGTGGGAAGTTACTCAGAATTGCTGTAAACTGACTTACAAATTTTGTCTTGTCAAAATTAGCTTATGATTAATAGAGCTAAAATACAAAATCCTGTTGGCTATGCAAGGAAAAGTGTTTTTATCTCAGAGATTAATCCCACATCCAAGCTTTTAGAAATGAAGTTTACCTCTGAGTTACTATGTGTGAGAAGACCCATGCACCTACACAGAGCCCAGCCTGCTGTATATGAAATTCTGAGAACTGCCTTCTACATAGATCTTACCCTTTTCTACTACTGCATTTACAGTTAACAATTACTTTCATTCCATAAACACTAGACTACTAAATATGCTGTATTTTTAAGGGTATTGCTCTGCCGTACAGTATCTAGTATCCAATATGCTTTTGGAGCATTTTCTCTTTTACAAGCAGCTCATATAGTACTTTCTAAAGTAAAAAAAGTCAGTCACTTCCCCAAGAAATTTACAAATTTTACTTCTGCCTTCAATCTATTCCTCACCTTTTTGTATGTTACATTTATGGATTTTTCTAATTTCTTATTTTATTATTTATCTAATAGGTATGTCTGTGGTGCCCATCACTGTAATTTCTGTGCACCTCACAAAAAGAAGAAAGTTACCCTCACTGCCTGTGAGTGGCAGAAGAGTGCCATCTCAATGTAACAGGTGAGGAAATCAGGGCAGAAAGGGTGAGTGACTTACCCAGCATTACAAGAATGGCAGAACCAAAACTAGAACCCAGATCTCAAGATTCCCATTTCAGTGGCTGAAGAAAACTATCCACAATTTAAGTCCCTCGATAAAAATATTAGTTCTGATCAGTAATTATTTATACTGCAGTAACACAGAGACCTCAATCAAGGATCAGGACCTTATTGTGCTATGTGCAGTACAAACATGCAGTTTAAAAAAAAAAAAAGGCAGCCTTACCCCAGAATTCATTATTTAAGTTTACATATTAAAATGAGCACTTTTTGTGTAACAGTAATCTCAGTTCACTGCCCAGTTAACTCTCATCAGATGGCAGTGTACTGTAGGCACGTGACGAGAGGAGAGCAGAGCAGAGCCTACAAGTAGGAGTTGAAGGAAGATCTGGTGATCACTCTAAATTTTGATGGGAAAGCTTTTTTTGCTTGCAAAGAGCTGGCATGGAAAAAAATGGAAAGGTGCTTCAACAAGCAGACGACCTAAGCTTGCATTTTTGAAAGAGCAAAGGTAAAGGTTGGTGGCTCAATAAAATGATAGATCTGATAAGAGGGGCTAAATGGTGAAATACCATAAAAGCAAAGGTGTTTGATGCAGAGGAGAAGGGAGTAGAGTGATACAAATATGGGGGCGATGTGGTCAGGGTTAGGTGGCAGGAAGATGATTGAACAATCCTCCATCATTAAGAAAAAGCTCAGTATAGTTGAGATTGCGCCTTCATCTGCTCAATTAACTGTCTGAACTCTAACTCTATGCTCGTCTGCCTAATTTACTGTAAATGGTACACTCATTTTAACAGCAAACTGGATTAGTGAATCTTTCTGTTTTCATTCACGTGTCAGGTAATTCAAACCAGTTTGCCAACATCTCCCTCTTGCTAATTAGCTGAACTCCTTTGACTGAAGGGCCAGGTTCCTTTCAGTAACTGACTCCAGAAGCCCAGACATAAAATTTTCTTCCTGAGCTGCAGATGAGTAGCTTCATGGGGGTTTTTTAGATTTAGATTTATAGCCATTCCTAATCTCCATAAGACTCATTTTTACTAGCAAGAATTTAAGAAGGGCTCTAGAGGTGATCCTGGCAATTACAGACCGGTAAGTCTAACGTCAGTACCGGGCAAATTAGTTGAAACAATAGTAAAGAATAAAATTGTCAGACACATAGAAGAACATAAATTGTTGTGCAAAAGTCTACATGGTTTCTGTAAAGGAGATCATGCCTTATTAATCTATTAGAGTTCTTTAAGGGGGTCAACACACATGTGGACAAGGGGGATTACTTTGACAAGGTCCCTCACCAAAGGCTCTTAGATAAATTAAGTTGTCATGGGATAAGAGGGAAGATCCTTTCGTGGACTGAGAACTGGTTAAAAGACAGGGAACAAAGGGTAGGAATAAATGGTGAATTTTCAGAATGGAGAGAGGTAACTAGTGGTATTCCCCAAGGGTCAGTCCTAGGACCAATCCTATTCAACTTATTCATAAACGATCTGGAGAAAGGGGTAAACAGCGAGGTGGCAAAGTTTTCAGATGATACTAAACTGCTCAAGTTACTTAAGACCAAAGCACACTGTGAAGAACTTCAAAAAGATCTCACCAAACTAAGTGATTGGACAACAAAACGACAAATGAAATTTAATGTGGATAAATGTAAAGTGACGCACATTGGAAAAAATAATCCCAACTATACATACAATATGATGGGGGCTAATTTAGCTACAACCAATCAGGAGAAAGATCTTGGAGTCATCGTGGATAGTTCTCTGAAGACGTCCACGCAGTGTGCAGCGACAGTCAAAAAAGCAAACAGGATGTTAGGAATCCTTAAAAAAGGGATAGATAATAAGGTGGAGAATATTTTATTGCCCTTATATAAATCCATGGTACTCCCACATCTTGAATACTGCGTACAGATTTTGTCCCCTCATCTCAAAAAAGATATACTGGCATTAGAAAAGGTTCAGAAAAGGGCAACTACAATGATTAGGGGTTTGGAACGAGTCCCATAAGAGGAGAGATTAAAGAGACTAGGACTTTTCAGCTTGGAAAAGAGGAGACTAAGGGGGGATACGATAGAGGTATGTAAAATTATGAGTGGTGTGCAGAAAGTGAAAAAAGAAAAAGTTATTTATTTGTTCCCATACTATAAGAACTAGGGGCCACCAAATGAAATTAATGGGTAGCAGGTTTAAAACAAATAAAAGGAAGTTCTTCTTCACTCAGCGCACAGTCAACCTGTGGAACTCCTTGCCTGAGGAGGTTGTGAAGGCTAGGACTATAACAGGGTTTAAAAGAGAACTGGATAAATTCATGGAGGTTAAGTCCATTAATGCCTATCAGCCAGGATGGGTAAGGAACGGTGTCCCTCGCCTCTGTTTGTCAGAAGGTGGAGATGGATGGCAGGAGAGAGATCACTTGATCATTACCTGTTAGGTTCACTCCCTCTGGGGCACCTGGCAATGGCCACTGTTGGTAGACAGGATACTGGGCTGGATGGACCTTTGGTCTGACCCAGTATGGCCATTCTTATGTTCCTATGTTCTTAAGAACCACATGGAGAGCTGCGAGCTGATTCTTCCTTGCCCCCAGACTCAGAGTGCTGCTGCAAGCTTCAGTCTACTTCCTGGACCCAGGCTGAGAGGCCAGTCAGGTTAGAAGTTGCTCCTCCCCGAACCCCTGCCTCATATCCTTGGCCCCCACTGTGCTTCTCAGAGACTCACCAAAATCCTAGAAACCGGCCAATCCTGCAGTTGTAAAACCTCAGTTCTGGGCGTACGGAGTGAGGTTTGGCAGGAGCGTCTGGGTATGGGAGGTCTGGATGCACTGGGGATGGGCGGATCGGGGAGCAGCTCCCCATACTGTGACCCCTTCCCCCCGTAGCTAAGGAGCAATGGGGGCAGGAAGCAGGGGAGAATGCTGAGCTTCCTGCAGGTGGGGGAAGTTTCTGGGGATGGATCTGCCACAGCCACTCCTTGCAGGGGAGGAGGAAGTCCCATCCTCTGCTGCCTCCAGCCCAGCCGGGACTAGCAGCCGATCCCGGCTCAGGGGAGGAGCCACTGGCTGAGGTGTCCCCAGCCCTACGGTGATTTACCTCTCCACCAGCTGCTCTGGGTGCCTGAAACAATGTATCTGCGCAGCTAGGGAGTGGTGCAGGACTGCTCTTGCAGCTTTCCTTTGCTTCCCTGTCAAAGTCATTTTTCTGCAGGGAAGCAAAGAAATCTGCAGAGGATATGAATTCTGCACATGTGGTGCAGAATTCCCCCAGGAGTAACCTCTGAAACAATGCCTTTGCTTAGATGCAACAAAAATTAGCACATAGCTGCACAGAATGTAAACTCACAGTGCTTGCTCTGAACAGTTACTGATCAAGAACTAAAAATATGTATGACTCTAAATAAATGAAATGTAAGCATTAACATTTCTAATGTGACAAAGAAAAATGTTTATTTAAAACTAGAGCAGAATTCCCATCCCAGTCCTTTCAAAAAGGGACACCACCAATTCACATATTACTACATGCTTTTTAATAATCTTAGTAGCGACAGTTCTATGTAATCACTTACACATCAGCTATAAATATACTTAAAAATTAACTTTTCCATATCTCCATCTATTTTGCAGGAACAAACAGTCTGACTTACATGTAGAGAGTTCAAAGTCACACATGTATGATGCATAGTCAAAGCAATGCAATTTTCATACAAAGATTTAATTGTGCATTTTGACAATATTTGAAATAACTTTTATTTTTGTAACTCTTAGCTCAGAGACTGAGTGAAGAGAACAGATGCCTAGTTTGTTACATCAGATGGTTCAGTGACAAGTTCTCCTAGCAATTGATACCTACTGTCTTGTGATCTCAGAATCAAGATGGAAAATCTCTTGGACATTATTTATCAGAAACACTAGACAGGCTCTGTGGAGCCTGTCCCTCAAGCGTGCATGAACCCTAGCATCAGGAACTTGTCTCCTCAGTGCAAAAATCAGCACTTTCCAAACCTCCCAAACCAACAAGACACATGTCTTTACTGAGTGATCTATTAGCTCCAGAAAGTGAATCAGCACAGTACCAGTCTTCATGTGCTGGAATGCATTAAGGGCCTAGGGAGGAAACAGAAAAGTAGAGCAGCCAGACAGAGAAGGCATAAAAGAGGGGAAAGAACAAACGAAGGGAGATGAGACGTAGACAAATGAATAGAGTTCAGCAGTACCATTTCAGTAATAGATAAGGATTCTTTTTGATTTCTTCAAATTCCATTTGAAGTGTGGTTCAGTCTCACACTGATAACTGGAGCTTTCCATTGTTGTTTGTTTCCTCCCTACTTAACATCCTCCTCCTCCGCCCCAAATTTCTGCACTGGCTTCCTGTCTACTTCAAATTCAAACTCCTTATCCTCTCCTACAACACCAGACTCATTTACTCACTAATGCCTATCACTCCTTCTGCTGATTCCAATCTTCTCTCCTTATGTCTTTTCCTGTGGGTATGTCTACACTACGGAATAAGGTCGAATTTATAGAAGTCGGTTTTTTAGAAATCGGTTTTATATATTCGAGTGTGTGTGTCCCCACAGAAAATGCTCTAAGTGCATTAAGGGCATTAACTCGGCGGAGTGCTTCCACAGTACCGAGGCTAGAGTCGACTTCCGGAGCGTTGCACTGTGGGTAGCTATCCCACAGTTCCCGCAGTCTCCGCTGCCCATTGGAATTCTGGGTTGAGATCCCAATGCCTGATGGGGCTAAAACATTGTCGCGGGTGGTTCTGGGTACATATCGTCAGTCCCCCCTTCCCTCCCTCCCTCCCTCCGTGAAAGCAAGGGCAGACAATCGTTTCGCGCCTTTTTTCCTCAGTTACCTGTGCGGACGCCATAGCACCGCAAGCATGGAGCCCGCTCAGGTAACCGTCACCGTATGTCTCCTGGGTGCTGGCAGACGCGGTACTGCATTACTACACAGTAGCAGCAACCCATTGCCTTGTGGCAGCAGACGGTACAATACGACTGGTAGCCGTCCTCGTCATGTCCAAGGTGCTCCTGGCCGCGTCGGCTGGGCGCGCCTGGGCAGACATGGGCGCAGGGACTAAATTTGGAGTGACTTGACCAGGTCATTCTCTTTAGTCCTGCAGTCTGTCCTATTGAACCGTCTTATGGTGAGCAGGCAGGCAATATGGATTGCTAGCAGTCCTATTGTACCGTCTTCTGCCGAGCAGCCATGAGATGTGGATGGCACGCAGTCCTTCTGCACCGTCTGCTGCCAGCCAAAGATGTAAAAGATAGATGGAGTGGATCAAAACAAGAAATAGACCAGATTTGTTTTGTACTCATTTGCCTCCTCCCCCGTCTAGGGGACTCATTCCTCTAGGTCACACTGCAGTCACTCACAGAGAAGGTGCAGCGAGGTAAATCTAGCCATGTATCAATCAGAGGCCAGGCTAACCTCCTTGTTCCAATAAGAACAATAACTTAGGTGCACCATTTCTTATTGGAACCCTCCGTGAAGTCCTGCCTGAAATACTCCTTGATGTAAAGCCACCCCCTTTGTTGATTTTAGCTCCCTGAAGCCAACCCTGTAAGCCGTGTAGTCAGTCGCCCCTCCCTCCATCAGAGCAACGGCAGACAATCGTTCCGCGCCTTTTTTCTGTGCGGACGCCATACCAAGGCAAGCATGGAGGCCACTCAGCTCACTTTGGCAATTAGGAGCACATTAAACACCACACGCATTATCCAGCAGTATATGCAGCACCAGAACCTGGCAAAGCGATACCGGGCGAGGAGGCGACGTCAGCGCGGTCACGTGAGTGATCAGGACATGGACACAGATTTCTCTGAAAGCATGGGCCCTGCCAATGCATGCATCATGGTGCTAATGGGGCAGGTTCATGCGGTGGAACGCCGATTCTGGGCTCGGGAAACAAGCACAGACTGGTGGGACCGCATAGTGTTGCGGGTCTGGGACGATTCCCAGTGGCTGCGAAACTTTCGCATGCGTAAGGGCACTTTCATGGAACTTTGTGACTTGCTTTCCCCTGCCCTGAAGCGCATGAATACCAAGATGAGAGCAGCCCTCACAGTTGAGAAGCGAGTGGCGATAGCCCTGTGGAAGCTTGCAACGCCAGACAGCTACCGGTCAGTTGGGAATCAATTTGGAGTGGGCAAATCTACTGTTGGGGCTGCTGTGATGCAAGTCGCCCACGCAATCAAAGATCTGCTGATATCAAGGGTAGTGACCCTGGGAAATGTGCAGGTCATAGTGGATGGCTTTGCTGCAATGGGATTCCCTAACTGTGGTGGGGCCATAGACGGAACCCATATCCCTATCTTGGCACCGGAGCACCAAGCCGGCGAGTACATAAACCGCAAGGGGTACTTTTCAATAGTGCTGCAAGCTCTGGTGGATCACAAGGGACGTTTCACCAACATCAACGTGGGATGGCCGGGAAAGGTACATGACGCTCGCATCTTCAGGAACTCTGGTCTGTTTCAAAAGCTGCAAGAAAGGACTTTATTTCCAGACCAGAAAATAACTGTTGGGGATGTTGAAATGCCTATATGTATCCTTGGGGACCCAGCCTACCCCTTAATGCCATGGCTCATGAAGCCGTACACAGGCAGCCTGGACAGTAGTCAGGAGCTGTTCAACTACAGGCTGAGCACGTGCAGAATGGTGGTAGAATGTGCATTTGGACGTTTAAAGGCGCGCTGGCGCAGTTTACTGACTCGCTTAGACCTCAGCGAAACCAATATTCCCACTGTTATTACTGCTTGCTGTGTGCTCCACAATATCTGTGAGAGTAAGGGGGAGACGTTTATGGCGGGGTGGGAGGTTGAGGCAAATCGCCTGGCTGCTGGTTATGCGCAGCCGGACACCAGGGCGGTTAGAAGAGCACAGGAGGGCGCGGTACGCATCAGAGAAGCTTTGAAAACCAGTTTCATGACTGGCCAGGCTACGGTGTGAAAGTTCTGTTTGTTTCTCCTTGATGAAACCCCACGCCCCTTGGTTCACTCTACTTCCCTGTAAGCTAACCACCCTCTCCTCCTCCCTTCGATCACTGCTTGCAGAGGCAATAAAGTCATTGTTGCTTCACATTCATGCATTCTTTATTCATTCATCACACAAATAGGGGGATGACTACCAAGGTAGCCCAGGAGAGGTGGTGGAGGAGGGAAGGAAAATGCCACACAGCACTTTAAAAGTTTACAACTTTAAAATTTATTGAATGACAGCCTTCTTTTTTTTGGGCAATCCTCTGTGGTGGAGTGGCTGGTTGGCTGGAGGCCCCCCCACCGCGTTCTTGGGCGTCTGGGTGTGGAGGCTATGGAACTTGGGGAGGAGGGCGGTTGCTTACACAGGGGCTGTAGTGGCAGTCTGTGCTCCAGCTGCCTTTGCTGCAGCTCAACCATACACTGGAGCATACTGGTTTGATCCTCCAGCAGCCTCAGCATTGAATCCTGCCTCCTCTCATCACGCTGCCGCCACCTTTCAGCTTCAGCCCTCTCTTCAGCCCGCCACTTACTCTCTTCAGCCCGCCACCTCTCCTCCTGGTCATTTTGTGCTTTCCTGCAGTCTGACATTATTTGCCTCCACGCATTCGTCTGTGCTCTGTCAGTGTGGGAGGACAGCATGAGCTCGGAGAACATTTCATCTTGAGTGCGTTTTTTTTTTTCTTTCTAATCTTCACTAGCCTCTGGGAAGGAGAAGATCCTGTGATCATTGAAACACATGCAGCTGGTGGAGAAAAAAAAGGGACAGCGGTATTTAAAAAGACACATTTTATAAAACACTGGCTACACTCTTTCAGGGTAAACCTTGCTGTTAACATTACATACATAGCACATGTGCTTTCGTTACAAGGTCGCATTTTGCCTCCCCCCACCGCGTGGCTACCCCCTCAACCCTCCCCCCTCCCTGTGGCTAACAGCGGGGAATGGGCTGTTTCTGTTCAGCCGCAGGCAAACAGCCCAGCAGGAATGGGCTCCTCTGAGTGTCCCCTGAAGAAAAGCACCCTATTTCAACCAGGTGACCATGGATTATATCTCACTCTCCTGAGGATAACACAGAGAGATAAAGAACGGATGTTGTTTGAACGCCAGCAAACATACACTGCAATGCTTTGTTGTACAATGATTCCCGAGTACGTGTTACTGGCCTGGAGTGGTAAAGTGTCCTACCATGAAGGACGCAATAAGTCTGCCCTCCCCAGAAACCTTTTGCAAAGGCTTTGGGAGTATATCCAGGAGAGCCGCGAATGCCAGGGCAAAGTAATCCTTTCACATGCTTGCTTTTAAACCATGTATAGTATTTTAAAAAGGTACACTCACCGGAGGTCCCTTCTCCGCCTGCTGGGTCCAGGAGGCAGCCTTGGGTGGGTTCGGGGGGTACTGGCTCCAGGTCCAGGGTGAGAAACAGTTCCTGGCTGTCGGGAAAACCGGTTTCTCCGCTTGCTTGCTGTGAGCTATCTTCTTCGTCCCCAAAACCTGCTTCCGTATTGCCTCCATCTCCATTGAAGGAGTCAAACAACACGGCTGGGGTAGTGGTGGCTGAACCCCCTAAAATGGCATGCAGCTCATCATAGAAGAGGCATGTTTGGGGCTCTGACCCGGAGCGGCCGTTCGCCTCTCTGGTTTTCTGGTAGGCTTGCCTCAGCTCCTTCAGTTTCACGCGGCACTGCTTCGGGTCCCTGTTATGGCCTCTGTCCTTCATGCCCTGGGAGATTTTGACAAAGGTTTTGGCATTTTGAAAACTGGAACGGAGTTCTGATAGCACGGATTCCTCTCCCCATACAGCGATCAGATCCCGTACCTCCCGTTCGGTCCATGCTGGAGCTCTTTTGCGATTCTGGGACTCCATCATGGTCACCTCTGCTGATGAGCTCTGCATGGTCACCTGCAGCTTGTCACGCTGGCCAAACAGGAAATGAGATTCAAAAGTTCGCAGTTCTTTTCCTGTCTACCTGGCCAGTGCATCTGAGTTGAGAGTGCTGTCCAGAGCGGTCAAAATGGAGCACTCTGGGATAGCTCCCGGAGGCCAATACCGTCGAATTGTGTCCACAGTACCCCAAATTCGACCCGGCAAGGCCGATTTAAGCGCTAATCCACTTGTCAGGGGTGGAGTAAGGAAATCGATTTTAAGAGCCCTTTAAGTCGAAATAAAGGGCTTCATCGTGTGGACGGGTGCAGGTTTACATCGATTTAATGCTGCTAAATTCGACCTAAAGTCCTAGTGTAGACCAGGGCTGTGATAGGCTTTATGCCTTCAATCATGTTGCCCCCATGCTAGGAATACACTTTCCTACCCTCATCCACAGAACTTCCTCTCTTAACAATCCATCACTTCCCTTTCTCATCAGTAATTCCCACAGGCTCCCTGTCCTGAACTGTGATCGTATTTAAACCGTAACAGCTTCAGGACAGGGCATTTGTCTTAACTCTTTGTAAAGAGCCATGTAGATTTATAGCACTATGTACACTTTTAATACAGGTGATTAAAAAAAACAGAATTACCACCATATACTTCTCCTCTAGTGTTAAAAGGGGAAGCCAAGACAGAAGGTCATCAGAAGTTACACCTTTCCTTACATTTAAAAAACTAAGGCAGTACTAAAAAAGCAATGTTTCAGAGTTCTGGAAATTGAAATCCAGAGAACTATTCAAGGCATGGGCAATGAAATGAAATCTTGTACAAACAAACATTCTATAGATTTCACTGCATTATTCTACAGGAAATGGCCTTTCTTTGAATGACAGAAGGCATGGTACACTCAGGACTGGCCTTTGGGATACACAGGAAGGATATACCCATTTTGGAAGCTCATTGTCATGGGCCTTTTTTTCCTTAATATATAAGACTAGCCATTTTTGTTGCTGAAAACCTTAAAAACAAACTGATTGCTACATCTGGAAACCTGACTCAGTTTTTTTTCCTAACAGTCAGTCTTCCATCACAACAGCCCAGGGCTGGCACTAAGGGGTGTGTGAAGACCACAAGTCAGGGATCTCTCCATTTTGAAAGGAAACCCTGGAGGCTGGGTAGCTGCCCAGAATGTTGGTGACAGTATTAGGGCCAAAACATAAGTTGCTTCTCAGCCAGCTAAACTGGCTCCTCTGTTGAGAAGCCAATGTGGAATCTGGCCATGGAAAAGGTGGTCAGTGTGGTGAAGAGAAGTGTAGTCTAGCACAGCGGTTCTCAAACTTGACTGCACCATGACCTCCTTCTGATATCAAAAATTACTACACTACTCTGGGCGGGAGAGGGCCTAAGCCCTGTCACCATGTGTGGGGTGGGGTGGGGTGGGGTGGGATGGGGTAGAGGGGCTTGGGCCATCCCAGATTCAAGTCCTCAGGCTTTGGCTTCAGCCCCAGGCAGCAGAGCTCAGGCTTCGGCTTCAGCCCCAGTGAGTCTAACGCTGGCCCTGGCAATCCCATTAAAATGGAGTCGCAACCCACCTTGGGATCCCGACCCACAGTTTGAGAACCGCTGGTCTAGCATACTAAATTTGGAACTTGTTCTACTCCCATCTCTGACACAGACTCTTTGGTCTGACAAATCATATAGCCTTTTAGCACTGCAAATGTTTCCCTTGAACTATCCTGACAAACATCCCATATTTGTTTGTCTGGGAGAAGTGGACAGTTATTCTGCCCATATATATTAATACTTCTGACTATGCTGGATTCTATGGATAATTAATCTGTCAAATTCAGTGCAAATCAGAAAAAGAAAGGCATAACATGCAACAATGGCTGGAAGTTAAAGAGATACAAATTCAAATTAGAAATATGGCACTTCTATTTAAACAATGAGGGTAATTAACCACTGGAACAAACTACCAAGAGAAGTAGTGGCATCCCTTGAGCTCTTCAAATAAAGATTGCAATCCTTTCTGGAAAACATGCTTTAAATCAAACATGTTTCTAGGCTCAATGCAGGAGTAACTGGATTAAAAATTCTATGGCCTGTATTACACAAGCGGTCAGACTAGATGATCTAATGGACCCTTCCGGCCTTTCAGTCTAGTTATTCATATTTTTAAATTGCTGCACTTCAGCAAAACAGTGTTTTTATTGATACTTGATCTAAAATTCATTCCCATTATTGTTGTTTAGCATCTTTTTATATACACCCAAAAAATGGATTCTTACTGCAGAACAATATTTCCCAAGACTTCTCCACACCTCATTCAGCCAAAGCAGAAATTGGGGATGTTTGAGAGATAGTTTGTCACCACAGAAATAATTTTGGTGGCACAAATACTGGAGAGTGATATTATGAAATGAGTCAGAGAGAAGACAGATTAGAAAGTAAAAAAACTCTGGTACACAGTCAAATATCTTGGTCAACAGCAATACAGGAGCCAAAACACAAAACAGGCATGACAATTTAGTGACAATCTGAATTTGTTACCTTTGTTGTATGTAGCTCTAGAAACACTGGCACACAAACTTTATCAGAACCCAAACACCAGCTCAACAGCACTAAAATTCATATCACAATCACAACGGCTGCCTCTGATCAGAGGAGGAACAACGAATAAGCCACCATGCAGGCCCACTTGATCTTTACATTGACAGAATCTCAAAGCAGTTGCTTGCAGTATGACTGCTTTAGACAATGTCAGTTATTACATTTGTCTTGCATTACCTCTTGACCTCAAATACTAGATGCACATAATACACTTAAGTAGTGTGATATTCTGTTTTCTTAACTGGAATTAAGAGATCAAAAAGTTTTAATTTAGCACTATTTGCCTCCTTTTCAAACAAAGCCAGGAATTCAGTCTTGAGCAAACACACACACACATAAACCATGAGATTCCAGCACACACCATACAAAATTATTCCTGATGTGTGTCAGACATGAATATTCATGATAGTTTTACTAGATTATTAAAATTTTATTCCATTCACGTGAGTAGGCAGATTTAATTAATGTATTTGGTATAGCAAACTTCTATTTGACATCTTGTTGCATATTCATTTGGCTGTCATTGTTACTGACGTGCCAGGATATGAATTATCTCCTGAAAGGTCATGCAATTAATTACCACCCAGTCACAAGGAGCATAACATAAAATAGGTAAGCAAAAATTCATAAGACAGTTGTTAGGAAGACACGCCACATTTTACTTAGGTTCAGAAAATGTAAGAAAAATTTCCACTATTTATTCTCTATCAAACGTAAACTAAGCTTTTACTGTCCACTGGTAATCCAAAAAGTATTTAGATTATCAGGAGTCATGCTGCAGATTTTTAAATGCAGCAACTCAAGCTGCTTTTCACTTAACTTATCACTTAATTGAAAAATAGCTTTGCAGTATTTAATACAGGTCTTGGCTGACTATAAGCACCTTAAACCCTGGCATCTAAACTGCCTAGATTAGGTCTTTATTCATAGGAAACAGCAACAACATTTGAATTTGCTGATCCTATGGAAAGATTGTCATAGTCCCTTTAAAGTAAAACTATTTAAAAGGATATTTAGACTTTAAAAAATTCACCATGGAGCAACAAAATCTCCCCAACTAGGGATTTACTGTGACTGTCATGAAGTGGTACTATATGGTAGAAATCCATTTAATTTGACCAGTTTATTAGTCTTAATTTGCATGGCATTGAAATATCTTCACTGGTTTGTGAAATGCATATATTCTCACTCTCTCACTTTTTTTTTTTTTTTTTTAAAGGTAATTATTTTTTAGCCAACACCAAGTAAACGGTACATGATTTGGCTTAAAGACTCTATTATATTTCTATAAGAATGAATGAACACATGCACCAAAAAACAGAAGTGAAATATGAGAAATTCTACAGCTCATTTACCTGGACCTCATTTGTCCTCCGTTTGATAGTATCCTCTTTCTCCTTCAGTTCCTGTTCCACATTATTCTTTTCCCTAGAAGACCAACAAAATATGCAAGAATACTTAAGAACATCAGTTACAGCAGGTACACTTATCCAGCCTCCTAATCCTGTCTCTCTTTTTAAATACATAGTGAAACATTAAATAAAGAAAAAAATTTAGGGTGTCTCTGTTCCTTAAATTATTTACAAAGCAGATGATTATATATATATCTGCCCAGCATAAAAAAGCCTTCTCATTGAAGAGTGGTTAGGTGAAAAGAATAGCTCAAAAAAGGAAGGGGGGGTGGTGGAAATCAATGAAATACTGTCTTCAGTGATCTCACTGTTGCCATGGAGCAATTGTCTAATGAAGACTGCTGGGAAAAGTGGGAGGGATTGCATCAGCTTCCATACATTTAACCCTTGGAAACACAGGTAAAACAACTAGGAAACAATTCACAGCACCAGGTAACCAAGTCATTAGCTAGTAAGTTTAGCTGTACTCAAATAGTTTTTGGTACCGTTTACTGAGAAGTTTAGAGACAAAGCAAAAATGCTAGTTTGACTTTAACCAGATGAACCCAGAGACCCCATACAGATATGTGCTGTGTCACATCAAATCTGCTTCTATAGAAATATATTCAAGATTAAGGAACAGTGATTACTGATAGCTGGACAATGATCACTGATAAATTCATAGCTATCATTGATAACAACAGTAATTGAAAAAACCCAAGTCAGACAAAATATTTCCTTTTTAAACATATAAGCAAGTGTTTATTTCTGAGCGAGAAATGCAACTCTCCCTTTGTTTGTGGCTGTACAATGACATCCCAGGCTTAACAAAGCAGTTTTTGTTAAAGTTGTGTATAAATTAAGTTATTTCCTCAATAGATGAATTTATTTTTACTCTGGATTTTTTCTTTTTACATTTGTTAATTCTAGAACACATACAAACAGAAGAAAAACAGAAGCTTACCTTCCACTCCACCTCCCTACACTTATTTTTTTAATCACAGAGACAACACTGGAGTAGGCTTGAGCAATTATTTATTGGGGCTGTCAAGCGATAAAAAAAATTATGCACAATTAATCGCATGATTAAAAAATTAAGCGCAAATAATCACACTGTTAAACAATAATAGAATGCTTTTTATTTAAATATTTTTGGATGTTTCCTACATTTTCAAATATATTGATTTCAATTACAACACAGAATACAAAGTGTACACAGCTCACTTAATATTTATATTTTATTACAAATATTTGCACTGTAAAAAACAAAAGAAATAATATTTTTCAATTCCCCCATTGCAGGTCCTGCAGTGCAATCTTTTTACCATGAAAGTGGAACTTACAAATGTAGAATGTATAGAAAACCTGCATTCAAAAATAAAAAACAATGTAAAACTTTAGAGTCTACAACTCCACTCAGTCCTCCTCCTTGTTCAGTTGATCATGCAGACAAACAAGTCTGTTTACATTTGCAGAAAATAATGCTGCTCCCTTCTTGTTTACAGTGTCACCTGGAAGTGAGAACAGGCATTTGCCTGTTGTAACCGGCACTGTTGTAGCCGGCATTGCAAGATGTTTACGTACCACATTCACAAAAGATTTATATGTTCCTTCATGCTTCAACCACCATTCCAGAGGACATGCATCCATGCTGATGATGGGTTCTGTGCGATAACGATCCAAAGCAGTGCAGAACGATGCATGCTCAATCTCATCATCTGAGTCAGATGCTATCAGCAGAAAGTTGATTTTCTTTTTTGGTGGTTTGGGTTCTGTAGTTTTCACATTAGAGTGTTGCTCTTCTAAGACTTCTGAAAGCATGCTCCACACCCTCTCCCTCTCAGATTTTGGAAGGCACTTCAGATTCTTATACCTTGGGTCGAGTGCTGTAGTTATCTTTAGAAATTTCACATTGGTACCTTCTTTGCATTTTGTCAAATTAGCAGTGAAAGTGTTCTTAAAACGAACATGTGCTCGGTGTTCAATCTGAGACTGCTATAAAATGAAATAAATGGCAGAATGCGGGTAAAACATAGAGCACGAGACATACAATTCTCCCCTAAGGAGTTAAGTCACAAATTTAATTAATGGACTCTTTTTTTTAAACGAGCATCATCAGCATGGAAGCACGTCCTCTGGAACACTGGCTGAAGCATGAAGAGACATATGAATCTTTAGTGCATCTGGCATGTAAATATCTTGCAACGCCGGCTACAACAGTGCCATGTGAACACCTGCTCTCACTTTCTGGTGACATTGTAAATAAGAATAGGGCAGCATTATCTCCCCTAAATGTAAACAAACTTGTTCTTCTTAGCAATTGGCTGAACAAGAAGTAGGACTGAGTGGACTTGTAGGCGCTAAAGTTTTACATTTTGTTTTTGAGTGCAGTTATGTAAAAAAAAAAAATCTACATTTGTAAGTTGCACTTTCATGATGAAGAGATCGCACTACAATACTTGTATGAAGTGAATTGAAAAACACTATTTCTTTTATCATTTTTACAGTGCAATATTTGTAAAAATTAATGTATAGTGTTCACTTTATACTTCGGATTCTGTGTTGAAATTGAAATAGGTATATTTGAAAACTTAGAAAAACATCCAAAAATATTTAATAAATTTCAATTGGTATTCTATTGTTTAATAGTGCAATTAAAACTGCAATTAATTGTGATTACTTATATTGTGGCAGCATCTAGAGCAGTGATACAAAGACTGTGGCTCTCAAGCCGAAAGTGGCTCCTGCAGCTCTTTGCAGCACATGATATTAAAACACTGATTTAATTATTAACCAGTCTAAATTATTAGACAATCAGGATGTTTTTACTATGTTATTAACCAATTGTAGTTGATAAAATAATAATACTTGGTCAGTCAGTCATTTTGCTGAGAGAATTTGTATATTTCCCCATCAGACTGTTTAAATATGAATATATAGTATTACAGTAAATCAAACAATGAATTCACCCTACTGTGGCTCTCTGGGGTAATGCTGATGGCTAATTTGACTCCTGAACCACTGAGGTCTCAGTATCACTGATCTAGAGACTTCACTCAGGATCAGGACCTGATTCTACCAGCTGAAGCACAACACACATAAGGACTGTTCAGAGGAGCTAACACTCTGCACAGTCAAAGAACAGCATGTGGGAAAGGACTACAAAATACAAGTGAAGTGTCCAGGATGATCTGGCATGCATTTTATTAGTTTTTTTTTTTTTACTAATGTGTTTAAAAATTAATTTTAGTAAACAGGCAAGGATGAGATGGTGAGTAAGTATGAGGTGAAGGTGGAGAGAGGAAAACAGCAGGAAAGGAGAGAAGGATTGTGAGGAGCATGTATGGCAGAAAGAGTAAGGATGGCAGTGAGAAAGAGAGCCAGAAAGAGGGGCAGGAAGAAGTTGGGGCAAACCATCAGGTCAGACTATAGAAAATAATATCCAGACATCTCATCTTGTGGCTTCCAGAGGCTGAGAGAGAGTATATGTGGTTTGTGTGTGCAACTCTGCCAGAGACTGGAGGAAGTAGTCAAAACAGGGGCCAAAACAGGGCATCACTATACTCCTGATGGCTAGTGGGGAAAGTCTCTGTTACACCTGGAGAATGGCTCCACCCCCTGGAGGCCCTGCTCTGCTTCTCCCACACATGCGGATGGGGAGAAAAGGGGAGGCTTCTCAGGCAGCTCCCCCTGCCCATGTTAAGAAGCGGTGATGGCTGGGTCTGTCACTACCCCAGTGCTCCTTCCAGATATTTTAGATAAACTCATCTACCCACGAGGTAAAGGAATGCCTTAATTAACAGCAACAGGTTGTTTCCAATCCCTCACTGGTGGTGGTCCCATTACACCCCCCCCCCCCACACACACACTTTTTTAATTCCACAACCACACTCCCTTTCCTGAATCCTCACCTCTCCACTAACTTAGTCTGGATACTACTAACAAAATAAGCGCTTACGGTCTATTGCACAAGTTCTCCAATCTTGGGGTTATGTACAAAGACTGCCTGGTAATTCTGCCCACCCTCTTTACTTCTACAATCTTTTCTTAAAATCTTGATAGAAACCCTTTATCATTACAACAACTGTTCCACACACACACACACACACACACACACACACACCCCTCTCCAAAGAATTCCATCTGCTTTTCTTCTGTGGTATTTATAATAAAACTTGTCAGCTTAGAAGTTCACACAAATTCAGAGCTTGTCTACAGATTAAGTGTACAAATTCCAGGCGATCATCTTAATAAAGGTGCATATGTATCCTACTTTCTACTGAAAGGACAAGTATCAAGCAGCACAAGACAATATGCCTATGCTCAAGCCTCTACTAGCCAACAGAAAGAAAAAGGAAAATTATAATTCCCCTTTCCGCACACCAGTAATAGTTAAAATCTTATGTTGCACAAATTAATCTAACACCTTTTAGACCCAACAGAAAACCATGGCAATATGATGTCAGCACTTCAACCAAGAGCGACCATAGTGAATCTAACAGACAAAACAGCATATGCTAATAGTTTACTCAATTACAATTAGGCTTTAAAAATATCAAATTCTGTTAAAAAATACTAAAGAAACCATTTGTGAGTAACTAAGATATAAGATTGATGTAGTTCTCCTTTACCTACCTCTGCAGATCAACTATCTCATTGTTTAAAGTATCAAGCTCTTTAATTGCAGAAAAATCTGCCACCGGAGTCAGTCCTAGAGAGTTCTGTAAAATAGAAAATAAATACCTTAATTTAATTTATAGACTATAAACTAGACTGACTTAGTATTGAGCTCTAGCTGACAAATAAAACGTACACTTAATTCTAAGCCTATTCTTATAGAACAGCCCCTCTCCACCACCACTACAGTGAAACTCTTATGAAAACCACCAGAACTTTCAACTTGCTATTACAAAGTTTGGCTGAAATAAAGATTTAGTGGGTGTACAAATGGTACTGCATTTTGCAGACCTATTTTATTCCATGACCAAGATGCTTAATACTACCACTGTACTGCCAATGGAACAGACCTAGAGAAAATGCTTCTCAGTCTTAAGTAACTACCAGTAAATTTTGGAGCAACAATGACGGGCTCAGGAAAAAGTGGTGTCCACTCCTGTTTGGGCAAGGAGGAGGAGATAGTGGTGATGTCAAGGGGACCTATCAGTCTAACCAAAGGCACTATCATGATAATTAAGTCAAAGATCTGATTGATGTCTCCGAATTACAAATTAACACAACCCAAGCCAATACAAAAATTAGCAACTGTTTCTAATATATAAAGGCTTAAAGATCAAAGACTTCAAATAAAAAAAAAATATAAAACACTACATTATTCACAAAATACGACTACTGTCAAACTATATTGTCTGCCATAATTCAAACACTTTTGTTTCTCCTGCAAAAGTGTGTTATTGCATGAACTCTTCCAGAGAAGCTCAGAACCCTTATTTTAAGCCTTGACATGCAAAAACCTTCACATATACTTTACTTTTAAAAAGCTATTTGATAATTAATGCTGAGCTAGTTTTCTATTAATGATTTTAGTTTTGCTATTAATTTAAAATGATATTTCCGGCTCACCTTTTAAGGTTTGCAGAAGACTATTGCTTGGAGGATAATTGAAATTTGTATAATAGCTTATACATACAGGGACACTCAGAAAAATTTATCTGAACGAACTAAAGGTATTAATTTAAAGTGAACTGGTTAAACTGCATTAAGCCCTTGTGTTAACATACTTATTCAGAATTACAGTATTTTGAATTAGGTTAATCTTAACTCACTTTGAAAGTAAATTAAAATGAAGTGGATTAAGGCCCCTTTAATTCTGAATAAGTATCGCCACACATTGGCTTAATGCAGTTTAACAAATCCATTTTAAATTCACACTTTCAGTTAATTCAGATTTTTCTGAGGGTCTCGATACAGACAAACCCCAAAGCATGATGCTTTGAGCGGGACAGCAAGGCCACCCCACACACACACCCTGAAGTGGTGGCTCCTGTCCTGAGGAGCTGGGGCTGGCTCCCCACTTTGATAATTGTGACCTGGCACATGTGATCTCAGTGTCACTCAGCTTTGCCCTGCCAATCTCTGTCATCATGGATGAGCTGCTGAACCAAATCTGAGTGAGCTCTGTTGCCCCCAGGGCCTTCTCTCTGCACCAGGCCAGGAGAAGAGGATGTTTGCTTAGGCCAGGACCCAGTGATAGGTTAATCCACCTAGAACCTCCCTGTAACCCACCATCTGGGAAACGCTAGACTAGAGAGACCAAAGACTGCAGCCATGCTTTAGCAAACATTGTATTAATTCTAGGGTACCCTATTTGCATATGGAGGTTTCCTACATATCCCACTGGTTTCCTTAAACAGGACTTGGATTATCTCCTTATTCATCCCAAGAATAAAATTTTCTGCCCAAGAACAAATACAAAGCTGTGAAGTGTAACTTCGTAAGAGTCATTTTTAAGTGCAGTCTCATCTAACACAAGTAATAGGGCAACTTTTAGCTTTGAAGTTTTAGGACTCAATATTTTAGAGCCAGAAAGAATAAAATGATGTTCACTTTGTTAACATTACATAAAGTCCTGAACAACAGTAACTTGCAAGAGCAATCATATATGCAGGGGAAAAAAGTGTGTACATAAACCTAAATAGTCCCTGGCCTAAAATTGGAACCATGCATTAGCTAAATATATTTTCTATAAAGAAATGAAAACTGCATGAAATTTTGAATAGTAACATATGGCAATTAGAATGCGTTCTCTTGCGTGTATGATTTTTTTTTTTTAAATTGAGAAAATAAGAGCTTGCGTTTAATTTCAGTTCTATTCTGAAAAGGGACTTAACACAGCATTGTGTAGTTCCTTGTTCATAGTGTTCCAGTGACTCCAGATCAAACATGCTAAACTTACAAGAAAAGTGTTTTTTTCTAAATTCACAAACTCTGGTCTGGTAGTGCCCCCCTCCCTACCCCCACCTCCTCATGCATCACCAGTTATAGAGATTCCTTTTTTAAACTTTATTTTTATTGTTTTGCATATAAAATATTAACGTAACGTAACGAAACAAAACATACATAAATACATGCACAAGTTGGAAATACCATATAAATAACAAAAAATTCAATGTACATTATTTGTAAAGCCTGGGAAAACCACAACAAACCAACCAACCAAGAAAACCTGAACCTGTAGGGGACATGCAGGGCCGTTATACAGATTCTGCAGGCTAAATTATACCAAAAAGAAAAGGAGCACTTGTGGCACCTTAGAGACTAACCAATTTGAGCATAAGCTTTCGTGAGCTACAGCTCACTTCATCGGATGCATACTGTGGAAAGTACAGAAGATGTTTTTATACACACAAACCATGAAAAAATGGGTGATCACCACCACAAAAGGTTTTCTCTTAATAGCTTATTACCAGCAGGAGAGTGGGGTGGGGGGAGAGAAAACCTTTTGTAGTGATAATCACCCATTTTTTCATGGTTTGTGTGTATAAAAACATCTTCTGTACTTTCCACAGTATGCATCCGATGAAGTGAGCTGTAGCTCACGAAAGCTTATGCTCAAATAAATTGGTTAGTCTCTAAGGTGCCACAAGTGCTCCTTTTCTTTTTGCAAATACAGACTAACACGGCTGTTACTCTGAAACCTGGTTTATACCAGTAACTGAACTGAAGTGTAATCCAGCTTGACTTTCAAATTCCCAAATGGAGCTGTTTGGCCTGGCAGCTCGAAAAGCAAACCTCTTTTTTCTTCTAAATTGCACATATTTGGTATGAGAGCGAGTCAAAGACAAATTCAGAACCCTTCAGTGCTGTTGTTACACTCTAACTGCACACACTTTTTGTAATGCTTATAAATTTGGAGATTAGAGAATAGAATCAGGTAGAGTCAGTATTAGGTAGAGTCAGGCAGGGTACAATGGTGGTGTTGTCCAGGTTTGGCCACACAAATGTGGCAATTCACTTCAAACCGGACATGAACATAAGAGCGGCCATACTGGGTCAGACCAAAGGTCCAGCTAGCCCAGTATCCTGTCTTCCAAGAGTGGCCAATGCCAGATGCCCCAGAGGGAGTGAACAGAACAGATAATCATCAAGTGATCCATCCCCTGTCTCCCATACCCAGCTTCTGGCAAGCAGAGGCTAGGGACACCATCCCTGCTAATCCTGGCTAATAGCCATTAATGGACCTATCCTCCAGGAATTTATATAGTTCTTATCTAACCCTGTTAGAGTCTTGGCCTTCACAACATCCTCTGGTCAAAGAGTTCCACAGATTGACTGCATCATGTGAAGAAATACTTGCTTTTGTTTGTTGTAAACCTGATGTCTAAATGAAATTAATAGTGACCCCCTAGTTCTTGTGTTATGAGAAGTAGTAAATAAAACTTCCTTATTTACTTTCTCCACACGAGTCATGATTTTATAGAGCTCAATCATATCCCCCTTTAGTTGTCTCTTCTCCAAGCTGAAAAGTCCCAATGTTATTAATCTCTCCTCATACATAAGCTGTTCCATACCCCTCATCATTTTTGCTGCCCTTTTCTGAACCTTTTCCAATTCCAATATTTCTTTTTTTGCACACAGTATTCAAGATGTGGACGTACTATGGATTTATGTAGAGGCAAAATGATATTTTCTGTCTTATTATCTAACCCTTTCTTAATGATTCCCAACATTGTTAGCTTTTTTGACTGCTGCCCCACACTGAGTAGATGTTTTCACACAACTATCCACAATGACTTCAAGATCCCTGTTGAGTAGTAACAGCAAATTTAGACCCCATCATTTTATATGTACAGTTGGGATTATGTTTTCCAGTGTGCATTACTTCGCATTTATCCACATTGAATTTCATCTGCCATTTTGTTGCCCTGTCACCCCATTTTGAGAGATCCCTTTGTAGCTCTTTGCAGTCTGCCTGGGACTTAACTATCTTGAGTAGTTTTGTATCATCTGCAAATGTTGCCACCGCACTGTTTACCCCCTTTTCCAGAACATTTATGAATATGTTGAATAGGACTGGATCCAGTACTGACCCCTAGGGGCCACCACTATTTACCTCTCTCCATTCTGAAAACTGACCATTTATTCTCACCCTTTGTTTCCTATCTCTTAACCAGTTACCACTCCATGAGAGGACCTTCCCTCTTATCCCATGACACCTTACTTGTTTAAGAGCCTTTGGTGAGGAAACTTATCAAACTTACCAAAGGCTTTCTGAAAATTTAAGTACATTATATCCACGGGATCCCCCTTGTCCACATACTTGTTGACCCCCTCAAAGAATTCTAGCAGATCGATGAGGCATGATTTCCCTTGACAAAAACCATGTTGCCTCTTCCCCAACAAATTATGTTCATCTACGTGTCTGACAATTTTGTTCTTTACTATAGTTTCAACCAGTTTGCCCGGTACTGAAGTCAGGCTAACTGGCCTGTCATTGCCAGAATCACCTCTGGAGCCCTTTTTAAAAATTGGCGTCACATTAGCCAAGGACATGCAAGGCCCCTGCAGCTCTAAGACTAGTGTCTCTCAAATCCAGACTTTCGGTCATAATCAAAATGCACAATTGTTTTTCACAGATGAGGATTCCCAGTGAACTAGGATTTCTGATGGCATTTGAACTCATTCAAAAACTGAAATGAATACTTTTTAAACAGTTCTTGTAGGCTGCAGAGCAGCGCACTGGTAGCCATGTAAGTCTGCTGTAAATTAGATCAGCCCCAGGGATCCACCCACACAGAACTCATGGCAAGATCAGAGCTTTACTTGCCTTTTCTCCACGGGGGCAATCAATTCAAAAGCCCTTCCATTATCTCTGACCTCTTTAGAGGTTTGAAGATGTTTAAGGGCCTGGATCCACCCTGCTAAAAGACCTTTAAAGCTTTTTTAGAAATGGCTGAGGAGATGATGGATCTTGAAAGGCACTCGCCTCTCTCCAAGACACAGTATTCCATCAAGTCTCTTCTTGAGATCCCCTCTAAGAACAAAATCCTCCTCTAATATTAAGAGTTGACTAATTGACAGATCTCAAAAAGCTGTTTTCAGTGGGGAACTGTCACAAAGTAGGGGTGACTCTAGGGGGGTTCTGCAGGGATTGGTACTATGCCCAATACTGTTCAATATTTTCATCAGTGATCTAGAAGTAAATATAAAATCACTGCTGATTAAATTTAAGGATGAGACAGAGTGGTGGAGAGATATATACTGAGAAGGACAGGGCAGTCACATACAGCAATCTGGATCACATGGTAAAGTGGACACATTCAAAATTCATTTTAATGCAGCCAAATGCAAAGTTATAACTCTCGGAACAAGGAATTCAGGCCATACCTACACAACAGGGGACTGTATCATGGAAAAGGATTTGGGGGTATTGTGGACAAGCAATTCAACAGGAGCTCTCAATGAGATACTGTGGCAAAAATAGCTAATGAGGTTTTTGGATATATAAACAGTGGGGTAGTGAGTGATTTTACTTCTGCATACAGCACTGGTGAGACCAATACCAGAATACTTCATCTAGTTCTGGTGCCCACGTCTCAAAAAGGAAGTTGAAAAATTGGAGAGATTGCAGAAAAATTAACCTATTACATCACCTACTCTCTTCCCCCAAGAAACCAATTATATTAATTCTTAATGACAGCGACGTTAGTAAAGGTAGAACTCTCCCAGGAAAATGATTACTTGTCAACCCATTCCTTTCTTCTACCCCAACAGTGAGTCATGCTTTATGATTATGCCTGTTGACACTCTCGTAGCAAAAAATGTCATCACACTGGCAGAGGGAATCAAAAGAATAATGGTGCAGCTCAACAGTTCTCACTCTGTACAACCCACAGTATGTGATACCACTTCAGTGGCTGTCAGCAACACTTGTTTCTCCCCGCCCCCCCCCCCGCCAACCTTGATTTTTAGCCGTCCCGTATAAATCCCAAGTAGGCGCATGTAGTTGTCTACACTGGATATTTTATTGCATAAAAGAGCACCTCTTTTGAGAAGAGCTGCATGTTCAGTCAGTTGAACAGATTAATAAGTGTTCATAAATTCCCTAGTAATGTTCAAAAGTATGGGAGGGATTTACAGAACCAGCTGAAACCCATTTCCTTCCCTCTTTTAAATAATTTCTTAGTCATTTTGTATATTGAAGTTAAAACTCATTGCAAATCTCAGTTGATCTCAGTATTTTAGGAATGTTAAGAAGATATCACTTGATGCACTAAAAAAAAGTAGCAAGCAATACTGATCTCAGCTACTGTACAAATCAAAGTCTGGACATTACATGTTTCACAACTCCTTCTGTAACAGCATGGATATTCGCTCCAGTGATAGTGCCAGTTATCAGATTCAGGGTGTTTACACTTTGTCTTAGCATTTTCTCTGCAGTTTCAGAACTTCAGCAGCACACAAAAATAACACAACAGCTACCAACATTTGCCCCCGCCCCAGAGATGGCTGAATTTCTCTGATAGCTGGAACAATCTTTATTGATAAACAGAGCAAACCAATAGTTTTTAATGTTTTAAGTTTGCAAAGCAACATGGGACCCTTACAGATGCAAGGCTAGTTAAAACAGCAATAATTTCAGATTTCAGCATAACTCAATATCTACCTAAATGCTATGGTATTTCAAAGACTACTGAAAAGATATTTAGAAATGTTCATTACCAAGCCAACAGATATTATATATTAGAAAAAGCGAAGAACCTCTAACCTTGAGAAAGCAGAGTTAAGAAACTGACAGAATAATAAAGATGTAAAGCAGAGTGGTGCAGAATGGAAAAAATAGTCCAAACTGGAAAAGACAGAAAAGAAAGCAAACACACACAAAAAAATTAGTAAAGGCATAAATAAAGCACATTGTTTTTTGTTTTTGTTTTGTTTTTAAACTGAATGTAAAAAAAATTAGGTACCAATTGCAAAAAATTCAAAAGGCATGCAAAATTTCAAGTTTATCAATTTTCAGGTGAGAATTTCTCATTCTGTTTATTATGAAGACAGCACAGCTGTGTCAATATTTAGCGCAACCAAGAGAAAATGTTAGTAATCACAGCTATTACAATGCATCCTACACAGATAAGATTTTGTTGTGACCTCTATTTGACTGCTTCTCTAATAAATAAAACTTTAAGCAATTAAAAGCCTCAGAGTCAATACAGCAGTGGATGGTTTAATGGCCAAAGGGGTCTGAGGACATTTGAAACGTTATTATGAATACAAATGGATAGTTAAAAATTTGAAACATGCTCCTTTAAATAATTAATCACAGAGCTGAAAAAGGGTTTAATTTATTTTAGTAGAGACTGACTTCTTGAAAGAGGGAAATGTGAAAATACCACTTTTAAAAACTCTGTCTCAATATTAAGGAAAAGGATAATTTGTGCATATAATATTTCAGGTGCACAATGAAGTTCATCCTTGGATACTCAGGAATAGGTTTATTCTTTCGACAAGCTGATTTCATGGTTCCTCAACAGCAAGGTGTCTTTGCTTGGTTGGCTGGTGTAGCAAATAAGTTTGCTAAGAAAGCATTTATGCAGACATTATATCTATGGATGTTAACTGACAAAAACAGTACATCTGTTCATGGCAGTTAATCTTGTTTTTTCTTGATAGCACCACCATGTCTAGATTTTAAAAATTGGATTTAATTTTATTTTTTTTATTTAATAGCACTTGAATTCAGAGTTTGTTTAGTATTTTTGAGGTTTCTACTTAAAAGCCTTCTGTAAAATCCTTACCTTCAGTAAGCTGGCTCTGTCTGATGGAGGGATCATTTCTGTAGTCAGAATCTGAGGAGGATCAATGCCCTTTGTTAACTTCTGATTAATTAAATGGAAAGCCAAAGCAAATTGTTCTTTTGAAAGCTTTCCACAGTCCTGTGTGTCACAGAGGCCCCTGTATACAAAAACACACAGACACAGAACAACTGATTAGGTGCAACACCTCATTTCTACACGTACAATATTGTTTAGGAGTGCGTGCTCAGGCAGTGAAAAATTATGACAGCAACTGTCACATACTGTTTTATATCTTCAAATCACCTTACAAACAGCAATTAATCCTCAACACTGAGGAAAGTGCATATCATCCTCCTCCTCTCTTGCTCCTCTTCTCCCCTCTCTCCGTCACCCCCCTTTATTTTGAACACATGTATACGACAACTTCTGGATCTCCCAAGGATCAGACTGGGGTTTCAAACTGGATTCCCCAGAAATTAATGGGCTTATCCAGGATGGGAGGTCCCATGGTTCTACACCTCTCTACTACATGGGGTCCACACATGCTCATTTCTCTTAGGGGTCCAAACGTGAGCTATCATGAAGGAAGCCCTGATGTCTATTATATGGTGACAGCAGCGAGGACCACATGCTCCAGATTCTGCAATGTTCATATTGTGTCCAAAGCCTTTCATCCATAGCCCAAGTGGCGGAAGTGGTTGAGCATCAGTTAGGAGCAGATGGCTGCTCATGCAGCCTCAGTGGACTAAGACAGTTTTTTTGTTTTTATTGGGTACACCAGTCTTTGGACGTTGCTGCCCTCAGGGACAAAAGGCTGAAGGATACATGCCATTAGAATTGATTCTATCTGCCTCTAGAGAACCCTTTTCTGCCCAGAGAAAGAGCAACAGAGGACATTTACCAAAATTGAGTTGCTAAGGGGAGTGGGGTGCACTGTGCTCACTCAGGTGGCCTAAGATCACTGTCAAGATGCTTAATAAGGGAGGTGGAGCAGGAGAGAGAGAGAGAGAGAGAAAGAGACTTTTTCCTGTTTTATTCTAGTTTTGTTCTCTTCTTGACCAGCAAGCTGCAGCGTCACCAGCAAGCTGCAGCGTCACCAGCAAGCTGCAGCGTCACCAGCAAGCTGCAGCACCTCAGGAAGAAAAGCTGAGAGGAAAAAAGCTCAAGATACAAATGCAGCCCTGGGACACAGCTGAAATGTTGAGTTACTGAACCAAGTTGATAGAAATCTGAAATAAAGTTTTGGACTTCTCAGAAGAACTCTGCAAATGTGAGGTCTAGCTAAGTCTGCTTGTCACTGTAGAGACAGAAAAAACTGGGGAGAATTATAGCAGGCAGGACATTCCACTGATTCCAGTAATATGAATGGTCTGGTTCTGTCCGAGACACAAGCCAGCTGGATCCCCAATGTGATGGATATGTGGAACTTAGCCCTGAAAAATGAAATGATTTTCAAAGATGCTAAGCACCTGAAGCCCCATTTCACTTCAGATGATTTATCAGTACTCAAAAGCTGGAAAACCAAGCCATAATTAACTTTTTCAAAGCCAAACAACTAACTCGTGACACAGCCAGGTTAAGAAATCAGTCCTAGACCTATCCTCAAGGTACTAGATGATGCCTCAGATATGAACTGAAACACATTATCTAGGACCTTTTTACCTAGTACTTACAAAAATTGTACTACAAAAAGGCACTAGGTGAAGTCAAAGTCTTAAGTCTGAAGAGTTTAAATGTAAACAAATTAATGTAAATGTATGCATTACAAAAGTAAATATTGTAGGATATTCTATTTCTCATTCCAACATTTAGTAGGCAAGTCTCCATATCAAAGATCAGTTTTGGCAAATTCAAAATTGATAAAAGAAATTTTTTCATACAATTCATAATTAGACTGTGAAACTTATTGCCATAAGAAGTCACTGAGGCCAAGAACTTAGCAAGATTCAAAATAGGAAAATGTATCCATGTTTATCTGAAAAATTTCCTTTCTTCAAGTTATAAGGTCCACAGATCTGTTACAAAGGGTACTTCAGCCTGTTTTCAAGTTGGGAAAAGAACCGGACTTCTCCGTCAGTGGCAGCAGGGGAATGCCATGCCTCATCAAGTTCCCTTCAATTGACAACTTCCACAGTGAGGATAATTCAAATCTACTTTCCTAAATTAAATATAATTGGAGGAAAAAGCACCACAATTTCTCATACTGCTGAGCACAGTAAATTCCACCTAACCACCAACCCAAATCCTGGGATGCCAATTTCCATCTCTATTCTGAATGATGTTTGTCTCTAAGGGTATGTCTACACTACGAAATTAGGTCTAATTTATAGAAGTCGATTTTTAGGAAGCGATTTTACACAGTCGATTGTGTGTCCCCCCACTAAGCGCATTAAGTCGGCGGAGTGCGTCCACAGTACCGTGGCTAGCATAGACTTTCAGAGCGTTGCACTGTGGGTAGCTATCCCAGAGTTCCCGCAGTCTCTGCTGCCCATTAGAATTCTGGGTTGAGCTCCCAATGCCTGATGGGGCAAAAACATTGTCATGGGTGGTTTTGGGTACATGTTGTCAGTCGCCCCTCCCTCCGTGAAAGCAACGGCAGACAATCGTTTCGCGCCTTTTTTCCATGCAGACGCTATACTGCTGTCAGCAGATGGTGCAGTAGGACTGCTAACCGCCATCATCATCCACCGCTTCCGCTGCTAACCGCTGTCATCATCCAACTCTGCTCTCCTGGTGCCATGAATCCACCTCGCAGGTCCTCTTGTCGTTATGTATAAATATCTATTCTTGTGGCATCCGTCATCATCATCCGCTTCCCACTGCAACTCTGCTCTCCTGCAGACACCATACCACGGCAAGCATGGAGCCCGCTCAGCTCACCGCTGCTGTTGTGAGCATTGTAAACACCTCGCGCATTATCCTGCAGCATGTGCAGAACCTACAAAAGCAGGCAAGGAGGCGATGACAGAGTGATCACGATAGTGATGAGGACATGGACACAGGCTTCTCTCAAACCATGGGTCCCTATCTTGGGACTGAACCACCTTGGCAGCCAGTACATAAACCGCAAGGGGTACTTTTCAATGGTGCTGTAAGCACTGGTGGATCACAAGGGATGTTTCACCAACATCAACATGGGATAGCCAGGAAAGGTGTAGGACACTCACATCTTCAGGAACTCTGGTCTGTTTGAACAGCTGCAGGAAGGAACTTACTTCCCAGACCAGAAAATTACCGTTGGGGACGTTGAAATGCCTAGAGTTTTCCTTGGGTACCAGCCTACTCCTTAATGCCATGGCTCATGAAACCATACACAGGCAGCCTGGACAGTAGTAAGGAGCAGTTTAACTATAGGCTGAGCAAGTGCAGAATGGTGGTAGAATGTGCATTTGGATGTTTAAAAGCTCGCTGGCACAGTTTACTGACTAGGTTAGACCTCAGCAAAACCAATATTCCCATTGTTATTGCTGCTTGCTGTGTGCTCTACAATATCTGTGAGAGTAAGAGGGAAGACGTTTATGGTGGGGTGGGAGGATGAGGCAAATCGCCTGGCGGCCGATTACGCTCAGCCAGACACCAGGGCGATTAAAAGAGCACAGCTGGGTGTCCTGCGCATCAGAGAAGCTTTGAAAACCAGTTTCATGACTGGCCAGGCTACAGTGTGACAGTTCTGTTTGTTTCTCCTTGATGAAAACCCACCCCCTTGATTGACTCTCCTTCCCTGTAAGCCAACCGACCTCCCCCCCTTGATCACTGCTTTCAGAGGCAATAAAGTCATTATTGTTTCAAAATCATGCATCCTTTATTAATTCATCACACAAATAGGGGGAAAACTTGCAAGGTAGCCCGGGAGGGGTGGGTGAGGAGGGAAGGACAAGGCCACACTACAGTTCAAAAAACTTATTGAATGCCAGCCTTCTGTTGCTTGGGCAATCCTCTGGGGGTGGAGTGGCTGGGTGCCGGTAGCCTCCCCCTCCCCCCGTGTTCTTGGGCTCTGAGTGAGAAGGATATGGAACTTGGGGAGGAAGGCAGGCAGTAATACAGAGGCTGCAGCGGCGGTCTGTGCTCCTACTGCCTTTCCTGCAGCTCCACCAGATGCCTTAGCATGTCAGTTTGCTCCCCCACTAGCCTCAGCATTGCATCCTGCCTCGTCTCATCGTGCTCATCCCTCCTCTCATCACGTTCATTTAACACTTTCCTGGACTCTGCAATTGTTGGCCTACACGCATTCTGCTGAGTTCTTTCAGTGCAGGAGGACTGCATGAACTCTGAGAACATGTAATCAGGAGTGCGTTTTTTTCGCCTTCTAATCTGCGCTAGCCTCTGGGACGGAGATGATAGGGGGAGCATAGAAACATTTGCAGCTGTGGGAGGAAAAAAAGGGAGAGTAGTATTTAAAAAGATACATTTTAGAGAACAAAAGGAAGACCATTTCACACTGAATCAAGTGATTCATATTACACAGCACATGTGCTTTTGGTACAAGGTCGCATTTTGCCTCTTAAATTGAGTACCTGCCGGTTTGGTGTGAGACATCACACATGCTCAGCTGGGCAACAGAATTTGGCTTGCAGGCAGCCATGGTAAGTCAAAGGGTTTCAGCTTCTTCAACCTTCATAACCTGGGGGAATGGTTTCAAACAGGAGCGCCCTCCTTTCCCATACCAAGCAAAGCCCGTTGGGTTGGCCATTTAAAAGGAGGGGCTGCGGTTTTAGGGTGAATGTGCAGCACAACCCAAATCCTCCCTCCACCCAATTCTCTGGGATGATCACTTCACCCTCCCGCCCCACCACGTGGCTAGGATCAGGGAAGATCCCTGTCAGCCAGATGCGAACATACCAGCATGAACGGGCCTCCCCACACCGTGTGGCTAACAGCGGGGATGATTTCTTTTCAGCCAAAGGCAAACAGCCCAGCAGGAATTGGCACCTCTGAATGTCCCCTGGGCATGGTAAAGTGTCCTACCATGGAGGACGGAATAAGGCTGCCCTCCCCAGAAACCTTCTGCAAAGGCTTTTAGAGTACCTCCAGGAGAGCTTCATGGAGATGTCCCTGGAGGATTTCCGCTCCATTCCCAGACATGTTAACAGACTTTTCCAGTAGCTATACTGGCCGTGAATGCATCCCAAGTCTTCAGGGCAAATTACTCATTAAACACGCTTGCTTTTAAACCCTGTATTATATTTACAAAGGTACACTCACCAGAGGTACCTTCTCCGGCTTCACGGTCCGGGAACCTGCCTTGGGAGGGTATTGGCTCCAGGGTGATGAACAGTTCCTGGCTGCCAGGGAGAAGGGATTCTCCGCTTGCCTGCTGTGAGCTATCCTCAACCTCCTCCTCATCCACAAAATCCTCATCCCTGTTGAGTGAGACTCCCCCCTTGCAGGTGTCCACGGACAGTGGTGGGGAAGTGGTAGGAACTTCTGCTAGAATTATATGCAGCTCATTATAGAAGCGGCATGTATGGGGCTCTGACCCAGAGGGACCGTTTGCCTCCTTTGTTTTTTAATAGTCTTGCCTGAGATCCTTAATTTTCACACGGCACTGCTGTGTGTCCCTGTTGTCGCCTCTGTCCATCATGCCCTTGGAGATTTTGGCAAATATATTGGCATTTCGTCTTTTGGAACGGAGTTCTGCCTGCATGGATTCTTCTCCCCATATAGCGATCGGATCCAGTACCTCCCGTTCGGTCCATGCTGGAGCTCTTTTGCAATTCTGGGACTGCATGGTCACCTGTGCTGATCAGGTCGCCACGCTGGCCAAACATGAAATGAAATTCAAAAGTTCCTGGGGCTTTCCCTGTCTACCTGGCCAGTGCATCTGAGTTGAGAGTGCTGTCCAGAGCGGTCACAATGGAGCACTCTGGGATAGCTCCCGGAGGCCAATACCGTCGAATTGCATCCACATGACCCCAAATTCGACCCAGCAAGGTAGATTTTAGCGCTAAACCCCTCGCCGGGGAGGAGTACAGAAATTGATTTTCAAAGCCCTTTAAGTCGACAAAACAGGCTTGGTCGTGTGGACGGGTGCAGGGTTAAATCGACCTAACGCTGCTAAATTCGACCTAAACTCCAAGTGTAGACCAGGGCTAAGGTGGACCAGATCTGTGGATCTTATTACTTGAATAAAGGAAATTCAGGAAAGCACAAATAAGTTTTCCTATGCTTCTTCATGCTAAGGGCCACAGATCCATTATAATGGATTTTCATAGCAGCGTGCCTGCAGGGTAAGAAGGGTAAATATACATATCCAAAACAAAAGTGGATTATGATTTAATATCCTCTCCTAGATATAAAGGCATGGCGAAAACTTCTGGCAAAAGGAAGGAAGTGACATTAGCTAAAATTAGGTGAGCAGTATGCAGAATTTGGTGAAATAATGGCTGTCTAGCAGATCTCAATACAGGAGACAGGACTACTCTGCCCTGAGATTGTCAACTGCTCCTAAAGACTGGACTTTAATGCTGAATTGTAGGAGAAACATTTCTTTATCTTACCTAGAGAATGAATGCTATGACATTGTGAGGACTACTCAATTAAAAGTAAGATTCTGGAACTTGAGTAAAGCTCCCAACTTCAGATAAAAAGCCTCAGCCAACTGGATATAGAGTAGGCCTTCTAATAGCTACCAAAGAGTAGAGATGTAAAATGACACCTCCTGCCAGGGTTCCATCTGAGTAGTGCTGTAAGGAGCATAATACGGTTCCAAGGTAGTGGTCTCTGACCTTACAGCATTAGAGTAAGGATGATGCCCTAATGAAGTATTTAATGTTGGGATTTGTACAGAACTTTTCTTGAATATGATGAGATCATTATACTACTGAGACTTTGACCTTCTTCCTTGAACACTCAAAATGAAGGGGGAACTCAAAGCTATTTTTAAACTGGTTTAACAGGATAGTTAAACTGTGGACTTTGCACCAGTAAGTATAATAAGTTCCATCTGTTGACTTTTCACTGGGGCTCACAAGAGCAATAATGACTTCATTCAAGTATTCATTTTAAACATGTCTGGCCCTGGATGGAGGACCGCTCTGTGAGACCGAGACATAGCCTCCTCTACTAGAAAGGCAGAAACAGGAATGAGAGAGCAGCAGTGATATTTGTATTATCCTGGGGCACAGCTGAGAAAGTGGGAAGACCTATAGAGGGACCGTGTCCACCTTTGCAAGATGTCATTCACTACCTCATACCCTAGATCCCAACACAGATGTGCCACAGAGCACTTTATTTACTTTTCTCAGCTGCAAATAGATCCATCACCAGCCCTCCAAAACTAACTTACGAGTAAGATACTTTTGGATGCTGCAACCACACTGCTAATCCAACTTCTGCCATGTAAGTCTTGGTATTCATCTCCCCCTCATGGGCTGCGCACATGGAGATAGGAAACTCTGCTCCACACAGGGAAGGAGAATTTCTTTGGGGTATAGGCTGATCGTGTTCTTCCCAGTTACTACGAAAACCCTATCAAACACGTTCACTGTCACCACCAGAACAGGTCTGTCATCCAGTGAAGGAACAGTGCTCCAAGACCTCAATCAATCATTGTTCTAGCTAGTGGGTACTGTGCTCTCTGTTTCTGGTACACATTTCCTGAGCTGAATTGGAAGATCCCATTTAAAAAAAAAATATATATATATATATATTATAGGATTCTCTGCAGCCACCAGTTGAGGGAGCAGAGAATATACCACTCGAGCTAGAGTTCTGCCAGCACATGAGATAGGGTGAGCTACGAAGTGGATACAAGGTTTTATTGGCTAGGTATCATATGTACTTGATCACTGAAGCATAGCTGTGTTTAAGATGAGGATTCACAATACGTTCCAAAAAAATTTGGATTTTTGTTTCTGTGACAACTTGTTTGCCACTTGTTTATGGCCATCTTCATCTTCTGTTAACATTCTTCTGAAATAAGACCTTGTACATCATAGTCCTTATCCTCAGGCCAGGCCTATGACTGACTTTCCTGGTACCACGTCTGCCCTGAACCCAACATACTCCAGCAACCACATCACTGCATGCTCGCTTCAGCTTTCTCTCTGTACAGAACTCAGACTGAAAACAGTCCAAGAAGTGACCAGTGAATTTCCTTCTTCACAAAAGCCAATATATTATTGCTACCACAATCCTGGAGAGGATCCCTGGGAGCATGTATAAAGATTACGGCTGTCAAGCGATTAAAAAAATTAATCGTGATTAATCACATGATTAATCACACTGTTAAACAATAGAATACCATTTAAATATTTTTACATGTTTTCTACATTTTCAAATATATTGATTTAAATTACAACATAGAATACTAAGTATACAGGGCTCAGTTTATATTTATTTTTGATTTCAAATATTTGCGCTGTAAAAAACAAAAGAAATAAATTTTTTCAATTCCCCCATTGCAGGTCCTGCAGTGCAATCTCTTTACCATGAAAGTGGAACTTACAAATGTAGAATGTATAAAAAAACTGCATTCAAAAATAAACAATGTAAAACTTTAGAGCCTACAATTCCACTCAGTCTTCCTTCTTGTTCAGTTGATCATGCAGACAAACAAGTCTGTCTACATTTGCAGAAGATAATGCTGCTCCTTTCTTGTTTACAATGTCACCTGGAAGTGAGAACAGGCATTTGCATGGCACTGTTGTAGCTAGTATTGCAAGATATTTACATGCCAGATGTGGCAAAGTTTCATATGTCCCTTCATTCTGCAACCACCATTTCAGAGGACATGCGTCCATGCTGATGATGGGTTCTGCTTGACAACAATCCAAAGCAGTGTGGACCAACGCATGTTCAATCTCATCATCTGAGTCAGATGCTATCAGCAGAAAGTTGATTATCCTTTTTGGTGGGTTGGGTTCTGTAGTTTCCGCATCAGAATGTTGCTCTTTTAAGACTTCTGAAAGCATGCTCCACACCTCATCCCTCTCAGATTTTGGAAACAGTTCAGATTCTTAAACCTCGGGTTGAGTGCTGTAGCTATGTTCAGAAAATTCACATTGGTACCTTCTTTGCATTTTGTCAAATTAGCAGTGAAAGTGTTCTTAAAATGAACAACATGTGCCGAGTCATCATCCCAGACTACTAGATCATGAAATATAGGGCAGAATGCGGGTAAAACAGAACAGGAGACATACAATTCTCTCCCAAGGAGTTCAGTCACAAATTTAATTAATGCATTATTTTTTTTTTAAAACAAGCATCATCAGCATGGAAGCATGTTCTCTGGAACAGTTGCCAAAGCATGAAGAAGCATATGAATCTTTAGCGCATCTGGCACGTAAATATCTTGCAACACTGGCTACAACAGTGCCATGCAAATACTGGTTCTCACTTTCAGGTGACATTATAAATAAAAAATGAGCGGCATTATGTCCGGTAAATGTAAACAAACTTACTTCTCTTAGCGATTGGCTGAACAAGAAGTTGGACTGAGTGGACTTGTAGGCTCTAAAGTTTTACATTGTTTCTTCTATAACTGCACTCAAACAAAACAAACAAAATCTATATTTCTAAGTTATACTTTCATGATAAAAAGATCAAACTACATAGTACTTGTATGAGGTGAATGAAAAATACTATTTCTTTTGTTTATCATTTTTACAGTACAAGTATTCATAATCAAATATAATATAAAATGAGCACTGTACACTTTGTAGTCTGTGTTGTAATTGAAAGCAATATATTTGAAAATGTTGAAAAACATCCAAAATATTCAATGCATTTCAATAGGTTTTCTATTTTTTAACAGTGCGATTAAAACTGTGATTAATCAACAGTCATAATAAAGATCAAATGGTAATCAAAGCAGGAAAACAAAAAATGCTGCCCTCCTTCTGCAAAGCGTAAGAATTGCCCAAGGATGGATAAATGGGAATGCTTTAAAGACAGCCATCATTAGGAAAGATAGATGTATCAGAGGATACCTGTTCTGCTTGTCCCCGATTCATTGAGATTAGAAATAGGATGGAGTGGATTGCAATGTTCCAATATGAAGCAGATGGAAAAGCCACAACCTGAATGAAATCATCCATGGGTTTCTGAGATGGAGAATAGGACAAAGCTGTTCCTAAAATCCTTGCACAGCTCCATCAGGCACCCTGCTACACAATATCCAATGATCTCATTTGATCAAAACTATATGTAACCCTTTCGCTCCCAAAATGAAAGATCCTAGAACTAATCAGGGGTCTAATTCCAGATAGGTCTGGGAGACCTGCAGATAGCTCAGGGGCAATAGAGGGCAGCTACAGACCCTGAACATGTTCTAGCTACCACTTGCAAAGAGATATTTGCTCCTGTTACACTTCATAGATAGCTTTAACTTGCCATATATGACATGAATTTCCTTCTATAGTATCTGCCAGGAGTCCATATTGCAAGCTGACTTTTACGATTACTCTGAACAGTCTCAGTTTTCCATAAAGTCTCACATTGTATCATTAAAATAGCTGGGAACTTTGGGATCAGACACTCAGACAACAGCCCCTCTTCCTGCGTGAAAGAGATTTGAAACCGACTTTTTTCCCCTTTCCTATCCAGAGAAAAGCCCCTAGGCCATGCGGTTTTTCTGTTGAGAGGGAACAGACTTGCAACATTGTCCACCTGTGTTAGCACTAATTGTGAAAGAATGCAGAGGCACTGAAATATGAACGGTCATCTGACACTCCTATGTGTAAGCCACCTGTAAGTTTTCATGACCAAAGGAGGGGGCTGAGAATATGCCTGCCTGGACTTGGCTGCCTTTGATGGGCCTATGCAATGAAGAGGCCACTCTTCCGGTTCACTCTCTCTCCCAGGTAGAAACCCCTAGTCCCTAACCACCAGAGAAGTGACTGAAGTGAGATTTTTCTGTCTGGCATGCTGCCCTTCTGGCTTCAGTCCCTTCACACAGATGGATTGCTTACCCCAGGGCTAGCTCTTTACCAATCCTACCTGCCTCCTTTCTTGCCAGGAGAGGGGCTAAGGTGACCCACACCTGGCCTGTGCTGCATCTTGCCTAGCGGAGCTGGCCCTCCAATCCTGCTTGTTTCCCCAATTCTTCCCCAGGCAGGAAAGATGACCCCAACCAGCCTGGGCTGTGAGGAGAAAACTACCTTCTGACCAGAGAGCTGGTAAAGCCCCCCAGCTAGACAGTATTTGCGGAGGAGGGTGAGAGCAATAAACATAGACCCTTCCTTTTGCCTCTGGCTTCTCAGTGCTCGCCTGTGCTCTCTCCATTCCTCCCTGAAGCCTACAGGAGCGCCAAAAGCTGCATGCATCTCAGAAGGGGAAAAAACAGCTGAGGAGAAAATCTCCCCAAAAATCAAATGCAGCCTTGGGACATGGCTAGAAATCACAGACAGACGAATTATTGAACCAACTTGCTAGTCTAAAAATTTGAAATAAATTTTGGAATTGCCCTCAGAAAATCTCTGCAGCAGAGAAGTCTGGTTCAGCCTGCCTGTTGCTGTACAGGAATAGAAAACTGGAGAGAACTTTAGGAGGTGAGGTATTCACAGCTGCCAGTGACAAGTCAGGTTTTGCCCCCAAGTTGCAAGCAGGCTAAAGTACCTATTGTAACAGCTCTGTGGACCATATCATGTAGAAGACAGGCTGGACATTTAACATGGATATCAAAAACACCCAGTATTATCATAATTATAATGGAACTGATTAAACCCAAGCAGAGAGGCCATAGGCCGAATGACCACATGAAGCGCACTAAGCCTCTCACCTCTAAATACAGTCACTTGAGGTCAAGGTAGAAGCAAATACACTGCTGATACTGTACCTGTCCCATAGTTAACCAGAGGACTTCGGGCTGCAGAGATATCAATGTGGCATCTTTCATAAACAGTATGTGTAGAGAGAAAAAGATGTTGTTCTATTTTTTAAAAAGGTGAGAGAAAAATTCTTACCAGATGTGTGCAAGTATGTTAGAAGGCAGTCCTGTCTTCAAGAATAACTCTCTGGCTTCCACACCAGAGATAAAACCATCCATGTCTTTATCAGTTTTCAGGAAAACCTCATCATATTTGATTTTGTCGGCAGGTGATACAACCCACTAAGAAAAAATACAGGTAAATCTCTTTGAGGACAAATGTATTTTTAATCTCAAGGAACAACGTAATTCTAGTACTAAATCTCTTCAAATGACATCAGTCTTTCTAATAACCAACCGCAATGAGACAGCTTGGAAAGATCTACTCCCAGTTGCTTGGTTCTGTCATGGTCAGAACAGGTAAGACTTTTTGTCTCAATGGCTGCTTTTTTTGGACATACCCCAGGGCTCATTTATTTGAAGTACTGGTATATATTCCTGGCCTTGTCTCACTTCAGTTACTTACATCAGCTATCCAGTCCTCTATCACTAACCCCCTCAGACCACACACACACACACACACCCCCACCATTAATTTGTTGGTAAATTGCTTGCCTGATGATTACTGGATTTGTCTCTGTGCCAGATCAGACAGATGTTATCTGGTTGTGTGCTTGGGCTACTATTTTGTTGGATTTTTTTTTAAAACAGTTTTCTTAATATTTTGACCTTTGCACAAGGCTCATATGCTTTAAAATAAGCATTTTTTGACTGAAATTTAAAAATGTATACTAAGTTTTTCCTGAAGCCAAATTTATATACTAGAAGACTTCTAAAAAGCACTTCCAGTAAACATCTTCACAGATGGTTAAATCCATATTTGCCTTTCCCAATCACCAGTTACCCCAACTTTATACACATATTGACAGAAACAAAACAAAAACAGCCAATAGATCAAGGTAGTCTGTATGATCTGACCCATCTGCATAACATTTCACTACAAGCAGTGACTAAAGAAAACACTTTAACACAAGCCAATTTTAGGACTATACCTGTGTTAGTGGTGCTTTGGCAGGTAAAATGCCTACAGGAGACGAGGATCGATGAGCCTCGTTAGCAAATGTTGAAGAGGGGATCAACTGCACTGCTCCTGGAATACTGACAGTTTTTCTCTTGGAAGGTGGCACCAAAGCTGAAGGCAAGGACATTGGCACTGGTTCCTTTTCCAAAGCACAGTACACCAAGAACATGGCCTGAACATGAAAACAAGATATGATGGTTACAGCATTAACCAGGGTTGTAAGATTTATCTTCATTTTAAGACATGACCTACAGTAGTTTTGAAGCCATCTAAAATTTAAGAATCTTTTCAAAAGAATGAAGCAGCCTATAAGTCAGAGGTGACAGTTATCTAGCACATTCTGGATACATTTTATAATAAGGTTTTCAAGGATAATATGGTCTTCCCCTCTTGGCTTTTGCCTTTTATATTCCTATCCTGTCTTGCCAATTTCAGGGGATTGTCATAGCCGCAGTGTCAACTCGCTGTTAGAGCAGCAACTCAGCAGTTAATTCCCTTTCCTCTATTTTCTTCAGAAGCGATGAAAGGCAGCAACCACCTACTTAAACTCAGTACTTCACGAACTACTTCACAAACCAGGAGAGGAAGGATAGCCTTGAGGTTAAAGCATTTGATTGGGTGAAAGATCTGAAGATCTGGGTTCTGCTCCTGGCTCTGCCACAGGATCTGTGAGAGACCTTTAGACAAGTCACTTAATCTCTCTGTGCCTTTGTTTCTGAAGTCTGAAATGGAGATAATCATATACCCCTACCTCACAGGGATAAATTCATTAACGTATGAAGCATTCATTCCACGGGAATGAGCACCATAGAAAAGCCTATGAATAAACAAGTATAACCATCAGGCTCAATGTTTTTATTAGAAGTGTATTTAAACACAAGAGACCATCAAGGTAAATCTACATTAAAAAGACATGAAATGCTTTCTGAACATTAGCCAAAGAGGCAGGGCCCAGTTATGGTTTCTCCTGCCCCCTAACTGTATATACATCCCATCCCAAGGGAGAGCAGCAGACATCGCCTTCCAAAATATCAAGCCCCAAGCAGCCCTCCTTATTCTAGAAGAGAAATATTTCATAAATCCTAATTAGGTAGTATCCTTTGACAGTCATTTTTCTCTCTTCCCCAAACCCTCTAAAACTGAAGTCTATCTTTCTGTTCTCTCTGGCTTGCCACATTAAACATTAGCCTTTGAAGGCTCCTTTGAAGTTCACTGCCAAGTAAACAAATCCTGCACTGCAGGAGTTTAACACCTTTTAGATTAGTTTCCAAAAGTTGGGGGATGATTCAGCAACCACCACTTGTGGGTTTGCATATTAGGAAACAATTTCAGTAGTTAAATTCCAGGCCAAGAGCACAAATTTTGACAATGGAACAGAGCCAAAAGGGGCTCCACATAGCCTATACTCCAAGTTAAATCTCTGGAGCTGACAGACGTGGGCCAATCAGTATCCCTCCCCCCCACAAATGGCCAATGGGTGCCAGAGACTCCAATGGTGGGGGGACGGGGAGAGCTAGCTGGCTTCCTCAGCGTCTCCCTCCCTTGCTGCTGGGGAGGTCCCCCTTGGCTGCCAGCCTCTTCAACATCCCCCACTTGTTGAGGCAGGTGGGTGGCATTTGTTCATATTCACTAGTCTCTTCCACAAAAAGAAAGGAGTACTTGTGGCACCTTAGAGACTAAAATTTATTTGAGCATAAGCTTTCGTGAGCTACAGCTGAGCTGTAGCTCACGAAAGCTTATGCTCAAATAAATTGGTTAGTCTCTAAGGTGCCACAAGTACTCCTTTTCTTTTTGCGGATACAGACTAACACGGCTGCTGCTCTGAAACTAGTCTCTTCCAGTAATCATTCCACTTAATAGTTCTAACTTTCATGGTGGGGTTATACTTTAGGAAGGTTCAAATCTTAGAAAGGGTCACCTTTTAAGATGTACTATTTCACAAAATTTTATAGACTATCCATTACGTTAATTAACATCCCATTGCTTGCCTAGTATGTTATATTCATTCCTCAACTTCATGAATCAACTGTTTTAGCACTCAGCTAAATATGTGAAAATTACAGCACACATATATAGAAGTTATAAGTATGGCAAAGATGAATACTCTACAGGTGAATTATTACAGTGCACATGAAATTATGTCCACCACTACAGTTAATTGGAGATTTAAAAAGCTGATTTTAGAAGAATTTGAAACAAGTGACAGCATAGGTGAAAACTGACAGAGCAGTGACAAGTAAAATATTTTGTGGGTTCCTTCATCTGGGGGGAGGGATAACTCAGTGGTTTGAGCATTGGCCTGCTAAACCCAGGGTTGTGAGTTCAATCCTTGAGGGGGCCATTTGGGGCAAAAATTGGGGATTGGTCCTGCTTTGAGCAAGGGGTTGGACTAGATGACCTCCTGAGGTCCCTTCCAACCCTGATTTTCTATGATTATCTGCCAGAAGGATATTCCTATTTCTGTCCCCTTAAATCTGCCTAAATACCCATGTCTTCTTAAATCTGCCTAAATACCCATACCTCAAAATGTTGATGCTTGTCAATAAGATGAAGAAAGAACAGTGTTTTCCCTATTGGTATTTTTATACCATTTTGAAGTCACTGCTAAACTCCCAATATCTGACTAACATGGAGGAGCTATTATTGAGTCAGTTTCTGGAAGACCAAATTAAAGACAAGCTTTTGGCATGCATACCTACTAGTTTCCTTCACACAGTTCTGAAAGTTTACCTCATTTTTCAAAAGGCTTACACAGAGGAATGAGTTTTAAAATACTGTATTAATAAACACTTATGTTCAAACCTTTGTACTATTAATACTATTCATTTCTCTAACTGAAAAACAAACATTTCCTCCACTCTGATTACATGGTTCTTTCCTCTCCACTTGACCTAAGTGCTGAACACACACCCTTGACTAATTCATCATCAGTGCAAGACTTCAATAGATTTTATTTACTCTTCATCTTCAAATTAAAGAGAGAGTGAGCTTCTTTTTAATCTCATTTTTATCCATGTAAATTCAAATTTTCAAGTACTGAAGTGAAACTAAAAGCAGAACCAAAAGATTGACCCCAAAACAGGGGGAGATGACAAATGAGCAATATGAAGAGTCAGTGTTTTACGCTCGTTCTTTTATATCAGGTTTTTCCAGTTGCTGAATTTGGTCACTAAATATCAATGCAGAATATGTTTTTGAATTTAAGAATGGTGTTGTTGATTGCATAGCCACCTTGAGAGCACTCATCCTCACCCCAAGTGCCAGTATTAGGATATTTGGCTGGACCTGTAAAACAATTTTTCAGTGTCTCTGTTCCTAAGTGGAATCAATTCTTGTCCAGTATGTATAGAGCCAATACAAAAATATGGGGAGGTTAAAATAATTCTGTGTTTCCTATCACATTTCAAGATTGCTAGATTCTTCACCACTGGCCTCCCAAGGAAAAGCTTTCTTTTTATCCATTTGAAGTAGCAGCATTTAATATCATATGCTGTTTAAGCCTGGTCTAATGAAAAGAAGATAGGAATTCACGTAAGTGTTAGAGTTACATACAAGTCTTAAAAAGATAAATCTGATAAGGATTTCTTGCTGTGACAAGTATGTGTACCTACTGGTGAAAGTTACAATACATAAAAAACCCACCATATATCAAATTCTCTCTCCAAACAGAACTACAGAAATCCTAGACAAGAAAAAACGACCTGGAATGAGACTCCAACACCTTCTACAAGAGAAGGAAGCAATTTATGTTCAAATGGTTTCTAACCGAAGAAGGGAAGCTTAGCTTAAACTCCAGCAGGGATGCAATGTCCTTTGAAAAGAACATTAAAAAAAGCCCTTTGAAATGGACCTACAACCTCGTATGCTCACATGATAACTAGAAGCAACTGTCCCATGGTTTGTGGATTAAAAAAAATATATTTTTAATTAATGGGTACATATACTAGATTTATGAATATGACCAAACATCTCAAATGCTAATAAAACCTTTAGAAGTTCACTCTCACAAGTGATTTCTATACAAAAAGAGGACACTGACTTAGCAAGTGGGGGAGGCAGAAGAGCAAAAATAGTACAAGCAATAGAAACTGATGGGAATTTAGACTGCCACTGTGGCACGAGCTAGAATAATAAAGAGAAATAGAGAAGTGAATGAACAGATATGGAGTCTAAAAACCTAGCACTTCTAATGTTTGGTTTTTGTTATTAGGTTTGCAGAATTATGAAACTAAATGAAACAGTGTACTTACAACTGCAAATTCATCTCGATCCAACATTCCATCATGGTCAATGTCACTTAATTCCCAAACCTAAAGAGAATCAAAATATATAGGTGATTGGCTCCCAAACCCCATACATGCAATGTCAACCAGCAGAATCAAAGCTTCTATCTGATTTCAGATTTTTAAAATACCCAACAACCCTTTCAAACAGGAGGGACCACAGGATATTGAAAGTTTCCCTCAGCACTAGTTTTCAGTCAGCAATGTGCACTTGGATTAAATTGTGTAAGAAAGCTATTTTCTGAAGGTGTAGAAAAAGGATAGGATTACATCACTCTCCCTCAAAGTAAATGTTAAAATATACATAATTAAGTGGCCCAATACATTAAAAGGTAGATTAATGTGGCACTTTTACAGAATAACTGCAAAGATATCCTTTGAAACAAAATATACATTTATCAGTTTGTTTTACTCCTCAGTAAGGTAACTGTACCTTTTTAGAAGCAGGGAAAAAACTACACACCACATGTAAAAATATCTGAAGTGTTTTACATATATACTATTAAATAAATAATCTTTAAATACAGAAACCTACCAGTAAAATATACCAATTAATTTTGTAAAGGGAAGTGTGGTCATTTTACAGTACCTTAGTAGTAAGGCTGCGAGTCTGTCAAGGAGATCACAGATTCCATAACTTTTCGTGACTTTTGCAGTGGCTGGTGCTGGCTCAGGGGCTGCCTGAGCTGGGCAGCCCCTGGGCCAGCAGCAGCAGTTTGGGTGTGTCGGAGGGGACTCAGAGCAGGGGGTTGGAGGTGTGGGGGGCACTTACCTCGGGGTGGGGGACTCCCTGGCTCCCACTGGCATGGCCCTTCAGCTCCTAGGTGGTGGAGGGGTCGGGCCTCCACTCCACACACTTCTGGCACCCACAGGCCCTGCAACTGCAGCTCCCATTGGCTAAGGTTCCTGGCCATTGGAAGCTGCGGCAGCAAGCATTTGTAGTGGGAGCAGCGCACTCGAGCCCCCTGACCCTCCTCTGCTTAGGAACTGCAGGGACACGGAGCTGGGTAGGGAGCCTCAGCCAGCCCTCCCCGCACCACCGCACGGGTCCCACTCCCAGGACGTGGTAGTCCCGATCCGCCCCCTCCCCCGAGCACCAGTGGGGTCCCAGGCCTCCTCCCCCAGCACCCACGACCTCCCCAGACCGCCCCCCGCCCAAGTTTTAGTCACAGATATTTTTAGTAAAAGTCATGGACAGGTCATGGGCCATGATTTTTTGTTTACTACCCGTGACTTTTACTAAAAATACCCATGACTAAAATGTAGCCTTACTCATTAGTTACATTTTTATTACTAAAGATATTAAATCTGAATACCCAAACATTTCTCTAATTAGTACAGTTATCTTTATTATTTATGATTCACAAATCAAGTCAGTGGCCTGTTAATTTTAGTTGGAATGATATTCTTACTCTTCCTAGGACATCCACTGGCAGTTTGGAGTTTAGCAGTACAGGTTTCACCTTATCCCCCGACAACAATCCATTCACAGGACTCAGACTGTCAAAGATAGCATCATATTTGGCCTTTTCTTCCACCTGAGAGAGTAGAAGATAAACAGATTTATAAATCTGTTTATGGGAACACTTTTAGAACAAAGCACACATAACCCAAGAGAACCACAGTTATTGTATAGGTAAGTAACCATTTATTCAAGTGCTTGTGCATGTATTATCCCACTCATGTATTATCCCAGAGGATACATATATAGAAGCTCCAATTCACAGGGGAACAGGAATGCATCTATCACAGAATTCAGGTTCTGACCAGCCCTGAAACAGAAGTAGCTGCATTTCTTGTTTCTGGTCACAAGTCTATGCCGGGAAACCCCTATTTTTGGAACTCTGACCACACTAACTCTCAATTTTCAGGTTTCAGAGTAACAGCCGTGTTAGTCTGTATTTGCAAAAAGAAAAGGAGTACTTGTGGCACCTTAGAGACTAATCGATTTATTTGAGCATAAGCTTTCGTGAGCTACAGCTCACTTCATCGGATGCATCACGAAAGCTTATGCTCAAATAAATTGGTTAGTCTCTAAGGTGCCACAAGTACTCCTTTTCTTTTCTCAAATTTTCATGAACCGTTCGTGATACATTCATGATTCTGCTGAGGCAATCTGCTAGAACATTCTTTACCCTGAGGAGGTGTGAGGTTTGAGGGTGATGTCATTTTCAATGCAGAAGTTCCAGAGCAGCACCACCTCCTGACACAAGAGATTTGACCTTGCTCCACCCTAGTAGTTGAAGTACAACACTGCGGTTGTACTGTCAATCATCTTTCAAAATATAGTGCTCATGATAGATAGCAGAAAGACTTGGCATGCATGAATTACAGCCCCTCAGTTCCAAGACATTTATACGGCTGATTCTGGAGACCTTGAGTCTGTACCCCATCTAGGTGTGCTCAGCCAGCCAATAGTGCATACGTCCGTCACTAACGTTTCTGATAGAAAGAAAGAGAGTGGAGGTGGGGTAGAGAGAGTGAAGTACCCCCTTGCAGATATATTCCAGACTCATGCACCGACTTAATACTAGGACTTGAGCAGGTATGTGAATCAGCCTGTCCAGAGGATGCTTGCTTGGGTGATATGTGGACTTCAATCAGCTTTGCTTGTACTGCAAGCAAACTCTGGCATGCTAAGACACACGTGGAAAGCCATGAGTCTAAGCAAGGTGAGGCAGGATCTCGTTCTCAGGTGAGCCTAGCCTAATGCACAGGGTTAAAATGGACCAGAACCGTTCTTAAGGTAGACAGGCAGTTCTTGTTGTTGAGCCAAAAACAGCTCCAGTTAACTCAATTCTCTGAAATGGAGACAGTGTTGATTGTCCATGTTTATTTTCAGACATAACCGCATGAAGACAGACTGGATCTGATGAATGCTGCCTGCGACTACTTGCCCGGAGAGACCATGGATTACCAACCATCCAGATACAGGAATATCTGAATGCATATGTGTTAGGTAAAGCACTAAGACCACCACACACTTGGTAAAAACTCTGATCACTGATGACAGGCTGAATGGAAATACACCTCTACCCCGATATAACGCGACCCAATATAACACGAATTCTGATACAACGTGGTAAAGCAGTGCTGGGGGGGGGGGGGGGCGCCTGCGCGCTCCGGTGGATCAAAGCAAGTTCGATATAACATGGTTTCACCTATAACGCAGTATGATTTTTTTGGCTGCTGAGGACAGCGTTATATCGGGGTAGGGGTGTACCATATATTGGTAGTAGCAGTCCCCCACTGAAAACTTTAGATATTTTCTGTGGCTTGGGTGGATAGCCATATGAAAATAGGCATCCCGCAGATGGAGAGCAGTGTACCAGTCATTCAGATAAAAAGAAGGAATAATGGAGGCAAGGGATACCATCCTGAACTCCATCTTTTTGATAAAGGTGTTCCGGTCTCTCAGAGTACGTCTACACTGCAGCTGGGAGCATATTTCCCAGCTCAGGTATACAGACATGTGCTAGCTCTGCTTCAACTAGCATACTAGAAAGAGCTGGGTAACTGGGGGTAGCACATGCAGCAGCTTGGACTAGATGTCAGAGTAGAAACTCACCCAGACCCCCGGGTATGTACTTGTGCGGCCACGTAGAGCTAACACATCTACCCACCCAAGCTGGGCAGCATGCTCCCAGATGCAGTGTAGATGTACCCTCAGACCTAAGATGGCCCTCAGACTCCCCTTTTTCTGGGGATGAGGAAACTACAAGAATAAAATAACCTTTTCCTATGCTGCAGACGGACCTCCTCTATAGCTCTTAGATCAAGAAGAGATTGTACCTCTTGAAGCAGTATAATTTTGTGAGGGGGACACAGAAGGTGGATGGAGCTTAAGGCATTGACTGAAACTGAATGGTGTATCCCAATTCCAGTGTCTAGAACACAACGATCTGAAATTAAGGCATTCCAGACACTGCAGAAATGGTACAACTGATTTCCCAAGGTAGAAGATGAATCAAGAAGATCTGTTGTGACTGGGACTCTGCTCCTCAGGAAGCAGTCAAATCTGCTGCTTCAAGGACTATGACTGCCAGTAACAGGTTGCTGCAGCAGAAGCAGATGATATTTTGCCTAATAAATTTGTGACTTTTCCTGGATGAATTAAATTGCCTAGGTAGAAAAAAGAATAGTCTATCAAAGCTAAAGCCTCTATTGCCTCCTGTAAGTAGGAGGTGTGTGAACTCATAACGATCTCAATGTCACAAGAGAATCCTTGAGGGCATGCAAGACCTCAGAGAATTGTAGGACTGAAGGGACCTCCAGAGGTCATCTAGTCCAGTCCCCTGCACTCATGGTAGGACTAAGTTTCATCACTGAAGAGCTTTCACACTTCAAAGGGAAGATCCTCTCTCGTTATTTGTACTTCCCTAAGGACACCAGAAGCACGAAGCCAGGAGGACCTTCTCGTCACTATGGCTGTGGCCATGGATCAGGATGCTACGTGATGCACCACCTGAAGGAATGTTCTGGTGGCCGAGGGCCAGCTTGATGCAACAGACTTGAAATCCTCTCTTAGCTCATTGGGCAATTTGTCCATAAATTTCACAAGGGAATCCTAATTAAGAGAATCATATTTGGTAGTCTAGGATTCTCACTTGCAAGCTTGCTGTGGAGTAGCTTTTTCTGCCTAGCAAGTCGAGATTTTTAGACTCCTTGTCCCTAAGGGTGGACTTCCGTTGTTGCTGTGTAGACCGCTCATTTGTGGCTGCCACTACTAATGATCTTGGCACCAGGTGAGAGAAGAATTGTTCGAAACATTGTATTGGAACTTGGTGACAGTCAGCTTTTTTAGATCTGGGTGGTATGGAGGTCAGGGTTTGCCATAACAACTCAGCAGGATCTACAAGTACCACTTCATCAGGGACCACAGTGTGCAACAAGTCCAGTAACCTGTGACGGTTCTCCCGGACTGTTTCTACAGGAAGTTCCAGTGCAGAGCCCATTCTCCTCATGAGCTCCTGAAATAATTTGCAGTCAGACATAGGCCTAGGTAGTATAGTGTCAAGAACAATAGCTTCACCGGGGAAGAGGATGAGATGTCAGTTAGAATCTACTGAGGTTCGTCCTCAAGTTCCAATTCTGCCTGAGCCAGAGACAGGACACTGAGGTGATGGTCTGGCAGACATGATCCTTTTAGCAGAGATCCAGGTCCTGACTGTGCAACTGAGGTGGATCTCCTTGAATGGGGAATATCCCAACATGCCCAGTATGGCTAGGGTAGATAAATATAATACCGGAGGTCAACGCGGGGATCCCTCAAGGCTTAATATCCCAAGAGAGGGATTTATGTCAAATAAAGTAAGATTTCGCTCTGGAATCACAACAAGGTGTCAGGGGAGGCAAAAGCTGTAACTTGCTGCTCCCTGATGGAAAATGAAAAGGATTATTCTTCAGGTAGGGGATGGGCAGTGCCAGTACGTGTGGCTTGTGATCTAAGCTGTAAAGTCTTCACCAACATATTAGACAAACTTGGAACCATAATATTGTTACTCTCGACTGACATACACTCAGCTGAGAGGAGACAGGAGAATCTGGGTGGGATAAGAGAGTCCTTGGCATCAACCTGGCCGGTACCAAAGTCACTGGTACCGGGATTATCAGTACCAGAGAAAGCAGAACCATAGTTGAACACTGAGGTTCTGGGTCCTCAAAGCTGGATTCAGGTAAATTCTCAATGTTTATGGTTTAACCAGGTATTTGAGAGATCTCTCCTAGACTTTTTCCCTACTGAGGTATCAGAAAATTTAAGGGTTTTAGATGATGGCCGTGGGGGCAATAAACAAAGCCTCTTCCCTCTAGTAAACTTCTAGGGATTTCTCTGCTTTCAGAGGATGAGGTCTTTGGTACCAGAGCAGCTATTGAAAATGAAGAGGCTGAGAGCACACTCTTCAATGAAACAGTCAAGGTACACAATATTGGAGCAACCTGGATCCAAACCCAAGTGCATGGATGTTTCTATGAGGTACATTCTCAGTCTGTTTTCTCTAGATTTCTTTGTGTGTCTGTAAAAGGATCTACATATGATGCATGCTTCTAGAATGTGACTTTCTCCTAAACTAAAAACAAACAAACAAAAAAAACAAAACAAACAAAACCCAAGATATTCCATGCCCATTGTTTAGAGGCATGACTGCCTGACAGGAAGGACAGTTTTAAAAGCCTTGGGATTTTCTGACATCCTGAACAAAGGAAAACAATGGTGATACAAGAGTACCACCCCAAGGGAGGGGAGAAAAAAAAAAAAAAAAAAAAGACACTTCTCTCAGACTGAGAGAGAAAATAGGAAACACTATCAAAAACCCTATGAGTATTATGTGAACCAAGTTAACTATATACAACAGAGCACTGAACAGTTAATTGTGAGGCATCAGTGTAATCTTTTAGCCACAGACAGCGAGAAGGAACTGAGTTGAGTTGGGACAGCCCAGTTCTTTGTGCCCTAAGTTGGGAGCATGAGGACATTCAGGGTACATGTGCCTCCCCAACAGGTACTGCTGACCAAATATCTCCAGCTTGAGTGCACTCAGCACAGGTACACACAAATTGGAATATATATGTGTACAAAGAAGAATCTTAATTCTGGCATTTGCTAACTTTTGAGTGCTTGACTTTGCAGCCTTAATATTTTTCTAACATAACTGGTGTGTAATCTACATAGTGACTAAAAACTACTCAACTCCCATATTTAGCCTCTCAATAATTTAAATTAAAATGTGACAGCCCTGCAAAAAACCCCAATGATCTGAAAATACAACAGCTGTCTGCCTCTTACATCAGCAGTACAATTCAGATGAAGCTGATAATGTTTGAAACGAACATATGTATGGTTTATAATTATCCTGATTATGACAGGATCTCTCTAAAATCTCAAAGCTACCAATATATGCTAATTTCTAAAATACAGAATTAGAATTAATTTCTTTTTTACTTTAATATTTCACAACTTCCAGAAGATTTTGTTTTCTGGTATAAAAGATGGCACAATAAGACTCAGTTTCAAGAATATCAGATATGAAGCGTGGAATATAGAAGACATTAAATTTGGAGAGAACAATCTGAAATAAGCTATAGCAGTTACTACATGTCTAAACAAGTGTAAGTTTTCTTGGAAACTGCAGTCATAAAAATGGCCAGATATTGGTATGTAGGCTTTTTGACTGTTTACAATTCTCAACATACCTTAACAGCCCATGGGATGTCGGCTGATGCTGTTCCACTGATTAGTATTGGGCTACTGGCATCAGTCTAATGAAAAACAGATCAAACAAAAATACATTATTTGCGAAGAGAAAACTTGAGTTGCAAGACTTTTCCACTCATTTTAATCACATTTTAATTAATCAACTAATGAAGGTACAATAATTTAGGATAAGAAATTCAAAGTGGCATGTTCTCTCCACACTCAAAGCAGCACCAAAGCGTAATAAAAGTAAGCCTTAATTTATAGCTATACCATATTCCTTCAATGAAAAGGAAACATTTTAATTGTCTCCACTTCTAACAATCCAAAGAAAAATAAATAGTAAAACCTGTTACACACCTTGTGGGTTATAAATAGTCAAATATCTCTTGTTAATTTTTGTAACTGGTGCTCATGAAAATGAGGGAAAACTAGCACCAGAGTTGGGCATAGTGTGACCAGGTGCCATGGAAGCTTTCCCACTCAGTCTTCTAAGTGCAACTTCACTGTTGCCTTTAACATCCTTGTCTTAGGATTTTTTTAAACTAGAAAAAGTTCAACGGCAATGCTAACAAAAAATATTTACTATGGTCTAAATTAACATTTTCTCTTGTGACCCAAGTCTCCAGTAGGGCTAGAAGACTAATGTACTCACTGTTGCACAAAAAGTACATTTTTTTATTTTTCAACAGCACTAAAATCTCCCAGTGAAGATAATGAATATAACACACTAAACCTTCACAACTTGTAGCTTAAAGTACTTAACGTTAATGAGTTGATCACAGTTTTTTTTTTTTTGTTTGTTTGGTTTTTTTAAAGTGCCTTACAAATCTAGGTGGAGGAACTGGTGAATTAAGACTACTCAGGGAAACGTCCAATCCATTCTGTGCACAGGCCACCAGTCGCAAAGCCACAAAAAATTCCTATGGAGGAAAAACAGAATTTTTCAAGGATTTACTATACAAAAGTAATTTAAATTCAACTGGAGAGCTGACAATTTATAATTCTTCTAAATTGGCACATTTCTTAACTAATATACTTTATTATTAAGCCTTAATTTATTTCAAATGACTTACAGTAACATTAAAAGTATCAACCATTACACAGTAGCAACTCTAGAAAACCTTAACATCTTATTGAAAGGTCTGCCAAAATATTTAACGGCGCAGCAAGGAAGGGAAAACAAAACAAAACAAAACAAAACTCTGCTCTACTGAAATGAAGCTCCAGTCACCAAGTTTTATTGCATTCATGCCGAGAGAGAGAACGACTCATTTTTTACACTATATATTCTGGAAATGGAAAGGGCTCAAACACAGCAATCAATCTTGAGAGGCAACAAATAGCAACCCACAGCCTTAACAGATATGAGGCAGCTTTGGGGCAGGAAGGTGGGACAAATGTTCTCAGATGAAAATATTGTCCTCCATAAGCCATTCTCTTTCCATGCCTTGGTCTCTTCCTGTTTATCACCATATATTTACTGGATTGGAGGACCATCTCATATTAGTCAGAGTCAGAATTTCAATTTAAGAGACATTTGCTCAAAAATGTATTCGGTATGTGTCAGTCTATTCTTTAACATTACTAAGGGCAGGCTACACTTAAATTGCTGCAGCGGCTGTGCTGATGTAGGGCTTTAGTGAAGACATTACTACGACAATGGGAGAGCTTCTCCCGTCAGCATAGTTAATTCTCCTCCACGAGAGGCAGCAGCTACGTCGACGTGAGACCCCCTTCCACTGACAGTGATAGCTACTCCAGGGGTTAGGTTGGTATAACTTCTTCTCTCAGGGGTGCTCACCCCCCAGTGGCTTTGATCAGAGATTTCTCACAGCAGTATCCGTTCAGCCCGTGCATGTGTGTTAGTCAGTCTCATGCCCTGAGCTATTGTTACATAGCACTGTGTGGGCAAACTGCCCTAATTTCCTTTTCTACTGCAAAGCCCCATGGCAGAAAACTCCGAAGCAGAGGGGAAGGAGGACAGATAGGGGAGCACCCATAGGGACACACATCTCAAAGAACCACAGTTATTGCACAAAGTGAATAACCATTCCTTCTTCAAATAGTGTCCCTATGGGTGCTCCACTCTAGGCGACTACTGAGCAGTATACTCTAAAGTGGAGTGGGCTTCTAAGTCAAGTCCAGTATGGAGGATAGCACGGCCAAGCCAAACACAGTATCAGAGGCAGTGTCGTGAGTTATTGCATAGTGTTCAGTGAACATATGAACAGATGCCCAAGTAGTGGCTTTACAGATTTCAATAACTGGCACATTTTTGAGGAAGGCTGTAGAAGTAGCAATAGAATGAGTGCGTATAACCGAAGGTGGTTGAACACTGCAAGACTGTTAACAAGAGTTAATGCAGCTTGATATCCATTTGGAAAAAGTCTCTGTTTAGAGATTGCCGACCCTTTTGACTTATCTGCTAGTGAGATGCATCACTTCACAAAGGGCTTTGTTCTGTCTAGGTAGAAGGCCAGGGTGTGCAGCAGTGCGTCCTGGAGATTTAGATGCAATTTGGTGTGGAAGACAGGCAGGTGAATGTGCTGATTAAGATGGTACTTGGAAGAAACCTTAGGTAAGAACTTGGGGCAAAGCCGCAGCATGACCTTGTCCCTAAAAATCATTTCAAGTAGGGTATGCAATTAGGACCCCTAATTCTCCAACATGTCACGCCAACATGATGGCTATATCAGGAATGCCATCTTAATTGACAAATGGAGCAGCATGCAAATAGCCAAAGGTTCAAACACCTGTCTTGTAAGGGATTTAAGGAACAGAATGAGGTCCCATACTGGAGTAGGAAGTTGGACTGGCAGATAAAAGGTTTCCCAAACCTCGAAAGAATCTTGCTGTGGTCGGGTGGGTGAAGACAGAATAACCCTCTATTGGGTAGTTGAAAGCCATGATGGTTGCCAGCTGGACTCTTCTAGAGCTCATAGACAGGCCCAAGATTTTCAGCATTAGGGTGTATTCCAGGATTTCCTGAAGTGATACAGTCGTTGGTGGAATCTGTCTGCAGTCACACCAGGTGTAAAAGCATGTCCATTTTTGAGAATATGTGTAGCAAGTAGATTGTTTCCTGCTGTGTAATAGTACTCTTTATGTCTTTCGAGCAGGCTGTATCTAATCCCGTGAGCCATTGACCAACCATGCTTTGAGACGAAGCATTAAGAGATTAGGATGGAAAATCTTCCCGCCCTCCTGGGAAAGGAGATGGGGAGCAGTGTGAAGAGTAATTTGAGAGCAAACAGACAGCTGTATAAGGTAAGGCACCCACATTTTCCTGGCCCAGTTTGGAACTATTAGAATGACCCTGGCCTCTATCTTTATTTTGAGCATAACTTTGGCTATTAGAGAGGGTCAGTAGGAATGCATTTAGTAAGGCTGATGACCACTGAAGGTGAAAAGCAACCCCTAAGGATTGGTGACCCAATCCACCCCTCAAGCAGAAGTTGGTGCATTTCTTGTTTGATTCTATGGTGAACAAGCCTATCTGAGGGGTGCTCCATTGACAGAATATGTAGTATAATATGCTGGGGTCTGTTTCCCACTCATGGTCTCACAAGGAGTGTCTGCTGAATGCATCCGCAGTCACATTCTGAATCCTTGAGAGAGAGACTGCTGTGTTGATGATCTGGTTGCATATGCACCAGTTCCAAAGCCTGACAGCCTCAGTGCAAAGGAAGGGGGATCTTGCTCCTCCTTGGCAGTTGATATCAAACGTACATGATAATCTGTCATAATCTTTGTGTTTGCGCCCCTGTTTTGTAGTAGGAATTGGAGGCAGGCATATCCAAGTACTCCGAGTTCCAGCAGATTGATATGTAGCATCACCTCTTGTGACATCCACTTGCCCTGGGTCATGTAAGTGTCTAGATGTGCTCCCCACCGTAGCAGAGAGGCATCTGTCATCATAATGATCATTGGCGGAGGACTTGCAAATGGAATTCCTGTGCACAAATTATGATGGTCTTTCCACCAGTTGAAGGATTGTTTTACAAAAGGTAGGTATGGAAAAAAGCATATTTAGACTGTCTAGTGGGTGAATAGACAGTTCTGATCCACCTTGAAGGCAGGGCATTCAAAGTCTTGCATGTTCTGTAATGTAGGTAATGGCTGCCATATGTCTCAATAACTGAATGCAATTCCTGACAGTGGTTTGAGGGCTGAGATGAATTGCGTTTCTTATGTTGGAAAGAGCCACAAACCTGTGCAGAGAAGGTAGGCTCTTGCTATCATTGAATTGAGATGTGCCTCTATGAACTCTAAGTTTTGCACAGGGGTCAAGGTTAACTTTTATATATTCAGTTGTAGGCCCCTTTCGAGGAAGAAGTCTATGGCCTCAAAAGTTGCCTGAGACATCACTTCCAGTGAGCCGCCCTTCAGCAACCAGTCATCCTTTCCTGTGGAGCTGTGCTACTACCAGCACCACGATCTTTCAGAAGCCCCCTGCGGCTAATGATATGCCAAAGGAGAGCACTCTGTATTGGAAGTGAACCTGGCCAAGAATAAAGCAGAGAACCGCTTGTGGGATGGGTGGATAACAATGTAGAAATACGGACATTGAAAGTTGAGGGCTGAGAACCAGTCCCCTTCCTCTAGCATCATCGTTTTGAATTTCTGTACCTTCACATAGGTGTTGAGTAGTCTCAGGTTTAGGATGGGTCTCCAACCTCCACACCTTTTTGGTAACAGGAAGTACATTGAATAAAACATCTTCCCTCTGTGCAGCATGGGGACTGGTTGTATAGCTCCCAAGCATAAGAGAGAGAGTCTATTTCTTGATAAAGCATGCTCTCACGACAGGGATCCCTGAAGAGGGATGGGGAAGGGGGGGGTTCATTGGTGGAAATGAAGTAAAGAGGATGGTGTCATCTGTGGAGATGATCTCCAAAACCCAATTGTCCACAGTGATTAACTCCCAGGCTCATGTGAAATGATGGAGGCGGTCACCGAAGGGAGGAAGGCTGGTGAATCAGTGCAGCAGAAGGGGACGAGGATGGCAGTTCAAACCCTTGACCAATCCATCAAAATAACTTCTTGGAGGTGGACAGCAGCAAAGCTGAGAAGAGGACCGTTTCCTTCTCTGAAATCTCTGCCTTCTCTAGTGTGGCTCATATAACCTCTGGCAGGCGGGGAATTGGATGGGGCGGGATCTCTGAGCCATCTGAGACTTGCTGAGCTCTCTCTTGTACGTGGGAGTATAGATACCAAGTGAACGCAAGGTCGCTCTAGAGTCCTTCGATGTTAGCACAGACTAGTCTGTGCTATGTGCGAACTTAGACCCATCAAAAGGAAGATCCTCAACTGAACTCTGAACCGCCTTCAGGAATCCAGAGAGCTGGAGCCAGTAGGCTCTTCTCATCACCACCACTGTAGCAACTGAACAAGCAGAAATATCAGTGACGTCACAGCAGGCTTGTAGGCTTGTCCCGGCAAGAAGTTGGCCCTCCACAACAATAGCCTGGAACTGTTCTCTGTGTTGTATTGGTAGCGGGTCAACGAATGAGGTCAGCTTGGTATAGTTCCCATAGTTGTATTTTGCCATCAAGGCCGGACTATTGGCCATTCTAAATTTTAGGCAGACTGAGGAGTAAGACTTCCTCCCTAGTAAATCCAGGCACTTGTGGTCTTTGTCGCAAGGTGTGGATTTAGCATAGTGCTGCCTACCACTACTAAGGAGTTAGGGGAGGGATGGGAAAATAAAAACCCTGATTCCTTTGCTAGGACATAATACTTTTTATCTGCTCTTTTGCATGTAGGCAGAATAGAAGCTGGGGTGTGCCTCACTAACAGGCAAGGCTATACAGGCCGATGAGGGTGAGTGGAGGAGGTCGAGGAGCTTATGATGAGGCTCTAACCGCCTTGAGTCGAATCTGCAATCCTCTTGACCAGCTCCTGTAAAAGTTTAAAATAAACTGCTGGGGTTGGAGGAGGAGGCATGACTGCTTCATCAAGAGATGAAGAGGAGATATTGGCCATAGAGGAGATCCCTTCTCTGGCCCTAGCCTCCTGGAGGGAGTAGATGATGCCTCTCTATGGTGGGTGGCACTTAAAAAATTGTTGGTGATAAGCCACCCATGGGTCCCAATATGGCCAGGGAGGAGGTGCATACGGCATGGGAGTAGGGCTAAATGAGTAGGGTAAATGTGGGCTATGAACAGTTGCAGCTTCAGCAGAGGCGTCTGGGAAGGGACTTCTCTAGGAGTGAGGAGGAGAGCCCTGAACCGACACCTAGGAGACCGAGGTAAGGTCTTCATCAGAATCCTCTTCCTCAAGTTCACTCAGGAATGGTGGAGCACCAGGAGAGGTCTGAGGTAATAGCTAGTACTGGGCGAAGTTCAGGTAAGCTGGTTGTTCTCGGTACCAACAGCACTTTGGAGCTCAGAAGCACAGAATCAGGTATCTCAGATAAAGCCAGGTCCTAGGGAAAATGGAACTCCTGCTGTACCGCAAGGGTGATCGGTACTGAGGCTGAAGTCTGAGGCGAGGTTGTCATGGCTGAGGCTGGCTGTAGTACCACAGAGACTGGGAGCTCGGAGGGAAGCGCAGTTGCTGACAGTACCGAAGGTCTTGTGTGCTCCAAGGGAGGCATGGTCAGAGCCCAAGTGGGCTTCTTTGGTACCGAGGAAGAGCTCTTCTTGCCACCATGATCTGATAACAGTCCAGATGGTCTCTCTGGGCCCATGGCTTTGCCACCTTGCAATCTAGCTGTGTCCTGGGTACCTAAGGAATAAGGAGGCTCAACAGTACCTGATTGTGATGCCGGGGTAGCTGAGGAAACTGATGACCTCAGCTTTTTAGAGATGGGTGCTCTAGCTGGCGAATCCAGGGTATGTTCTTTCAAGGGCTTATGAGAGGAGTCCTGTCTTCCTCTTAGATGCCGTGGAACTGTGGGGCTCCAAGGCAGCAGACTTGCGTGGGGACCGACATATGGGGGGGTGGGGGGTGTCCCTTGGCCTGGGTTGGAGGCCAGACGTAGAGAGCTCTCCATCATGAGAAGGTGGAGCTTTCTCTGTATTTTTTCTGGCTCTTGATTTCAATGCCAGACAAAAGTTGAAATTCTGATGAACATGCAATTCTCAAAGACAACCGATACAGTGCGAGTGTCCATCATGGACCAGAATTGCTTCCCAGCAAGACAGGCAGCGCTTGAAGCCAGGAGAATCAGGCATTCCCTCTCAGTAAAAAGTAGAAACTATGTAGAGAAAATGAAACTTTTTTTAAAGAAAGAAGCTATCTCACATTTACTTACTATGCAAAGCTAGCACTAACACTACTACTAACCATCAGTAAGAGAGAAAAACAGAGTTGAGGAAATCACAGCAGGACAACTGCTAAAGCTCCATCTCAGGCTGAGAAGGAACTGAGGGCAGTTCGCCCCCGCAGTGCTATAACACAATGGAAGGGGGCACAAGAACGACTGACTACCACGCATGCGTGGACCAAATGGACACTGCTATGAGAAATCGCTGCTCAAAATGTGTAGGGGGCGCTAGCACAGGTAGAATGGAGCAACCATAGAGACACTACTCGAAGAAGAACTTTAACTTATTCCTGAGTATAGCATCATGGTTCTCAATGTATTATATTGTATAGTGACACTGGGGCCAAGTAGGAATGGTGAAATCAACACCAGTGAATTGTGTTTTTCAAATTCATTGTAGGGACATTCAAACTAGAAATATTAGCCTTTTTACAGGAGGCATTAGGTTTAAAAATCCTTTATCCTTGCTTCCAACAAAACAAACTACCGCGTTCTTAAGGAAATTCTGTATTTCTCTGAATTCTAGTTTAAAAAAAAAAATCTGTTTGCTAATATTTTAAACAAGAAATTTTTCATCCAAACAAACTTATTCCCTTAATGAAACAGTTAAAATAATCCTACCTGTTTGTTCAGGATACCTTTGCCATCCGTATCAGCTAAATCCCAAATCTAAATTAAAAAAGAATTAAAAAAACATGGTTTATAGTTGTGCCAGCAAAATTGTTGCTAACTGACAAATCCTCATCCTACTTAGACAAGGAATGTAACTCAAGTATAAATCTCTAATCCTAGGACTGCAAATTCTTCATAATAATGACTCATTTATGTTGACAAATGTAAATACTCTTATAATTTTATGCAACTAATAGTTAAATTGAAGAGCAGAGATAAGAGACAATGGAACTTGAATCCATTAGCTAACTGGATTTGTCCAATTGACAAAAAACACCGAGCAAGCCATCGAAAGAGAGAGTTAAGGAGTATTTGGCCCAATGCATTTCATTCTTCAGCTGTTGCTTGTTTTACATTACTTCAGTAATTTTACTCCACTTTCCACAGAATCTGCTAATCACCCCTAATGATTTCTTATTAAATACACAAAGGAAACAGAATCCAGTAATTTAACCATTAAATCTTTAACGTAGCTTTGTACACAAGATATACGTTTCAAAGTGGAAAAAAATCCCTTTTGGACACCACACTACTGTAAGGGGTATTGCATGTTTTATTTATATTGCCATAACAAGTTTCCCTAAAAAAAAAAAAAATCAACAATTTTAAGTTTCTGAAGATTAAAAAGTAACTGGAGATCCAAGAATTGCATTCCTTATTCTTTGAAAGAGCAAAGCTGAAAATCAAACTCGGGGAGCCCACAAAGCAGCGCAGAGAAACACATTAAGGTCACGGAGCTCAATATTTTAAAGTAAATGTAAATATAAATTTTTTACAATCTGTTACAGTCTACAAATTAAATGTTTAAACAAACTCAGTTCAATTTATTTACTCAATCACATGACAATTTTTAGGTTAGCTGCAAATTTGTCAATAGTTTATAAATCATGGAATTAAGGTCACCACTCTGTCTTCATTTTTCATGTACTATAGAAAATTTTGATCAGTTATAGTTTAAGGAAAAGTCACATTTTATAACTGAAGTGCCTGCACAACTTACCTAATAAAATTCTATAATGTAGGTCTGTATCTAGTATAAAATGCATGTTAGAGTTGCAAATGACCAAAATGTCCTTAGAATATATATTTTCTACCATTTAAAATAAAGTACCTGGGCTCTGTCATTTACTGGTTATATGGTCACAAGTAACATACTACATAGGAAGTGCAGAGCACCCTCAGAGTGCTTAGTACTTTATAGGATCAAACCTTAATCCTCATAGCATAACTTGCACAGTAAGTACAATACTATTTATCCACAGAGGTTGTATCAGTGATTTTAAGGTACTTTGGTTGAGAGGTGCAATATATAAAAGCAAATTGTATATGTATATGTATATGTATATGTATTATATATATATATATATATATATATATATATATATAAAAATAAAATCAGATTATGAAATATATACACACACTAGTAATTTAATTCTGAAATGAAACTGACAACCGCAATAGGCAGCATAATTAAAGGCGTAATATTACTCATTATACCTTTCCAAGTACTAAGTCTGTCAGCCCAGATTTTTTCAAGAAAGCAGCAGCATCAGAAGCCACCACTCTTCCAGTGTTGCCAGAATCAACCTGTAAAAGATATCATCACAGGTTAGCACTCTGAATTGCTGCAACATACACCTGCCCCATCATTAGGCTACCAGGGAAGAGTGCACATATTTTCTACTCTAAAGTGACTAAGTTCTCTCCAGTGTATTTCCACAGCTTCCTTTCAAAATGAATGCATTTTACATTAGAACTGATGCATTTTAATCTGGGTGCTAAAATGAATCCACTATTTCACTGCCAAGGCCCCAGAGGTTAACATTTTAGGCTAAGTTTATGCACACTTTGTACTTAAGAGTTAATACTAGGGACTTAAATATTATTACATTAGTTTTTATTTATGATCATACATATGTTTTGTAATCTATTTAATATTAACAGACTTACAGAGAAGATCCGAGAAATAACTTATCACAATGCTGCTACTATAGTCTATTAAAACTATATTTTATTTAGAGACAGAAAAAAATACTAAACTTCATTCCAGGAATTTAACCACACAACAGATTCAGTTTTATTATATTCAACATAAAAAAAAAAAAAAAAAAAAAAAGGAACAGCCACACAGGAATCAGAATATTGAATGTTTAAAATCAAACAGCTAACATGAAACTTTCATTACATTGAAGATACTCATCAGAGAATTGAACTCAGCTCTCCTTTAGTTCCAAGTTAGCACCCTAGCCACTAGATCACCCTTCCTCTCACAGTTTATGTTAAATATAGATTGGATTAATTCTAGTCAGAAATGAAGGAAGATAGTAACATGCATCCAACATGAAATACCTCATTTATTTGTAAGTGTTACAAATAAAAGCTTTAAGAGTGGCATTCAAGAGTTTTCTACCATTGATTATGGTTGTGTTTTAAAGTCTCCAGCAGAAGGTATAGGATTTCAAGTATACATCTGAGCAATACTCAAAAAAGAAATTGTACAGTAGAGATCTTATTTCAGTTAGACCACCACCTGAATCTCTTCTAATGAGTTCTTCCTAATTGTATATTTTCTCCTTCAGTAACTATGCCTACAAAGTATCTGACTTTTATGTAAATACAGGAATCCTCAGGAGACAGGTTAAATTTCATTGAGGAGTTCAGAGTTCATTATTAATAAGCCCTGGAAAAAAGTCTGCAATGGTCAACTGGTCCTTGGCCATCCCAGCTTTTAGAGTTAGCCTTTTCCTCTCCTGGAGGAAACGGAGGTAACTTGCACATCGAGGAAGTCAATGATAATTTTGGCAGTATACTGAGGTACAAGATTGCAGTCTTCCACATCTACAGAGAGGTCCCTAGGACAGGATGTCACCTAATCGCCTGAGGGAGCAAAATCTTATAGCCATAAGAACATAAAAATGGCCATACTGGGTCAGACCAAAGGTCCATCCAGCCCAGTATCCTGTCTACCAACAGTGGCCAATGCCAGGTGCCCCAGAGGGAGTGAACCTAACAGGTAATGATCAAGTGATCTCTCTCCTGCCATCCATCTCCATCCTCTGACAAACAGAGGCGAGGGACACCGTTCCTTACCCATCCTGGCCAATAGCCATTAATGGACTTAACCTCCATGAATTTATCCAGTTCTCTTTTAAACCCTGTTATAGTCCTAGCCTTCACAACCTCCTCAGGCAAGGAGTTCCACAGTCTGACTGTGCGCTGAGTGAAGAAGAACTTCCTTTTATTTGTTTTAAACCTGCTACCCTTTAATTTCATTTGGTGGCCCCTAGTTCTTATAGTATGGGAACAAATAAATAACTTTTTCTTTTTTCACTTTCTGCACACCACTCATGTTTTTATATACCTCTATCATATCCCCCCTTAGTCTCCTCTTTTCCAAGCTGAAAAGTCCTAGCCTCTTTAATCTCTCCTCATATGGGACCCGTTCCAAACCCCTAATCATTTTAGTTGCCCTTTTCTGAACCTTATCTAATGCCTATATCTTTTTTGAGATGAGGGGACCACATCTGTATGCAGTGCTCAAGATGTGGGTGTTCCATGGATTTATATAAGGGCAATAAGATATTCTCCACCTTATTATCTATCCCTTTTTTAAGGATTCCTAAAACCCCATTTGCTTTTTTGACTGCCGCTGCACACTGCGTGGATGTCTTCAGAGAACTATCCACGATGACTCCAAGATCTTTTTCCTGATTAGTTATAGCTAAATTAGCCCCCATCATATTGTATGTATAGTTGGGGTTATTTTTTTCCAATGTGCGTCACTTTACATTTATCCACATTAAATTTCATTTGTCGTTTTGTTGCCCAGTCACTTAGTTTGGTGAGATCTTTTTGAAGTTCTTCACAGTCTGCTTTGGTCTTAACTATCTTGAGCAGTTTAGTATCATCTGAAAACTTTGCCACCTCGCTGTTTACCCCTTTCTCCAGATCATTTATGAATAAGTTGAATAGGACTGGTCCTAGGACTGACACTTGGGCAACACCACTAGTTACCCCTCTCCATTCTGAAAATTTACTATTTATTCCTACCCTTTGTTCCCTGTCTTTTAACCAGTTCTCAATCCACAAAAAGATCTTCCCTCTTATCCCATGACAACTTAATTTACGTAAGAGCCTTTGGTGAGGGACCTTGTCAAAGGCTTTCTGAAAATCTAAGTACACTATGTCCATAAGTTTGTTGACCCCTTCAAAGAACTCTAATAGATTAGTAGACACGATTTCCCTTACAGAAACCATGTTGACTTCTGCACAACAATTTATGTTCTTCTATGTTTCTGACAATTTTATTCTTTACTATTGTTACAACGAATTTGCCTGGTGCTGACGTTAGACTTACCAGTCTGTAATCGCCAGGATTGCCTCTAGAGCTCTTTTTAAATATTGGCATTACATTAGCTATCTTCCAGTCACTAGGTACAGAAGCTGATTTAAAGGACAGGTTACAAACCATAGTTAATAGTTCCATAATTTCACATTTGAGTTCTTTCAGAACTCTTGGGTGAATGCCATCTGGCCCCGGTGACTTGTTACTGTTAAGTTTCTCAATTAATTCCAAAACCTCCTCTAGTGACACTTCAGCCTGTGACAATTCCTCAGATTTGCCATCTACAAAAGACATGCATCAGATTGTAAAGAATCAACTGAAAGCAATGTGCTACTTTGAGTTTCTGTAAAGTTTCAAACACATGCAATTATAGATGTTTGGTTACAAAAATTCAAGTTGAATAGGTTAATATTTCCTTTTGTTTGGTCTTTGACAAGACAATTATTGATGTTCTTTTGACTGATGTATATTTTTGCGAGGCTGGGCAGACCAAGTGCCAGCTCATGCCAAGGCCTATGGGCCTCACGGAACACTGACAAATGCATAGCTGGAAACTATCCTGGTTCACCTGCGTATTAGTATTGTTAAAACTAATATCAGAACTATAGGAATGCGTTTAGACTTTATGTTTGTAGGATTCTGCATGTATTAAATCTTACTTATAATATCTGTACCCCGTGTTATAAAGGTAATATTGTAAAGTGTTTGCTCTGTAACTATAGAAGTGTTGGCTAAAACTGTAAAACCCAGCAGTCAGGAGAGAAGCATTTCCAAATGTGAAATACTAGCTTGCCACAAGAGATGTCATCCCCTCACCAAAAAAAGAAGGCATATAGACACCAAACAATTGTAGAAACATAAGTGGACAAAAGACATCATTGATTGCTTCCCCACATCCATGAAGAGGACATGTGCAAAAGCACTCATCCAATCATAGCTTGGACACTGCAGGGAGGGGTGGAGTGCATAAAAATCCCTGTCAAGGAGAAATTTTTATCATTATGCTGCCTGGAATTTGGAGAGGACAACATTTCCAAGCATAAGCAAGGGATCCCCCAAGCTGCTTATCCCTAAAAGGCATATAGAGCTTCCACATTATAGCAGCTCCTATTATCTTTTGCAACCTACGACTAACTCATTTGTGTGTGTGAGTGCGTGCACCTGCTTTAATCTTGTAAACATTTCTTTTTTCTAGGTTATCACAGGACTGGCTACAAGTGTTATCTTTGGTAAGAGATCTAAGGTACAACTAACATGCGGTCAGCGACAGATCCTTTGGGACAGAGAGTAACGTGAATATTATTGTGATTTTTGGTGAAAGGGACTCTCTGCTACGAAGGCAGGCTTGCCTGGGTGGCAAGATACACTGGAGAGCCCAAAGAGATTGTCTGATTTCATGTTAAAACTGTCAGAGTGCTTTAGGGTTCACACTTGTTACTTCGTTGGTGAAATCTAATTATAGAACATACAACCAGTTTGGGGTTTATGCCTCTTTCCTTGACAGTCTGCCTCGAGGTTGGCACTCATGCTCATGAGCTACTCTAGACAGCTCGACGATTTTACCTAGCTCTTTTTTATACCAACCAGGTAGAAGTACTGGGAGGACTTCAAGAAAGTATAACATTAAGGGGAAAACATTCACTTAATCAAGCTGACTCAGCTAAGTAATGGAAGGTTATGCCATCTTTGAAAATCTTAAAGTAAAGGTATATAAAAAGTTGTTGCACATTTAGCATGATTACTTTAGTTAAGCTAGGCAAAATTTGTATGCACCATCTTCTCAGATACCTGAATCCCTCAGAGGACCACTAAAATATAAAAATTAGTTAAACTCTCAATGGATGGGTGCATACACTATATCATATTTATATGTATACCAAACAGTATGCTGTATAAGCCTCCAAGGATTCTGTAAGGGATCAAATGCAGTCTTGTCTTTCACATATAAGGCAGGACATCTACAAAAACAACTTCATGTTCTTTATCATGGATTGTAATGCCCTGAAATTCTGCAGGATTTGACAGCTATTACAAGCATTACAAAGGACAGAGCAAAACAAATATAACTGAGGACACTTGGCCTTCAGCCAATCTTTAAAGACAAAGACTGATCGGGAGCTGTTCAAACAAAATATGAAAATGGAAAATTGAAGAATGGTGAGTGATGGAATTCAATTCATGTCCCAAATTAAATTTGGCCAATACTTCAAAAGATAATCCCAGAGGCAGAGAGAGCATTTAATAATCCCAAAGTCTTTTTTAATCCATTGTTTAGTTGATCAATTAAGTGTAATGTTAATTGAATATTATGATTTGTAGCTCTCTCTGGAATAAATTGAGAATGGCTAAGGAGAAGTGATGCTAGAGAAAGTTCAATAGTTTGCTTAAAAAAACAAAAAAACCCTCTCTAATATGTTCTTGCTTATATTGGTAAATATCTACAGTCTTTTGTATTTTCTTTTAAAACCAAGAGTACAATTATACTGTCTTGCAAACAGAAATTGGACAATTCTCCCTGTTCAAGGAAGTAACAGAACATTTGAGGTATTCAGAGCATTAGGCACTCCTGAAGACATGTATAGAATTCACTGAAAAAAGCTTTGATAAAAATGCCCTGGAGATTTGCCATTTGGCAGGTACCTTGGAGCAGGTTCACTTTAATCTGTTGATATTTCCACTTCTAGTGGTACTTTGTTCTCTAGCAAATCAGCAGGATTTTTAGAGTCTGCAAAAAACTATTGTGATTTAGTAAGAGTCTGAAGGTGAATAAAGTTTTGAGCAGAACTTTAAATATCTTCTCACTTTATCATCAGTACTTTTATTTCTTACAATAGTGGGTTCAACAGTCAGGAATTTAGTGGGATGGTATACTTTTGCAAGCTTATGGCTGCCTTTAAAAAAAAAAGTATGTTGGGCATATCAGAGAGCTCCTTATAATTTACATGCAACTGTACTGTCAAGCACAGCCCCATTTTATACACAATGGGTCCAATTTGTAACTTGATCTAGTAGTTTTGGCATCCATTCAGGGAAGTGCTTGTTGGATCAGTGTTTTTCCACTTTTAGGGAAACCCCAGAGTCATACTGAGTCAGCAGTGTCTATTTTTAAATCTTCAACTTTATCCTCTAGGACAGTGATTTTTCGAGGGGCTGCAGACAGGTGGATATTATTTGAGCTTATTCTGACACTGCTACATTTTTGTTCCCCAATGTTAGCTTATTCTGAAATCAGCCTTTCCTTTTAATTATTTGGTCAACAAACAATTGAAGAAACTCGAACACTGAAAACTTACTATCCACTATAGTGGTCACATTTAAGGCAGTTTCCTGTATGATCCTGGTGGCTAGATTGCTAGGACTTGATGCCTTTATTGATCAGCTGTCTTGACTATCTTCCCTGATTTGCTCTCCCTGTTTCCAAGTTGAGAGTCCTGAGAGCAAGTTTATCAAAGCTGTCTTCAATAATGTTAAAAAGGAATGTTTTAGATTTAGAAAGATACAGGTACATCTGATTTAGTTAGTTAGAATGCAGAAATTAGTACTTGGAATGCGGACCTCAAAAAAAAAAAATTCAGCTAGAAGCTCAGAGACATTGCTTAGAAATTATGCTGAATCACATTACTTTACGGATTTAGTTAAAAAAAAACATTTAGTTTCTAAATTTCTAAGTTACATCTCACTAATGGGAGCCATTTGCCCTGAACACCTGTGAGAACAAGTTCAGTGAGGGATTCCCATGCAAGATTCTTAATGTGAATCTCAGAACAGCTGAGGGTTTTACAGATCTGAAGGCATTTTTGGATTCTTCTATCACTAATGCCAAAGTAAACCCCTCAAGGAAGCCAAAATACAGCAAGTACTGTATGTCATGAAGTAGCTTTATATAATCATATTTAAGAGAACCCAAAATCAGTAACTCAGACTATGATAAAGAGAAGCTATCCAATTACAATATTATCTTCCATATAGTATTAGTTTCCATTTGGAATGGATTTTCCTGTTCACTATTGTTGAATCTCTATAGATCTGTATAATGTAATTAATCTTTTGTAAATAATGCTTAAAATATATTTACACAAATTGAAGAGAAAAGTCAGATAACTGTATTTTTAGAGGATACACTGATCAAAGCCAGAATGCAGAAAAGCCTTTTTTAGAAAAAAAAAATCCTAAAAAATTATTTTAACTGATTTCAGTTATATATTCTTGAAAAATACCTTAGATCTAGTATTATGAAATTAGGTATCCTCCATACTATTACTGAACCAAGGTTAAAGACCATATTCATTTCACAACGCATGCTATATAGGATGAAATCTTTTTTCCTGGAGTTTTCCTTACCACTGTGAGAGTATTAAATGTTCGAGCAAAAGCAAATGATGACCTTCTTTTCAACTCAGCTGGAGTCCTCTCAACTACTGCTACTATGATGTGTAAGGATAAAGGATCCTCTATCAGCACCAAATGAAAAAGACAAATGAGAACTTGGGAATTCTAGACATTACTTTAAAAAAAAAAAAAAAGCAATGCTCACATAAACCCTCCAAACTAAGTTCAGAAAATATTGACAAATACAACTAAATCTTTCAAGTAAATGCATTCCACCATTATTCTTGGTGATGACATAAAAACCTGTTGAACCGAGCAGTAAGCAGGTGTGCCAGCACAGCAACCTACCTGACAGTGATGTCACATTTGAAGGTTCCCCTTTTCTGTCTTTGACTGGCCAGGAAAGCTATGAGTAGGAACTGATGCTCTACCCAACAACATCATGCCAAAGATGTTCCAGTGAAGTTTGAAAGGATATGCCTGGGTGACTCAGCCAGGAATTAGAGGTGTGTGCGTGCACTGGAGGTGTGCCCAGCTCGCACAATGAATACGGGGTAGTTTGATTTCTTGCTCTGCACATATCTCAAGAACGGGGCGGGGGAGGAGAGGGTGGAATCTGCAGCAACTCTTCCACATTTGGCAAAAGACTAACAATATTCAGGCTCTCAATGTATGCTCCTCTGGCTCCATCTGAAGAGCTGTCTCTGAAGTCCAGGACACTAGGCAAAATTTCAGTTCATGCTTCTGAACATGTGACAAATCATTAAGAAAATCATCATCATCCATGAGCTTACAAATAAAGCATTCAATCTTGATTTCATTTAATAGCACAATCTTCGTAAATTAGCTGACTGTCCTGGAGCAAGTCTGTCAGTCACGTTAGTCAGGACAGCCTAAGCTTAAGAACTGGGAAAAGAGAATAATCATGCGGTTTGCATCTGGCCTCAGATGTAATTTGTCCCCACTTCAGAGGGAGATCCATTCAAGCATGTCCACCTGATCTCCAAGCCCCAGGATAAAAACTAGGAAACCCACCACTTCTCAGATTCTTGCCTGAGCTGTTGTGGGGCTTGGTGGTAAAATCAACGTAAGTTTTGCACATCAGTGTAACACATGCAGACAATGGCTCTTGTCTTGCTCAGGATCTCATGCCTTCCATGACACTGGATTCTTGCAAGGAACATCAAATTCTCTTTAGTATAACTCAATTCATATAGATGTACACACACTGGATTTGTCCCTCAATACAGGACTGACAAGGGGAGCATGACTCAATTATGACAAAGATGTGAGCGTCGTCTCCTTAAAGTTGACGTCAGGGTCCATCCTTGCTCCTGTCAAGGTGGTGGACCTCTTCTCCTTTAATGGCCAACGTCTGACTACTGGATCCAAAATACAGAGTCTGGGGGGAAAGTAAAGTAGTGGAGACCTTCCCCCAACCCCGGGGCTGCGGGGAAGAAGGCAGGGGGCAGAAAATATAGAAAGCTGCCCCTTTCCAGCTGATAAGGGGACTTCATTTGAAATTTATCAGACACTTACTAATCAGAGGCTAAAAGAAGAGACTGAGCCCCTAAGCAGAGTCCAAAGAGCACCTTAGTAGGAATCAATCAGCTCTCGCCCTCCTTTGAGCAGCTGGAGCATATTCAGGACTGAGTTTCTTAATAAGAGGTCTGTAGTAGTTCTGCCAGATGATGGCAACAATTTATCTTAACCTCTAATGCACTCATATCAAAACAATTAAATAAATCAAAATTGTCCCCATTTTTAAAAGCCATCAACTGGGCAGTTGATAACCCAATTTCATTTCAGGTTGATTTGCAAGGACATATCCCAGGTGAAGAGGAAAAAATGTGTTAGCCTGCTGATGATGTGTTCCTCTATTTACCAGAAATTCTATTGAACTGTAACATTTAACAAGTTCAACCTAGAGTTTACTTAGGCTATGTCAGCGCAGCTACGCCACTGGAGCTCTTCAGTACAGACACTGCCTACACCAACAGGAGGGATTCACCCATCCATGTAGGTAATCTACCTCCCTGAGAGGCTATAGGTAGGTTGATAGAAGAATTCTTCCATGGACCTAGCACTGTCTACATCAGGGGTTAGCTCGGTATAGCTATGTTTCTCAGGGGTATGGATTTTTCACACTCCCCACACGCATAGCTACACCAATGTAAAATCACTGAGGGTACTACCAAAAAAAAAAAAAAATCAGTCAGGTTAGGATGTGGGCCCTTAAGTGTGGATCTGCCCCATGAGCTTTACCATTTTAACAAAGTATTTTAAGGCTGCAGTGATTTTCCTTGGCAGTCCATGAAGAAATTACACAATACTGAACCCACCCTCCACAGTCTGACAAAAATATTCAATCTTCATCTCTAACAGGACTATGGCAACAAGATAAGTTTTTAAACTGAATCAGAAATTTAGAGCAAGAGAATAAAAACTCCTACCTGTCGATAATACTTCTCATACACAGGATTTGCACTGGATAGCTATGAAGAAAGATACAGAAAATTATATGATTAATATGCATAATTTTATCCGTTTAATTCACTTTATATGATCAAGTTGCATAATTTAACATGGAAAACTAGACATTTTATACATGTCTTAAACTGGCTTTTTCTGTCAACTTATAAGATAGTTTACACTGTTGATGTAGCTGTCTTGGTCTCAGAATACAAAGCAGAGAAGTCAGGTGTGCTATGAATCACTTTATGGTTTGCAGACTGAATTCCTTAACAACATTCTCTTTAAAAGTTCTTGATATTAAATGCTATTGGCTTTCACTTTCCGAACTGTCTGCATTAATAAGTAACCCCACTTGGAAGTTATTTAAATATTATTCTCATGTCACTAACACAGACACCAGCTCCACGCTAGATGAGAGACACAGAGTACATAGGCAAAAAGAAAAGGAGTACTTGTGGCACCTTAGAGACTAACCAATTTATTTGAGCATAAGCATCCGACGAAGTGAGCTGTAGCTCACGAAAGCTTATGCTCAAATAAATTGGTTAGTTTCTAAGGTGCCACAAGTACTCCTTTTCTTTTTGCGAATACAGACTAACACGGCTGTTACTCTGAAACGTGTCAGAGTACATAGGGTAGCGCAGTTTAAATGCGTCACTAAGAACTGCAGGATACCCCATCAGAAATCTATCCCAGTACACAAGTTAGTACAGCACCACTGTGCGTATAATTTACACACTTCTGGCACAGGCAGGGTTTTACAGTGGGTATGCTCCACCTGTGCTAGGCTGGCCTGAGCGAATGTCACAATGAAGACAAACCATAAAATGATATTCTAAAAACATAAGAGTGGCCATACTGGGTCAGACCAAAGGTCCATCCAGCACAGTATCCTGTCTACTGACAGTGGCCAATGCCAGGTGCCCCAGAGGGAGTGAACCTAACAGGTAATGATCTAGTGATCTCTCTCCTACCATCCATCTCCACCCTCTGACAAACAGAGGCTAGGGACACCGTTCCTTACCCATCCTGGCTAATAGCCATTAATGGACTTAATCTCCATGAAACTATCCAGAATTTATCCAGTTCTCTTTTTTCTCAGGAAAAGACCTTCAATTCACCTCCCCTACTTGACCAAGAAAGTCTGAGTTGTGTGACTTTTGGTTCTGGGGCAAAGCAAATCTCTTTTTCTATGTGTTGTCTGAAACATGTTGGGGAGGCAGGAGAGGGCTATTATGTTTTGGGGACTGCCCTTCCTTTATCCTGAAGAAAGGAGCAAAATTGTAGGTTTTATTAGATGTTTATGCCCTGAAAGCCATGGCTAAACAGCAACTAGATACCTGCAGCTGTGCCGTGCCAGCTGACTCTGGCTCAAGGGACTTGGGCTGTGGGGCTGTTTCATTGTTGTGTAGACTTCCAGGCTCAGGCTGCAGCCCAGCTCTGGGACCCTCCCACCTCCCAGGGTCCTAGAGTCCAGGCTTCAGCCCAAGCCCAAAAGTCTACACAGCAGTAAAACAGCCCCGTAGCATGAGCCTGCAAGCCCAATTTGGTTGGCATTGGTCAGCAACTAGACACCTGCAGCTCTGTAGACATATCCTAAGACACGCTGATCGAGCACATTTTTGTAAGGTGTACGACTAGTATTATCAACAAAGGGATAATGGATTATATTTGCTACCCCTAACTGGGAGTGCCGATTACACTGTGAATCTAGCACCTACACAAATCAGTAAGAAAGCAAAAAACCATTTCCTCTGAAAACAAACCATAAATACTATTCATTCCATGTACAATGCTGATCTTGCAACCTCAAATACGTGCATATGAGAGTTAAGACTTGACCCAAATATTGTATAATTATAGCATTTATTTCTAATTTCAGATTTAAAAGTCTTGTAAACTTGCATACAAACTGGACACTGGCAAAAATACATAAGCAATTGTAGGAAATATTTTACTATAGTATATTACAAAATGGGTATTATAGGTTTAAATCTATCTCTCTTGTAATAACACTTTATACTGTAGCCTCTTTGGCCCAGTGGTTAGCCAATATTTGGGGCCTTGCTGGGTTGTTTCCATTGGAAGGAGAAATTGATTAAAAGAGTAAAGAATTTATTTGGTGTACTGCTGTTTATTGGTGAAGAACGTATGCAAAGTCCACTTTTCCTGACCACAGTAGAAACAGATGACTGGACAAAGTTTCCTTGTTCAGAGATCCAACTACTGGGGACCAACTATGCTATCCCAAAAAGTGAGGCTCAGGAATCAAAACAAATAGAAATAGACAACTGGAGAACATTGTATCAATAAAAATGATTGAGTTATTAAGCAAACTATTTGGGAAGTACAGTAACTCCCCACTTAACGTCCTATCGCTTAACGTTGTTTCTATCTTATGTCCCTGCTCCATTATAGACCATGCTCGTTCAAAAGTTATGCAATACTCCGCTGTAACATTGTTTGGCTGCCTTTGTCCACAGCTGGCAGCCCCCCTATCAGCTGGCGGACCCCGTGGATCAGCACCTTCCCCCTGCTCCCCCCGCCTCCTGCCCACGGCAGTCAGCTGGTTTGTGGCGTTCAGGAGGGAGGAGCGAGGACTCGGCGTACAGGCTCCCCCCCACCTCCCCTGCCTCCTGAACGCCGCAAACCAGCTGATTGCCATGGGCAGGAGGCAGGGGAGGGAGGAGCAAGGACATGGCGTGTGGAGTAAAGGGAGAGGAGGTAGAAGGAGGGGGAGAAGAGGCGGGTTAAGGGTGGGGGCTTGGGGGAAGGGGTGGAGTGGGCGGGCCGAGAGTTGAGCCCCCTAACCCCGGCAAAGCCGATGCCTGTGCTTGCAAGAACAGCAAGAGGAGCAGCAGGACAATCCACTCTCTGATTCCGCCACCTCAACCAAGCTTCATACTCAGCAATGACGACTGTAGTATTAAATTGTTTCTTTAAAATTGTTTAATACTTATACCTGTATTAAATTGCTCGTTTAAAATTGATTAACATGTATATAACGCCTTTTGTCTGGCAAAAAAAAAAATTCCCTGGAACCTAACCCCCCCGCCCTTCACATTAATTCTTATGGGAAAATTGGATTCGCTTAACATCATTTCGCTTAAAGTTGCATTTTTCAGGAACATAACTACAACGTTAAGAGAGGAGTTACTGTATTAACATTTGAATATTTGTTTTCTTTTCCATAACCCAACTATTTGTAGCAGGAGTTGAATTCAGACCACTGGGTTTGGACTGAAGGTGTTTGCAGCAATAGCCAGAGTTGTCACCCAGTATCACGCTACCTCAGATCTTTTTATGGCCAGGTTCCCCATTAGGATTTAAGTGAAACTGACTCAAGGAATCTAAAACTGACTTAGGGAATGTAAGACAACACATACAGGAGAATGTTGCTACACTGACTTCTTTAAGGAATGTTTTTAGAACATTGGTGTTAGATCATTGATGTTATTTACTATCAATTTCCTTTCCCACTTAATCTGCTAGCAAATATCTAACAAGGGGCACCATCTTCAAGCAATTTATAAACTGTTTGTTAATTCTATTGGCTTAATGAAAGCTTGCCTAGTTTACTTCTGAACTAATGCTCAGAGAACTTCACTGCTGTGAGATTTGAAAATGTTTATAGAAGTGTATTATTTTTATTACTGTAGCACCTAGGAGCCCTAGTCATAGACCAAGACTCCGCTGTTACATGCTGTACAAAACACAGTCCCCGCCTCAGGGGAATTACAATGCAAGTACAAAACAAGAAACAGATGGATACAGATAGATGGGGAGTACAGGTAAACAATGAGACAATATTGGTCAGCATGACAGGCGGGTAGAGTGGTTAGTATTTATGTTAATAGAGAATATAGTAATGTGAAAAGTTTTCACTATTCCACACTGATCACAGCTAAATTGGATCTTTCTTGCTAACTGCAGCTAAAAAATGTGGTGTTATACTTGTATTCCATATACAATGTTTTCTAGTCTAGTCAAGTTTCAAACAGACTGCTTAAAATGTTGCCTGTAAAGATTTTAAATACCCCGTTGTCAGAATGAGTAAGCCTAAAATCTGGGTGGCTACATTTGTGTTGCTTCAAGTAAACACTTTATAATACAGAGACGTCCCTCTTAAACATCTTACTATCTCATTTGGGTCAAATCCACAGGAACCCTAAAATAGTTTGCAAATACAGCCAAATTAAAATTACAAACAAAATTCTGGAACAAAACTAGCTAGTGAGTGCAAAGAAATAAAAACCACAAAACTGAAAGTGTTTTAAAGCATCAAGTCTACATTTGTCTTTCCTGTCCCATCTCCCCTTTCCTTCCCCCAAGAAATGGACCATTAATCTGCCATCTAGATGCACTACAAAACAAAGTCATACTTCTGTTCAGCAAAACACTATTCCAGCCAAACCTATCATTGTTAGTCTTGGACAGGAAACACATGCATGTTCAGGTCCTGGAACTACAAATACTTTACAAATTCAAAATAATCTTTTTATTCAACACTCATAGTACAAGCCAATAAAAATTCTCTAGATTTCCGATTTTGGGGCTCATTTTCATTATAACATTAGTACAACCACAGTACAATGAAATTTCCCGTGAAAGTGGATAGTTTGGAAGACAGTTTCATTTTACTGGCAACAGACTTCATAGTTTTCCCATAAAGGAATACTGAGAATAAAGGTGAGTTACAGAAGATGACCTGACTAACTTTTTCCTTACATCAATATATTATAAGAGTATTTTGAATTCTTCAGTGCCAGTTAGGAATTTTGCCGGGTAACACTTCTTCACATAACTGGAATTTGCACATACAGTTGCAGAGTACAAATTGTGGACTCATTTTCAGTGTGAATAGTCAGATTCCACTGCACATAAAAAATTAAAATACACCATTGTAAATTCCATTAAAAATTAATTACATTAACATCTGTTCCAGTAATTACCCTGCAAAGATTACAGTTTGTGTTGAGAATGTCTGGCCCTTACAGAGTCCTAACCTAGGAAATGAAGGCCAGCTTTATAGCCATCTGTCTCTTTGTCTTTCTGGCTTCAGTCAACCAGCCCATTATATCCTTTCATGTTTTTAATCCATCACCATCACCCCCACTATTACATAGGGATGTATTTTAAGTCATTAAAACAGTTTTTCCCCTTTAGCCTCTAACAGGAAGCAAAGAAACACCAACACCATCTACCCATGAAAAAAGAAAAGAAACCAAACAAGCTAATATTTTGCAGTTTTCTCCATCTATCTCAATGTGAGACTGAAATACTATATTCTGCCTCCACGTGAAGGCATGCGAGATTAATATTAGTACTTCCAGACCCACATCATTCCAAGATTGCATAATCTAGAAATGAGCGAACACTGCTTACTTTTCCCAGTGCTGAAAGAGACCCAGAACACTAAAGTAGTATTCGCTAAAGAACAATGAGAGTGCCAGCTCTCCATTTATGTGACGTAGGGGAAAAGTGGAAGAAAGAACCAGTTCTGCAGTCAGATTCTCTGTCCTTTCCATGGGGCTCCATATTAAGCTTCAGGGAAGGGACCTGATATACTAGTCTTCTGAATTAACCTCTCAGTGGCTCTCCCCCTTGAGATATCTTTTCCACAGTGGTGGATTGTTCAGGCATAGTGATGCATTGATTAATTAGGCTCAATACAAGTGAAGGACATATGAAAACTGAGGAATCTTCACAGGAAATTAACTGCAAGTCCAAAAAAATCAGTTTTAAAAAGTGTTTACACTCTGTTGGGCTTCTCTAGTACAACTCTGTACAGGTTTATAGAATTGAGAAGGGGAAAAAAAACACTAGGTCAGCCCCTCTCTTTCCTTGGCAACATAGGACAGTTCTCTATTCTATTGTTTTGCACTGTAGTTTGAAGCGTTTAAAGAGAAAAGGTTTCCCATCACTTCCCTTACCCTATACCATAGCCAAGTACAGCTCAGCTTCAGGATGTTTTTCTTGATTTTCAGCCTAAAATTTTCCCTTCCTAATTTCATCCTATTAAGCCTAGTTAGACCCCCCTTTTTAAAATGCTACATAATTCCACTTTGCCTGCAACTCTTATAATATTCAAATATTTGTACAGGGTTCTTCAGACTTTAGGTGCTTGTAAGATATTTACAAATATTTAAATGTCTGGCTTGGATAAAGTCTGGAGAACACTGTACAAATATCTGAAGGATTGTCTTTTATTGCTGTCATATGATAGACAACTCATGCCTAGTTTGGTGTCCACTATCCTCTCAGAGACCTTGTCTACATCAGAAAAAAAAATTAAATTTTGTTGTTTTTTTGTAACAGTGAAGTCCTATCAGCGGTAGCAACAGGGGAACAGTATTGTAGACTGGGTAGACCATTTTCCCCACCCTCAAGATGTTCTTTAGTCCTGTGTAGGCTTAGGGAAAGGCAGCTTAATATTTTTGCTTTCCATTTTTCTTGTTCCCTTCATACATGTTTGTCTTGAATTAATTTTTCCTAAATATATTCACTTGCATTTTCCTAATCAGTCATTTTATTGATTTTTGCCCATTTCTCTAGTTTTTATGCTACATACAAAAGGTTAAAAAAAGTTACAGTGGAATCCTCTTATAGGCCAGAGGTAATTCTCAACACCAAACCAATCCAGAAAACTTTATTCAAAGTAAAGATTCACTATAACCTTAACAATGTCAATATACAGTGCATTTAAAAGATTTGAAACTTTCATTCTACTTCACTGTAACTCAACTGTACACCTACGGAACAGTACACTAGAGCATTTCTGCAACTGAATTTAGACAGTGTAATGACATTCTTCATCTCTTTTATGCAAGGTAACCATGTTTTGATTTCTTGTTATGCAATCCCCCATCCATACCACCACAATAATCAATGCTGGACTATAAAGCCCACCTAAAATGAAAAAGTGGACTAAATGTTACTTAATATTGAGCAGTTCTAAAGTTTTCAATATTGTTTTCAGGGATTAAAGTAAGGGGTGTGTTGGCGAGCACAGCTCCTGCTCACTAAAAGCAGAGACACCGCTCCCTCTCCTCTTTGGCTGATTCAGCAACTTGCTCTCCTGTTTCAATCTACTTTAAGTGGCTATTTTACCTTTTAATAGTGGGGGGGGGGGGGGGGGAAGAACCTTAGAGATTTGCAGTTTTCCACAGTGGACACAGAGCACTTTCACTGAGAGACAAACTGCTCAGGTTCTCCCTTACTCTTGCCAAAATGACACAGTCTTAATGCCAGATAGTAAAGCAAAATTCTGAATATTGTCATTTTGCAGATTTATTGGATGTATGAGAGACATGGCTGAGAGTTATACAGAAAAAGGAAGTTGATTGGTTAGCTGTACCTCAGGTGCATGTTACCGCATAGCTAGTTCGTTGAAATATACTAACATGAAATCTACTGCTTATGTGTTCCAACAGTAAAGGGTATCCAAGGGTTCTATAATTACACATCCAGGTTTGTACTCAGCAGGCCTATCCAGAGACCTGCTTTATGCCACAAAGTGTATGTATAATTATAAATGCAACAGTGACACCATACTTAATTTTATACTGAGATTTGCACTTGAAGTAGGACAAAATCTCGTTTCACATCATAATTTAATATAGTTTCCAAAATTGGCACAATACAGGACAATCACATTTGCCATGTCATTTTTAAAAGAAAAATATTTACTAACTTCTGCAAAGGAAATATTTGAACGTACTTCCTTTTTAAAATGTTGCCCTCCCCCCACACACACATTTGTATTTCTCTCACTAAATAACCAGTTCCGACCCACTCCAAGTTTCCTCCTCTCTCTCTTCCTCCCCTCCCATTCCCAGAGTGACACCACACATAGGACACTTTTTAAACTTTAACTTAAACAGTGGCCTTACTTTTCAAAAACAGCGATCTTTGAGTCCCCACCCTAGGACACCTTAAATAGGCCTGATTCTCAGAGGGTAGGAGCTCAGAACTTTCTGAATATCTTTAAGGTTACTTACCACAAAATTGGAGGTACCCCAAATCACTAGCCACTTCTAGGGTGACCAGATGTCCCGATAAAATAAAGAGAAGCCAAGTAGTTCCGATACATATCTTATTCAGTAGGAAATAAGTCTCAACAGTATTCATTACTCCATACAAGGGCTTGCTAATACTGGAAATTCTCACCAGTATTCAGGCAATAAATTTAGAAGATGAAAACATTAGTCAGAAGTTTGTCTAAACCCTGAAAGTTGCCAAACTTCTCAAAGCTCCAATGCTCTCATCAGGTTAGCCCTTTATCTCCTCTAGCTATCCATATTCAACTAGTATACAAACAAATACCCACTACTCCAAACACCCAGACCAAAAGGCACAACAGCTTCCAACCATTTCACCCTGAAGTGAATAGTCCATCATCATCTTGCTATCTTTGTAAATAAAATACAGTTCATAAGAAAAAATAGGCTTTTCAGGTCAATCCCCCTAGAGAGTTTATTCTTCTGTAACATGCTCATATTCTTATCTTAATTTAAAGAATACTTAAGATGATATTTCAACTTATCAATGTCAATACTTTTATACCACCCTTTAAAGGTCTAATAGTCTCAAGCTACCTGCTAATTGCTTAGAGAGGAGTTGTAATAGCTTGAAAACAAAGAAGAAGAAGAAATTAATAAATGGGGTCAGCTTAAGAGATCGGTCCATGCTTGAAAGATCAGGCACAATTACCTAACATAAAGGCATATGATTCAGTCATTGCCCACCCCCCACCCCGCATTGAATCAAAGGTTGTTACATGCCTTGAAAATCAGTGGAAAGTGCTAATTTTGAACATGTTACCTAGGCCTTTTTACAAGACAAAGAGCAGCCTTTTTTAAAGGTTGAAATGCTAGAACCCAAATCTCTTGCCTACCTTAAATGTATGTTTATGGCTATTACATTGCTAAAGGAAAACAACTCACCAAGAATTAAGGCAGGTCACTGCTACTTTCTCTTTGGTTTAGGCATACATATGCCTGTCACACCATCTCTCCACAATTCTGCGAGCAGGATGGATTTTAAGAGCCTACTGCTTCTAAGAACTGAGCAACATGCATGAAGTGGCACCTGTAGACCAACACACTGGGTCTAATGTTATGCCATGTAGCAGTCTGAGGGGGCAGCAGGTTATCATTACTGAACAACACTGGTAACTGTGATAACTCAAGGGAGTATGCTACTGTAGAGTCACTTCAGTACAAGAGCCACCACCCGTCTGACTCCTGCAATGAGGAACTCCTGCTTCGGCCCCCGGGGCTCAGGCTTCGGCCCTGGAAGCCAGCAAGTCTAACACCAGCCCTGGCGTCCTCATTAAAACAGGGTCATGACCCACAGTCTGAGAATTGCTTTAGTTCATCAGATTATCATAATTTTCCACGTTTCAGATGAAGACACAAATCCCCCCAATCACATACATCATCCCCCCTCCTATTATTGTTCCCAATACTGAACACTTCAACTTTATTGTCTACAGGAGGGGTTCTCAACCTTTTTCTTTCTGAGGCCTTTCCTCCCCCCATCCTATAAAAACTCCACAGCCCACTTGTGCCACAACTGTTTTTCTGCATATTAAAGCCAGGACCAGAGTTAGGGGGTAGCAACCAGAACAACTGCTCAGGGCCCCGTGCCACAGGGGACCCCGTGAAGCTAAGCTGCTCAGGCTGCAGCTTCAGCTCCAGTTGGCAGGATTTGTGGCCCTGGGGTTTGACTTTCTGCCCTGGGCCTCAGGGAGTCTAATGCTGGCCCTGCTTGGTGGACCCCCTACAGCCTGCTTGTGGCCTCCCAGGGGCCCCGGAGTCTTGCTCGAGAAGCACAGCCCTACGGAGTCCTTTCCGCCCGGCCCAACGCAAACCGGCCCATGCCCTGCACAGCACAGTCCACACCTAGGGCGGCGCTTCAGGCAGGGCCAGTGTGGTCCACCATTCACCTCCCCGGCACCACCAGGGCTTGGACTTCGGGAGTGGCCTCTCCTCAGAGGACACAGCGGGGCATCAAGCAGGGACTCAGCGAGAGGAGAGATTACTGGGGGCCTAGAACAAGGGAAGGGGGCACAAAGTGGGGGTGGGAGTTTGAAGGGGGCACAGAACTAAGGCAAGAGTAGCCAAGGGTTAGCGGGGGGCAAGGCAGGGCGCGGGGCCAGGGGTTACCGGGGTGGGGCACGGTGGGGCTGGGGTGCAACAAGGCGCAGAGGTTACGGGAGGGAGAAGACGTGGGTTACCTCAGGTTACCGGGGTGGGGGAGGGGGGCATGGCAGGACGGAAATTCCCGGAGCGGGGAGAGCATGGCCCGGGGCCAGGGGTTACCGGGGGGCGCGGTGGGACAGGGGTTACTCAGGGTTACCGGAGGGCGCGGAGGGACGGAGGTTAACGGGAGGGGCGGGCGCAGGGGTTACCGGGGGGCGCGGTGGGACGGGGGTTAACGGCACGGGGAGCCGAAGGACTCAGCTGGTCTCCCCCCGGAGCGGGAGGCAGGTCGGGGCGCCGCCAGCCCCTGAGTGACACTGCAGGCCGGGGAGCCGCGACCCCCCCGCCGCGAGGGGCACTGCAGGCCTCGGCCCCCGCAGGGGAAGGATCCCGGGGCCCGGCAGGGCGAGTCCCGAGCGGCCGGGCCGGCGGCAGTTACCTGGGTCAGGGAGAGATGGGAGGCCATGCTGCTTCCATCATGCACCGGCCGGGCAACAAGAAGCCGGAGCCGACGCGGGGCCCGGACACTCACTCGCCAACTTCAGCAACTTCCCGATCCCGAGCCAGGCCCCGCCCGCAGCAAAACCCGGCGCCGGATCCCGCCCCCCTGACTCGGCGCCTCCAGCCGTCCCGTGCGGCTACTGCAAAACCCGGCGCCGGATCCCGCCCCCCTGACTCGGCGCCTCCAGCCGTCCCGTGCGGCTACTGCAAAACCCGGCGCCGGATCCCGCCCCCCTGACTCGGCGCCTCCAGCCGTCCCTGCGGCTACTGCAAAACCCGGCGCCGGATCATGTCCCCCTGACTTGGGGCCTCCAGCCGTCCCGTGCGGCTACTGCAAAACCCGGCGCCGGATCAGGTCCCCCTGACTTGGGGCCTCCAGTCCTCCTGTGAAGCTACTGCAAAACCCGGCGCCGGATCCTGCTCCCCTGATCTGGAGCCCTCAGCACTTGGGCAGCTGCCTCTAAACCGGGAGCTGGAGTGTTTGACTTGGATCAGCCAGCCTTTCTTCCCTTGTACTTGTAACATTCGCTGCAGTGAAATCTCCATTGGTCCCATGCTCCTAACCCTCCTTCTGTCTTGGTTATTTCAGCCCCTGTTCCCCATTCCTGGAGAGCTCCCAATATGCTGCTGGCTTAGGTAAGGGCTTCAAAGACTTTAAGGCCATAAGGGACCATTATGATGGTCTAATAAGTTGGAGCTCCTACATAAGGCAGGCTGTAAACTTAACAGAACCAGGAGAAAATCACAGGAGGCTCCAATGCAATGTGCTGGTGTGAAGCATCCTACCCGCACTCTCATCATCAACAGACATAGTCTTTGAGTTCAGCCTCCTACCTCTTTCCTTCTCCCTCCGTCTGTCACCGGCAAGAAATGGGGTACCTCTGTGCATCCCCTCCCTCAACTCCTGGGGGCATACAAGGGCTGCTCTGTCTTTCACCTGCTGATAACAACAATCCCCAGCAGCAGGGATTGCTCGGGCACAAGGTACTCTTGCTACCATTGCTCACTGCCTCAACAATGGTCATTTAAACAGTTTTCCTGCACTTTTGCACCACCAGAGTGTTGGGACATTGTTGCAGAGTTCATTCAGTGGGGAGAACTAATAGAAATCGTTCTTATTTTTAGATTTTAACCAAAGATGGATCAGACTCCAATAAAAATCTTTCATTCACTCAGTGCAGTGAGAGAGAATTACCAAAACCTGCGCTTATCTGCCAGAGGGTTTTCACAGTCCATTTTTTCCTTCCTCTGCTCTTTCTTCTATTGCTCTCTCCCTTTTTCTTTCTTTCTTCACTTCACTGAGTATGCTCATCCCAGCTGTCATACTCCAAATCCCCATCCTATCATTTCTCAGCTACCAATCCCAACAGTTTTATTGCAACTGCCTGGTTCCAACTGCCTTTCCCAACTGCCAATCCCAAATGGAATTTCCTACTATCATTCCACAGCTGCCAAGTTCCAAATGTCATTCCTAATTGCCACGAAACCTTCAGGTTTCCTCATTCCACTCATTTTATGTCAAAGGGCATCTGCTTGTTGCAGAAGAGGAACATAATTATATAAACTCCATGTAAATATCTTGTTAGCTTTGCACCATCCACTCCATCCTGGAAAACTCAGTAATGGATTTGCAGTTTACCTTAACCATAATTATCAACTTTCCCTTGGCACTTCAGTACTTCTGTTGTGTTCCACTGCCTACCCTACAGCAACAGTATTTTTGCTGTACAGATTTGATGCAACTCAGAGTCACTCTGCTTCTTTTTTGTACAATACCGTGGGGGGGTGGGGGAGTTCAGTCTGGTGTTCATGTATGCAGGAGGGATCAGTATAGACTAATTTTCCGGCACTGTGAGGGGATCAAGGAGCATGAAATGCACATTTAGATGAATGGAAATATGGCAATTAGATTTTATTTTGAATACCTTGTGACTAGTATAAGGAAGTATGCTTTACTGATTTGTCTCAGCCACAGCAACAGCAAGGAGAAATTATTGAGAGAGGAAAGAATGTAGAACACAAACAATGTAATTATAAGTAATTATTCACACAGTTTTGAACACCATCAGCCAATGACATGCTTCCTCGTATTTAACCTTTCTGTACTCCATTCCTCTTGAACAAAGTCCCTAAAAGTATAAGTATCTCTTTAGTTACCTTAAAAAGAAAAAGAGGTCTTGTGGAGCCTTCGAGACTAACAAATTTATTTGAGCATAAGCTTTTGTGAGCTACAGCTGAATGCATCCGATGAAGTGAGCTGTAGCTCACGAAAGCTTATGCTCAAATAAATTGGTTAGTCTCTAAGGTACCACAAGTCCTCCTTTTCTTTTTGTGGATACAGACTAACACGGCTGCTACTCTGAAACCTTAGTTACCTTGGTTATCCTCTCTTGAGAACAAAATGGAATGACATCCAAAAATTAGTGTCTGAAAAGTGAACTGTGAGATGTATACCTGCAACCATCTCAGCTGGAGCTAAAAGTATAGAGCCTGTTTAGTGATTGGCCGAGAGCTGCACAAGAAGGACTAGGGAGGCCTGATTTTCCATTGATTTACATATTGGTCTTAATCCTTAGTCTTGTCACAGGAAACACTCACTCTTGCCTCCTCTTGGCTGCTCTGGCGATTAATTCTTTGCTGGTCTGGCACCCTCTTCTGTCAATGGTTCACATGTCCTGCTGCCAGATGAAAAGCCTCTCTCTGTGTGATTCAGGTTGCTCTCTTTTCATTGCTTGGCCTTCCAGGCAGGTCATTATAGTCCTTCCCTTTCAGGGTACCAAAGTCCCCCTGAATGACTGTCCTAAGCAGTCTTGTGCTCCACTGCCTCGTCTGTGCAACTTCCCCAATGGCTAGTAGGGGGACCTGGGTTTGACCACTACTTTTTCATCCCAGGGGCCCTACTAGCCACAGGTGAAGTCACACAGACTAGGCAGTTGAGCAGAAGACTGGCTAGGGCAATCGTTCAGTGGGTCAACGCCAGTTGACTAATAATCCCTACTCTGTTTTGAAAAGGCTGCCTGGTGTCACTGTGAATACTTCCTGAGGTGCTTTGATCCTTGAAGAGGGCAAAAAGTCTCTGAACAGGAGTCTATCTCAGTTGGACTCTCTGGGCAGAGTTCATGGGTACCTCCAAAGGACTACTTAAAAACGGGGGTGTAGCACAGGAGAGGCAGGCTGGGACATAGCCCAGATGAGGCTGGAGCACATGGCATTCTGCCCAGTCATCAGCTGGAACAGCTGTCCCTATAGGATCACTTGCTACCACTGTAACTTAGAGCAGTCCTTAGGCGGCTCCAAGTTACACCAGGTCCAAAATGGCTCCCTAGATCAGGGAGGATGGCTTTAAGAGCCACATTCCCTTCCTTTGGCACAAGTGAGGATTTGGCCCATTGTGTAGTCAGTCATTTATACCAGGCAATGTGAGAGTAAAATGCTACCATTCTGGTTTGGTAGCATTTTACAGCCACTTTAGACTCCCCCACTGCTCAGGTATATGTCTACACAATGTATAAAGCAATGGAGAATCAGGGCCAAGTACTACTGTCCCTCTCAGAAAGCTTTGAAGTATGCTATAGGGATAAAATTAGGAATCAATTGCTGATCTAAAAACTACAGACTCTGCAGGTATTATATGTGGAATCTGACACATGGTAGATAATTCAGCAAGAGAGTCAGAATGCCCATGAACTACATGAAGACTATTCTATTATTAGGTTGATTCTACAACTTTCCCCATTCAATATTAATTCTCTTTGTACAATAGATAGCTAGGTTTCCTTTTTTCTATAACTGCAGTAGGACAGTATAAGTTTACCTATTAGTGGACATGCAGTGTCATCATGTGATGGACATGGAGACAAGAGTTGGTGTGCTATTGTTTGAGAGTATGAAAAAATTACTCTGTGGGATTTTTTCATTAACACTGCAGTATACATAGGTCTAACCTGCAAAGTTTGGATCCAGATCTGAATATTCCTCTTGTCTTGGGGAGGAGGTGAGGGAGAAGCTCTAGTTCTGGGGTTTTGGTTCATGAGTTGTTAGCTTAGGATATACAAATCACCAGTGTATGCACATGCTAACCTTTCACAGGACACATAAAACAAGTGCCTTGAGAATAAAAGCTGGTAAGTCAAAGTAACCCGAGGCCTGCCTACCCTACCTTTTTTGCACCAATGTAGCTATGCCAACATAACTCGACTGGTACAGACCCCTAGGATAGATGTGCTGCACAAGTGTAAGAAGCAACTTGCATCAGCACAACTTACACCAACTTGATACCCTGTGCAGCACCAGAGCAACGTAGCAGGGAAATGAGAATCAGGTCCCTATGTCCCCATGTATTTTAGCAGTATATTCATGAGTCCCCAAAGAATAGCTTTAATAGTGTTAATGATATTGTATGATATCTTCTGGTCTCCCAGGAAGTATTAACTTTAATAACTGTCCTTTGTTTTATGATAGCTTTGTTTATGCCATGGATCCAGCCTCAGGAACCTCATTATTTTTCCAAGGCTACACCTAGATGTTTGGTATGACTGGTCCTGCTCATTGTGGGCAAAAGGACTATTAAAACTATCTGGCGTTCAACAGGCTGACTGGAAAGTTGATTCACTCCTGCACGCCTGTGTGTGGTATGCTTTACCCAGCTGTATGGATGAACTGAGTCCTTTTAGTGCTCAGCTCCAGAGCAAAAACAGATTAACAACTCAAATACTACAAATAAAAAACCTTAAGTATAGATGAATGAAAGGATTAGGAGTTTCAGTGCGTGTCTCATATAAACAAAGCCATGATACATCATTATTCTGTAATCATTACTTTTCAGCAGCCTTTTTTCAGTATCTTCCCCACCCCACCCCCACCCCAAAATATTAGCTTGGGTCCAATTCTTCTCTCATTGGGCCAGATGCTGTACCCTTTTATCACATTGAGTAGTATCTTATTTTATGAGTAGCCTACATCAGAGGAACTGCTCACTGTAAGGGTGGCAGAATCTACCTTCATTTAAATCAGTGGCAGTTGGTATTCTTGTCCCATATCTGCAGTGGCATCTCCCCACCCCCACCCCAAACATGATGTTTAATTTGGGGCCACATGCACACAACCTGCTCAGAAGCCAGAGAGCCATTTCTGGTTACCAGTTAGGAGTCCTGCGTGACTTCTGACCATGGCAGAGATTTAATTTCCTGTTCTTCCTCTGCTTAGCAAGTTGTATTTGGCTCCACCTCTGGGTTTTCCAATCCACATACAATGGTAGCCAGAGGCCACAGAGCCTCACAAAAAGACGGGAGGACCGCAACCACTGGAGGGAACAAGCAAGAAGTAGCTGGAGAGATGTTATGGGCACATAGAGAGAGATGTAAGGGAATTTGCTTATAAGTGAGGAGGGTACTGTATTATTTTGAATAGGGTCTCACAAAGCCAAGAGCCAGCCCTGTTCTTACTGGGCAAGGACATGTTACCATACTTGAGTTACTGAAGGATTACTTCTGGGGAATGGGGAGGAGAATAATAAAACAATATTAGTTAATACTTTGCATCAAAAGCATCTTTTACCTAAGGGTCATGTGACAGGGTGCACCAACCCCGCACTGGGCTGCTGAGGGCAGACCAATCATTGTGGGCCCGGGCGACCACACCCCTCTTCCCCTGCTGCACATGCTCCAGATGGAGACGCCACATAAAAGGAGGCAGCCCATGTGAGTTGGGGCAGGTGATGGAAGAGGAAGGATGTACCTTGCTGACTCCTGTGATGTTCCTGGCGGTAGTGTCTGAAGACCCAAACTACTCTCCAGGTGACTTGCTGATGGTGGAGACTGCCAGGGAAGCCAAGCCACCTCCTGCTGAGGAAGCTACTGCCTGTTCTCTGTCCCAATGCAGAGGGAAGTAAGGCCTATAGTTGGCTGGTTTGTTTTGCCCCAGCTAGGGGTCATAGGCTGATATCTTGCCCTGTCCAGAGGGCTAACTCCTCCGTGCAACTGCCTGCCCCAGCCTGGAGGCTGCTAGGCTGTAGACTGTCCGCTTTGCCTGCCCAGGTGTTGTAGTCTGCTTACTGCTTTGCTCCACCCAGGAGGCTAATTCTCCAGTGTAACTGCCTGCCCCAGCTCAGAGGCTGCAGGGCCATAAGATGGTTTGTCTGCTTTGCCCCAGCCCGGAGGCTGCAGGGCAACAAGACTGCTTGTTTGTTTCGCCCAGCCAAGGGGCTCCAGGGCCTCAGATGGTTTGTCTGTTTTACCCATCCAGAGACTATGGACTATTTACCAAGTGACTGGGTGCACCAACCCTGCACTGGGCCAACGGGGGCTCCCTAGCTCGATGCACGGAACCTGTCGCAGGTCACAAAGCACTTTCTGAGGCTGTGTCAGTAATGTCCCATTTTTCAGAGGGGGAAACAGACCATCACAGATGCTGATGAGAAATCGTTCCACATAAGTAATTAGTAGCTGAAAGCTGGTGCTGTTGTGTGGGTGGAAATTGTGGAGTCATGTGTGTAAAAAAGCTGAAAATAGGGGCTCTTGTTTCCATGCACTGGCTTGTAGTGAGCAATGTTGCTCTCTGTACGTCTCCCAAAGTTTGTGCACAGAGCTGCCCTTGGGCTGGTGGCACAATCATCTGTTACCCCACATTGCTGCTACTCCCACCTTCTCTGATCAACTGTCACATTCCAGCCACCACAGAAACTTTGGATCCAACATTTCATCTGGTTGTCACAGGGCCCCATGACAATTGACCCTCGTGATATTCTGAACAAAAAGAGCTCTCAGCCATGTTTGTAGCTGTTTCTGTCACTTCACACTGACTCAACAGATATTCTAGGCTTCAGAGTGGCACTCCTGGAAGATTTGTGTGGGTGGTGAAGGAGGGGTCTGGGTGCTGCAGAAAGGGGCTGAGTGTGTTTGGAGTTATTGTGTGTGCTGGTTGTGGTGTTGTGTGGGCAGTTTTGAAGAGCTGTGGCAGTTGGGCCAAGTAATCCACCATCTGTGCAGTCTCCCTCATATAAGCAATGAAATTGTTGCATGCAAATTAGCTGTAGAGTAAGGATGGTGACTGATTGAGTTGCTGCTGACATTACAATCGTCTAGGACTCTTGGCATGGCATAGATATATGCCTTACTATAGCTGAAAGCCTGTGCTGTCACTTGGGTATAATTTGCAAAGTCGAAATGGCTGAGAACTTAAAAAATTAATGGTAACAGACTGCGAATCCCAGTGATGATTGAACCTGGTCATATTCCAAACGAAAAGGCCTACTGGAGCCATAGCATATCTTTTAGACAGATATCTAGTTATGAGAGTGTATACCGAGCTGATTATGAAAGGAGACATATGATTGACCATTTTGCTAATTCCCCTCTCCTTCAGAGGAGTTAAATTGATAAGACTATCAAACAGTGTGAAAGAAGAAGTTTTTTCTCCTGTTTATATATTACTGGCAATGCTCAGTAATGGCCTGATCATGTAAGGCAGTGGTTCTCAAACTAGGGACGCCGCTTGTTCAGGGAAAGCCCCTGGTGGGTCGGGCCGGTTTGTTTATCTGCCACGTCCACAGATTCAGCCGATCGCAGCTCCCACTGGCCGCGGTTCGCTGCTCCAGGCCCATGGGGGCTGCGGGAAGCGGCGTGGGCCGAGGGGTGTGCTGGCCACCCTTCCTGCAGCCCCCATTGGCCTGGAGTGGCAAACCGCGGCCAGTGGGAGCCGCAATCGGCCAAACTTGCGGACGTGGCAGGAAAACAAACCAGCCCGGCCCACCAGGGGCTTTCCCTGAACAAGCAGCGGCCCTAGTTTGAGAACCACTGGTGTAAGGTACTAAGGTCCTAATCCTCAAAAGTTAGTTAGGTGCCAACTCCCATTGATTTCAATGCACGTTAAGTGCTAAATACCTTCTATGATCTGGGCATGAGTGCCTCCATGTCCTCAACTTCCACTGACTTGGTACCTGCAAACTCTAAAGATTTTTAATTTTTTGAAATGTTTATTTTCTTGGTTTATATTCAAGTAATCCACTAGTCCTAATAATTCATTGCTAATAACTTAACAATAGTCTTTATTAGATACACAGTTAACATATATACAGACCATCTTAACTCAGATCACTCTTTCAGTCTAACCTAAAACCAGCTGCCTCCTCCCACTGTCAGCTCCCACACCCTGAAGAGTCTACTATTGTCTTTGCATCCCAGTAATACCACACTTCCCTCTGGGGGCTCCATCAATACAACCTGAGACAACAACATGCTGAGGCATTTGTGACCCAAGAACCTGTTAATGCCATCTGGTAAGCAGGGGTTACAGGAATATCTTGATTCTGGTATGTACAATCTGGTTCCTCAAAGAATGTCATTTGAGGTCTTAAATAAAAGCTGGAGTCATACTGGTTATCACATCTTGATTATCACTACAAAAGTTTTTTCTCCTGCTGATAATCGCTCATCTTAATTAGCCTCTTACTCCACCTTTTCATGTTCTCTGTATATGTGTATATATATCTTCTTACTATATGTTCCATTCTATGCATCCGATGAAGTGGGCTGTAGCCCATGAAAGCTTATGCTCAAATAAATTTGTTAGTCTCTACGGTGCCACAAGTCCTCCTGTTCTTTTTTGCAGATACAGACTAACACGGCTGCTACTCTGAAACTGGTTATTAGTATATGAGGAGTTATGTTTTGTTGGAGAAAAACACAGTTCTCTTCTCAGGTTGGATGCAGCAAGTCAGATACAGTTTATTATCTCAAGCAATTGCACAGAGGGAGAGAGTGCACTAGGACACAGGGTTTCCCCCACCTAGGCAGGTCTCTCTCAGATAAACAATTTGAGCAAGTATTTATACCTTTATTACAGACAATAATAAGAAACAACTGCATATTTATACATATTCCTTCATGATATCTTATTTTTCTTACCATTTCTCTTATAGTCTGCATTCTATTCTTATCTAATACAAGGTCACAACAGCCTCTTTCACAGTTGTTTTCCACTCGCTTCGCACTATCCCCGCTTCTACAAATCTCGCGTTATTAAAGCTAGAGTTAGCCTGACTCCTGCTCATTCAGAGGCCTGCATCCAAATTCCCTTTATCTACTTCCACACTCCCCCCTTTTGTGCTTCCAGCGCAACTATCAATTTTAAACTTCCATTTTCATTAAATTTTGTATTTCAAACTCTGCATCAAATACTTCAACCTTAGGGGTTTTAATTGGATACAATGACAATGCAGGGTTAGTGTGGACATGGAAAGTAGTATTATTATTACGTCCTTTACAACAACAGTAACATGACCCTAAACCAAATAACAATACAAGCAATAACATGCCCACAATAATACTACAATGGGGTTGTTGCACAGTTTTAGTCACAAAACACAATACATCATACTTAGTACATAAGGTAGACACTCTATAAGCGGTATGAAAGGCATACTTTTCAACTTGAAGCTGTAGCCCACAAAAGCTTATGCTCAAATAAATTTGTTCGTTTCTAAGGTGCCACAAGTCCTCCTGTTCTTTTTTGCAGATACCGACTAACACGGCTGCTATTCTGAAACTGGTTATTAGTATATGAGGAGTTATGTTTATATACTGATAATATGTTTTTAATGTCTATATCAAGGCAAGGATGAAAAACAGGATTTCCTCCAAACAGGAGGTAAGAAATGTCTCTCTGTCAGAATGTAAATTAAGCATTGTAAACTAACACACTGGATGCCCTTTACATATGAAGTCAGAAGATAACTAAGAGATGTGAAGTCAACAAGGAAGGAGCACGCAGGAAAAACAAATCACAGGTGGTTATTCTGGCTGTGTGCAAAGACAATAAGCTTTGGGGGTATATCTATGAATGAAAGAAGACATCTCATCTTCCTGCACCTAGGAAGTAAATGGACAGTGCATTTACATTTGTGAAAATGGGATCTCAGCCAACCTTGGTTGAAATGCTGCAGAAGACTTTGGGGATGAGATAAACATCTTTAGAAGAGGAGGTTAACCTGTTAGTTAAGTTTAGTTTCTAGAAAGTGTGTTATGATTTTGTTTTATATGTAACCATTTGTTTCCAATATTCTTACTCACTATCACTTGAATCTTTGATAAACTGATTCTAGTTTTCATGATAACTAATCTTAATGCTATGATATTAAGTGAGGTGCTGATCTTAAGTTGAATCATACAAGCTGGTGTGTACATTGTTTCTTGGGGGACAACAGACCTGGTATTTCTGTGAGTGTTCAATGGCTGAACATCACAGGAGTAACACTTCAAAAGGATTCAAAGAGTGGGGTGCAACTATTGTTAATCTGCAAGGCAAAAGAAGGGCTTGCATTCTCCAGAGGAGAGTGCTTGGGTGGCTAATAGGGAGGTGGTGTCAGGGAGCTGACACCAGTTAACCACAAGCAAGATTCCCTCACAGTGGAGACAAGGGTCTAACTAGGTGACTCACAGCCCTAGGTACCCTGAGAACTGTCACAGCATTGCTCATTTATTAACTAACATTGCTAAGTACACACTGTTCATGGAGAGTAAGCACTTTTCAAAATTAGATCCTGTGGACAAGATCCTGTCCTATGGAACAGCCTCTTTGCATCTCACTACAGCAGTATCTAGCCCTAAAGGTGGTTAAACTCACTCAGGGAGGATTACCGCAGCATACAGTTGATTCTCCAATGTCATACAGTTGATGTAGGGGCTCTTATGCTACTGTCTTCACTATTGCTGACTAAGTAAGAAAAAGAGAAAGTGACCAGAGGGAAAGGGGATATGTCCAGAATGCTCCTGCTCTATACCAGTCCTTGCTGTATTTTTCCTCTTGTGGCCATTTTCCGCCTGTCAAAGTTAGTGCAGCCCTGAAGTTGCTTTAACATGGTTTATGGAGACCAGACCTGCACAAAGCAACAGCAGGATTAGGGAAGCACAAAGGTGAGTTTTAAGCTACTTCTGCACATACACTGCTGCCCTCTGCTTTCTGCAGTTCAGTTGCACCCCAGATTATGGCTGAGCATTTCAGAAGTTTAATTTCTTCACTAGGCAATCCAAATATCAAAAGCAATAAGAGTACATTATGGATTGCTCATAACACTTCACTTTTGAAAATGAACAAGAGCCTGAAAAATAAAAAAAAGAGGTTGGCCAAATTGTGGTGTTGGGCAGGAACTGGGAATGTGACATTTAAAAATAAACGGAGTAAATCTCTTCAAAACAAATGTGTTTTATGGAAGTACTGACAACCGGATATGCAACAGCAATAAAACACAGTCTATAACATCCAAAAACACTTCAAAGTAAGATTTAACCTTTCACTGAAGATTGTAAACATACTTTCTCCAGAAATTTCACTAATTTGATGCATCTCATACCCCACAACTATTGTACAAACATATATAAAAGATAAATTAACTCCTCATAAGCCAGCCTGAGGGAATGTAGCAGTACAGTCTTTCATAGTGAACATTATTTTTTTATCATAAGATTACTTTTTTAAACCAGAGAAGTCTCTAAAACTTTTATTCAACGGGACCTTCGACACATATAACTGTCAAAGGCTTAGCCACCACTTGCACTACCCAGCACGTACATAAACAGAGATACAGAAAGCAATGATACTGATGCTGAAACAACAGCCTTCATTATGAGTTAAATATGTCAGCATTGTACTATATAATTATTCAACCAAAATTAGGGTCAAGAACTAACACGCTTACAAAATACTGTTCTGAAAGGCTTTTATCAACAGTTTCTTCTATTTCCCTTTTTCCTAAGCATATTGTCTATGTTAAAAGTGCCTGGTGGCTTTATCAATCAAGGAAATGCGTAACTGATCTGTTTAAAACAACAAGAAATCAATTCAATTTTTTTTTTTTTTTAGTAGCTAGGGAGTAGTATGGATTGAATTTTCAGAGCAGACCTAAATTAAAACGATTTCTCTATGTACGTCAGAAAGTATGATCATTCATTTCAAAATTGTAATGTACCACCCGTATTTCGTTAAAAGAGTGCATTATTGAATGGTGTACTTCTCATACTTAAGACAGCCTGGTGACTATAACCAGGGTGTCACTATTTTTGTTCCATTAGAGTTCATGTTTGATGATGAAATCTGTGTCTTTTTCAGCCTCTTCTTTTTCTCTCTCTTCTTTCTTTATATATTTTCTTACACTAGTCTTCCTGTACTTCTTTCATTTTCTTTTCTGCTTCCTAGTTATCAAATAAGAATTTCAAAACAACTTTGAAATGGTGAAGATAAAATAGTGGCATAAATGTCAGTGCAATTAATATAGGTTATATGATAAATCATTATTTTCCCTCCAAGATCACAATAATCCAGCACATGAATCCTTTACTCATGTTGAGAAATACCTCAGGCACAGAGACAGAAAAGTACTTAAGCACAGGCTCAAGTTCATCCCTATTCAGAATATCTCTTTATCATGTGCTGAACTTTAAGCATGTGCTCAAATGCGGTTCTGAATTTGGGCCTTACTCTGTAAGTGATCCCCTTGGCCTTGACAGGAATATTTGTGGTGTAAGATATTATAAGATTACAAGATTATAGAGCACTGATGATAGATCATTGAGTTCAGAAGGAGTGTGGCTGCTCAGTACTTCTGAAAAATCAGGATTGGGCATTTCTGGTTGGGAACCTAACAAGGGAGATATACTAAATTAGAGGTCGTTTTTGCAAATTTTGGCCTAAATTCTTAGAAAAGAATATAAATTCATAAAGAAAGCATGTTTAGTTATTTGAGTACTCCTGAGTTCTAATCCTATCTCGACCATGATTTCCTCTGTGGTCTTTGTAAGTCACAAACTTTTTACCTCAGTTTCCTCATCTGTAAAACTAATATTAACTATTCTACCTCAGAGGGTGTTGTGACAATTAATTAGCTCTTAGGCCAGACTATGGCTGGGTCTGAACTGGTGTGTGAGGGACAAGAACACAAGAAGCCTTTCCTCCCTTTTCTGACACAGTTATAGTGAGGAGACCAACCATTATGCAAGTGTAAAGCCTTTATCATGTTTGAAAATGTGTTAACACATGCATTTTAACTAGCACTATGTTAAACATAATTTTGCCTGAGTGTGGACAAAAACAACTGTGTTAGCTACTCATGATTCAAGTTATGTTTAACATTCTGCTAATTAAAACATGTTAGTTAACATAGTGCATTTGCCTGGTATAGACAAGGCCTGAAATTGCTGTCAATAGGAATAGGGAGCAAGTGAGTGAGGGCAGGGCCATGACCCAATCACATCTGCACCAGTTGGTAGAGCAGAATTGGTGCAGGGGAAAGTGCAGACTGCACTTTGTAAAACTCCAGCAGAGCTCCTGTTGCAGGGTGCTCTCCCCAGAGACCTAAGGAATTCTGGCTGCGTCCACCAGAATTCCTGTAGGGATTCTTTCCACTGCACTGTTCCTTCTCAAAGCCACAATCTAATCCAATGTCTGTAAACACATGAAAAACATCATCTAAGTGGAGTTACTCTGGAGGTACACCAGTGTAACAGAGGAAAAAATCTGGCTGATGATGTGGTCAATTATTGCAAAACATCAGTGGACAAAATGTTGCTCTTAGGTACAACCACATAACCCAAGAGATATCACCGGGACTTCAGAGGGTATAAATCAGCAAGGAATTTTGCCCCCAGATCTGTTTTTTCTCCCCTCAACTACTGAACTATCACTTGTGGTCCAAGTAGATATGTTCACAAGGGACCCATAATTCCTCATTGCCCACATATAGTTTACTATCCTAAACAATGTATTTCTACTTTTTTAAAAAAAAAGGTGGAATGTTTCTCAAAATTGATAATACAAGTAAGCTCTCCACTGACCGCCCACCCCTAGTTGTCACCTAGCACCCCATACTATAACCCATATGGAGTATAATCAAACAATTACAAGCCATACTAGATGGGGTCCACATCTTGAAATAAATATTTCCTGAACCCCCTCTTCTGCCCTTCAAACAACCCCCCAACCTCACTAGGCTCATCATCAGAACCAAGTACCCCATAGACCAGGACACATCAACTCAAAGTGGCACCAGGCCTTGCCATAACAACAAATGCCAAACCTGCAGCCATCTCTCCACTGTTATGATGATCAATACTGCCCACCATACAGCTTTCAAGACCCATGGGTCTCACACATGCCTATCACAACATGTGGTGCATTTCATCCAGTGCATCAAATGCCTCAACAACAATTATGTGGGTGAAACAATCACTATGCTTTTGAAAGAACTCACACAGAAAAACGATAAAAGACAAAACCACCCTATGACTCGTGGGTGAACACTTTTCACAAAACAATCTCTGCATATCTGACCTCTCAATCCTTGTCTTCCAAGGAAACCGGCACAAGACCTTCAAAAGACAAGCCTGGGAGCTTAAATTCAGAACTCTGCTAAACACCAAAAATAATGGATTCAACAGACACTGGTTCTATGTTTCATTACAACAAACTGTAACCCACTTGGCTTTGTCTACACTGGAACTTCATCAGCAAAACTTTTGTCATTCAGGGGTGTTAAAAAAAAAAACCACATACCCTGAACCACAAAAGTTTTACCAACAAAAAGTGCCGGTGTGAACAGTGCTTTGCCGGCAGGAGCGCTGTCCTGCCGGCAAAGCCCCTGCCGCTCGTGCAGGGTGGAAGTTTTTTGTGGACCGGAGAGCTTTCGCCTGCTGACAGACGGCAACTATGCTGCCTGCCTTTTAATGGCACGGCTGTAGGGGCACATTTGTGTGGCTAAAAGCGAGGTAGTGTAAACAAAGCCTAAGTCTCCTTTGTCCTATGACTGTAGTGGTGTTAATTGCCCACTTCATTTTTAATACTTTCATGCCACACATGTTCCCTTCTTAAGCTTAAGGATCTGTTCCACCTCGTATTTACCTAAGCCACGTTGATTACCTTTCCCAGACCTAAAGAAGAGCTCTGTGGAGCTCGAAAGCCTGTCTCTTTCACCAACAGAAGTTTGTTCAATAAAAGATATTAACTCTCCCACCTTGTCTCTTTCAATGCAATTAATAGTCATTTTACTATATGTCACATCATACGATTTTCCAGTAAGGTAATCTGACAGACAAGAGGGCATCTAACAAATGTACTTTTATGAGGCTGAAAATGATTACTTTTCATGTAGCAAATATTTCTGCTGCAAATCAAAGACTGGGGTGAATAATAGGCACTATTGTCTTATTTCTAGAAATGTATGCATGGCTAGCTAACACTTTAATGTCTATTCCTTGTATGGTCCACACACATACACAACTGGATCAACATGGGAGGCCTCTAAAGAAAAACAATGTGCTTTTTGCATGTCTGCTTAATTTTCTCTTTCTAATTAATTTAAAAGTATAAGGAATTCAGCAATATACCTGTTGACTCAGTCTTTTATGGGACCATTTGAAGGCCACACATGGCTGATTAGATTCAATTGCTGGAATTTAAGTTTCATTCAATAGCATGGGCCTTTGTAACTCCCCATATTTCATTTCCAACTTTTTCAGCAAAATTTTCATAATTTGAAATAAGAAAATTATCAAAGATTGTACCAGACTTCACTGTTGGAATTGAACAGCTATAACCGTAAAGATCAGAAGGCCACTCATAAAATATGACTTTGTTTATTCTTTCCTGAATGAACTTCTAGAGGCAATTATAAAAGCATTCTAATTGTTTTAAGGCAAACACAGGAAAAAATATTTGAAGTATGGTTCTACTTTGAAAAGTGACAATGTGAAAACCAGGCCATGGAGCATCATGTTCACTGTCCCATGATAGCTTTCAGATCCAATTTCCTAAGCTTACAAGTAAAACAGTGTTTTTAAATTCTCTGTCCTTAAAAACTCACCCCTGGATCTGAACATCAGGGTGAGTTTTTACTTGTTTACACATTATCACCAGTAACCTTGAACCAAATGAGGTGTACTACTACTAATGAGGTGTTGTTAAGGTGTAACTGAAGAGCATGGTGAATTTTAACCTACAGATAATAAACTTCAGATGGGTCAAAATTACTGATGATGATATTCAAATAGGAAAGAACTCAGATAGCCTTACAGATCACTGGGTGATTTTAACATGAGTAAAGATGACAGCGTCTGGCTGTAGAAAAGGCAGAGGCCATGCTCCCAAGGAGTTCACAATACAAATGAGACAAATAAGATTCAATATTTATTAAGCATTAACTGTGAGATTTAGAAAAACTTGTACTGTCTCTTCCACAGTCTAAGGATTAGAGTTTTATGGACCTGATATTATTCCCATTACGTATTGAATCTATTATTTTCCTTAATCACAGTAAGGATATGCAACAATGTTTTACTTATAATCCAGGTTTGAGATCATCAGTGGTTCCCATTCCCCATCCATCTCTTCATCCTAGTCATCTGGCTTCTTGACATCTAGGTCAGGAAAGTGTTCTGGCTGGTCCCAGTCCTGAAAGTATATTTATGTGTCAAGAAAGTAAATATAAAAATATATTTGTTGTGAATGAATGAATGCTTTGCTGGGAAATGCTACTGCTCACATGGGAACAGATTTACACAATACCCGATTTTCTCTCAAATGCGTACCTTTGTTCATAATAAAGATTTGTTTGCTCACTGGGTTAACCAGTAACTTCATTACCTTTCATATTTTTATCTGGACAGGTGCCACTTTCCTCCACCATATCCTGAGTGTTGATTAACTGAAATCTGAGTCAGATTAACCCCTACAGGTAAAATAGAGGTACTATTTGATTCTCTGAAACCATGGAAACAGCTGAGATGGAGGGACTGCAATTTAGTGACGGGCATGTGGTGGTGCCACCAGGAGAAACTAGTGGTGCTAAATGGCAGCCAGGCCTTTGTAAGAGTGCTGCTAGCATGGGCTGCCCAACAGAGGGTCTCAGTCAGTACGTTTTCAGGTCAGCCTGGCCCCAGTCCTCCAGCAGAGCATTAACTTCAGGAAGCCTGGGCTGCTGTATCTCTGCTCCTAGTAGACTTTCGGCCACTGGGGGCCTGGAATTTGGGTTTTACTGGCTTGTGTCAATAGAACTCAATGGCTAAATCAGGCCCCATGAATCCCTGCAACAATGTCATGCTTTTCCTGGTCTGTCCTACAGACTTCTACACAGTAGCGAGTCACTTTGAATTTTGTTACATTATTCTAGATTTAACATTTGACCTTCATAATTACCTGTAATAACTGCACACAAACACAGACACAGTCAAGACTTATGAAGCCCAAAGTGAAACGACCACAACAATATTTAACTTTTAATTTTCTCCTGGAAAATATATACTCATTCCAAAATGAAAGCAGTGACATTATTAAAATAACAGTTTCGCTAAAGAGAAACTCAAGCAACACTGGGTTTGATCATGACTATTTATGTGCCATTTGTTTACTACCCCTTCTTAAATCTTGTAAGCAAGCCAGAATTAGTGAATTAATGAATTGTTATTACATATTTATAAGCCGGAGGTGGACTAAATGATTCATCTTCTCCATCATTGATGTCTAGGATTCCATCCTGCCTACACAAATTAAGAGAAAAGTATAAGCAAAATACGCTAAGAGTGCCCATAAATCAAATTCAGCAGTCAGACATACAGCTGCAACTCCCATTGACATCAGTGAAAATAGCAAGAATGTATGCAAAGATGTAATTTGCCTGGTAGGTTTAATATAGGTCAGCCAGTCTAGACCAGGTTATTTAAAAATGTATATAGAAAAATCAAGAGACCTCAAGGTAATAATTACCATAGTCATGATATCCAGAGTGAAATATGGCTATTCATTATTCCCTTACTGCTGGTTTCTTGTCTTCAAGATCCTCAATCATTTCCCTTTCATCCCAGTCTTCAGGGTTCTTTGTATCAGGATCTTTATCTTTTTAGGAGGTGAGAATTCCCAGTCTTCTTCTAGATGACCAGATTCCATTTTTTTTTTTTTTGGTTATCAATCTTTACTTCATAAGTACCATCTGAATGAATGATCAGAGTACAGTTGTGTGTACACATCATCCAGAACAAAAAAAGGAAAGTACATTAAAGTTATAATATGGCTATAGGTGTCAGTTTTCTAGTGCAATGTTCAAAATAGCTGGCTGGCCCTCTTCACCATCATACCAAAATGTAAATCTTAAGGAAATACAAAACATGGGCATGAAAACACCAGTCTATCCACCAGCTTGACCCATTTATATACGGAATGTCAACACAAATAGCTAAAATTTGTTCTTTCATGTCTTAATGCTAATTTACTTTGAGTGTTTTACAAATTAACTTAGGGCTGTCGATTAATCACAGTTAACTCATGCAATTAACTCACAAAAATTAATAGTGATTAATCGCGATCTGTTAAACAATAGAATACCAATTTAAATTTATTAAATATTTTGGATGTTTTTCTACATTTTCATATATATTGATTTTTATTACAACACAGAATACAAAGTATACACTGCTCACTTTATTATTATTTTTGATTTTTACAAATATTTGCACTGTAATGATGATAAACTAAAGAAATAGTATTTTTCAATTCTCCTAATACAAATACTGTAATGTAATCTCTATCATGAAAGTGCAACTTACAAATGTAGATTTTTTGTTAAATAACTCAAAAACAAAACAATGTAAAACTTTAGAGCCTACAAGTCCAATCTGTCCTACTTCTTGTTCATCCAATCACTAAGACAAACAAGTTTGTTTACATTTATGTGAGATAATGCTGCCTCTTCTTATTTATAATGTCACCTGACAGTGAGAACAGGCGTTCACATGGCATTCTGAAGCTGGTGTTGCAAGGTATTTATGTGCCAGATATGATAAACATTCGTATGCCCCTTCTTGCTTCGGCCACCATTCCAGAGGACATGCTTCCATGCTGATGATGCTAATTAAATAAATAATGCATTAATTAAATTTATGACTGAACTTCCTGGGGGAGAATTGTATGTCTCCTGCTCTGTTTTACCCACATTCTGCCACATATTTTGTGTTATGGCAGTCTCGGATGATGACCCAGAAAATGTTCATTTTAAGAACACTTTCACAGCAGATTTGACAAAATGCAAAGAAGGTCCCAATGTGAGATTTCTAAAGATAGCTACAGCACTGGACCCAAGGTTTAAGAATCTGAAGTGCCTTCCAAAATCTGAGAGGGACAAGATGTGGAACAAGCTTTCAGAAGTCTTAAAAGAACAACATTCCGATGTGGAAACTACAGAACCTGAACTACCAAAAAAGAAAATCAATATTCTGCTGGTGGCATCTGACTCAGATTATGAAAATGAACGTGCGTCAGTCTGCACTGCTTTGGATTGTTATTGAGCAGAACCCATCATCAGCATGGACACATGTCCTCTGGAATGGTGGTTGAAGCATGAAGGGACATATCAATCTTTAGCGTATCTGGCACGTAAATATCTTGCAACACCATCTACAACAGTGTCATGTGAATTCCTGTCCTCACTTTCAGGTGACATTGTAAACATGAAGGGGGCAGCATTATTTCCTACAAATGTAAACAGATTTGTTTGTCTCACTGATTGGCTGAACAAGAAGTAGGACTGAATGGCCTTGTAGGCTCTAAAGTTTTACATTGTTTTATTTTTGAATGCAGTTATTTTTTATACATAATTCTACATTTGTAAGTTCAACTTTCATGATAAAGAGATAGCACTACTGTACTTGTATTAGGTGAATTGAAAAATACAATTTATTTTGTTTTTTTTACAGTGCAAATATATAAAAATAAATATAATGTGAGCACTATGCACTTTGTATTCTGCATTGTAATTGAAATCAATATATTTGAAAATATAGCAAACATCCAAAAATATTTAAATAAATGGTATTCTATTATTGTTTAACAGCACAATTAATCATCCAATTAATCGTGATTAATTTTTTTAACTGCTTGACAGCCCTAAATGAAATGTAAAACTTGTCTTCAGCTTCCCATTTAATGTTCACTGCATAAGAGTCCTCTGTGGGCTAGATGGCCCAGTGATTAGCACGCCTAGTGCCGGCTCCCAGCTGGGAGGTCTTTCAATCCAGTCCCTCTTCTTACCAAAACCAGAGTGAGGTGGGCATAAGGCTGATGCCCCTTCTGCAGTAGGGGCAGTTGGTAGGGAAGCCTGGGCCCTCCTACTCCACCAGGCTCCAACCCAGGGCCCAAAGAGGGTCAGCAGAGTGCCCTGAGTTGGGTCGGTTCCTACCCTCTGTTTCTCTCCCCCAGGTCCAAGTCCAAAATAAGGTTAAAAAAAAAAAAGAAAAAAGAAAACTAAACCTTCAGCCCCAGCCGGGGTCAGTGTACAGTCTTGTTCTTCGTGGGGAGGCTTGTCCAATACTCTTGTCCAGGAGCCTTCAGGGTAGGTCAGTCTTCCTCCCCAGCCTTCCCCTTCTGGGCTCTGTTGCTCCCTTTTCAACATCTTCTCCACTTGGAGCATGCTCTGCAGGTCTGGAGAGGCAGGGCTACCTGGTCCCAGTATTGTCCTTTAACCCCTTCAGGTCCCGTGTGGGGTTTGTACACACACTGGTAGATGTCACTGTAGATTAAATTTCTTAACTCAAACAAGACTTCAGTGGGGTTGTACAGGTGAAACTGAAGACAGAAACTGGACCCTTAAGGGAACAATGTCAACTTAAAAATTACACTTCTGTCTGAAAATTTTGTACCTGTTAAGTTACAAGTAAAACCTAAGATTATTATACAAGAAAGATTAGAGAAAAGAGATTTTTCTATTTTTTCAGAGTGTTTACCTTGTGCATTTGACAGCACCTTCTGTCAGTTTCTGATGTCTGGCTTTTTGCACCCCGTGCAGCTTAGGAGGGGGAAAGGGTGCAAAGGTGGACTTAGGGCACTCAACACTGCAATAAAAAACCTACGGCACCAAGTCTCAGTGCCTGGCTTAATTGACACAGGCTTGTGGGGCTCAGGCTGTAAGACTAAAAATAGCAGTGTAGATGTTCGGACTGAGTCTGGTGCCTGGGCTTTGAGACCGAGGGGTTTCAGAGCCCAGGCTCCAACCTGAGCCCAAACATCTACACTAATTTTAGCCCTGCAGCCCAAGTTCTGTGAGCCTGAGTCAGCTGACTTGGGCCAGTATGGCTCTATAGGGAGTGTACTTTGTCTTGTAAAGGGCTCACTCAGCATACTCGCTCCACAGTGGGGTAAAAAGGCTGCTCTGGAGGAACTCTCTCAGAAGGGTGTCTCTCAGGTACAATGCCTTCATGGTGCTCCTCCTGAGGCAATGCAGGTATACTCTGCTCTATATCCAGGGCTGTGCCAAAAAGCACAATCTACCCTTTACATAATGGTTTACCCTGTTGTTCACAAAGGAATAGAAGAGAGACAAATAGGAAACTTTAATGTAAAATCAAAAAATTTGGCATGAGGACTTAGGGCAGGAATAGTACCTGAAATTACTTTTAATCCATTTTTAAAAATTAAACAGATTGCAAGTTGGGAGTGTCTCTTTAATACTAGAATACACTTATTGTACCTTGCATCTGATATCTTTGTTGATTAAGTGGTTCTTGTCTTTTGTAATTAAAGATGACCTGCACCTTCTTTGTTCCAGATCCACATATATCCGGCATAAAGGATGTCACAAAACTTCAATTATCCAAGCAATTTGCATTAGTGTTCTAAATGTATAAACAAAAGCATTATATCTAGGCTTGAAAGGAATAGATTTTTATTGGTGACTGTCAGTAAAAGTCAATGTCACTATACACACACAAACCGATGAAAAAATATTTCCAGTAACAATAATCAAAATATACAGATAGGCAAATTAAGAAAAATGCTGCTTAAGAACGTATTAGATTTTGATTTAAGGATATTTACTTTGTATGTTTTGACATATGATGTTGACAATTTGTATTTTAACAGTTATAATAAAGCTTTAACTTTTTGAATCTTAATGTCTACTGTCATTAAATAATTACTGTCTGACCACATATAATTTCCCACAACTGTGAAAATTTAAATCAATACATTTTAAAACATACTTAAAACCCATAATTTTGTGCAACTGTGAACATTTAAATTGAAAAAATAAAAAAATGCTTAAAAATAAACATCAATCTTGTCTTATCAAAATTATAAAAAATAAAAATCAAATTCTGCCATGCCTAATTATATACTAATTGAATGGACCTGACTGCAGATCAAAAGGTTAAAGTCTGGGGGCCCTGTTTGCACATCATTTTTTCCCTTTCCCCAACCCTTAATCTCTTGCTCATCTTATACTCTAAACTCTTTGAAGCTAGGACTCTGTGCCTGATTTTGCTCTCATACAGTTGCACCTCCCCTATATTCAATGGGCCTGATTCTCCATTGCCTTACACAATTCTGAGTTGATAATGTTTTGCACCCAGTCTGCATTCACTTTGCACATGTCTAAATGATTTCATAAGTAGCTAGATCCTCAGCTGGTACAAGCTGGCATAGTTCCATTGAAGTCAATGAAGCTACTAGTTTAAACAAGCTGAAGATCTGGCCCAAGGTGCAAGGCAGTAGAGATGCAGGTCCAATGGCACACAACTGTTGTAAGCAAAAGCAGGATCAAGCCCTGTGTCTTCCTATATGTATGTGTGTACTTTTGGTTGTTAGTGCAATGGAAATAATATATAATGTAATAGGGAAAACATGTGTGATTGCTAAAGTATTATTATATAAGTTGTTATATAGCCATTCGGAAAAACTAACTTCAAAAGTCAGAAAATACACAGAAAAAACATATAACATACATTTTCTTTTGTCATTCTAAGCCATTCCCATGTAAACCTAGCCATTCATAGCTTGACTAATGATCTTAGTTATGTGGTATAGCATTATTTTAAATCACTGTGCCTGCTGGGTGCATTGTAGAGGTGTATGTAGAGGTGTTATGAACTAACTGTACTTTTAAAATTTGTAATAAAATCATGAGATGATTTGTTTTGTACCAAGCAAAATGATGGTGTACCTGGAAGATCAATATGCCCTCATAAATGATTGGCATGATGGGATCAGAAACAAGATCAGTAGCTTATCCCCCATTGGTCTAATTAGAGGAACCACAACTAGACTGTGATAACTGTTAAATTAGGTTCCTAAAATTTTGTTCTCTATGGGCCAGACCCTGATAACGAAGCCAAGGGGAGTTTCAATGTTTACCAGAGTTAAGGACTGGAAGGTTTGACCCAGTGAGAGCTTCAGCTACTCAGCACCTCTCCATATTAAGCCCTATGTGTTTTGCCAGAGTAACGGCTGAGTAAACAACGAGCGCTCATATGTGCATTGAGGCACTGCCCCGTGCTGGCAGGATGCACAGCAGTACTACCCACAGGGATTTCAGGGACCCAGAATTGATCCTGGAGCTCTGCAGTACAAAGAGGAATGTGCCTGTAACTACTTCCTTTCAGTGCCAGGGTATATGTATAGAGAGCAGGGCCTTCCAGCCTCTTCCCACTCTTCCCCATCCCATTTGGGTGTCTTGTACCTCAGGCAATTCATGGACAGTCCCAGTGTTCCAGGGTACACAGAGAGGACAACACTGGTCAGCTGCAACACAGGGCTGTCTTCTTGTGCCCTCCCTGCCTTTGTACGTGCACAGAGCACACCATGGCCCTGAGAAAGGGCTTTAGAACATAGCCCTATAGTGCTTGTTTCAATATATTGTAACATTGGAAAATGATAATATTGGTTTTCATTTTAAAATGTCAGATTTTTAAGACTCAGAAACAAAACGCAGAAGCAGAGAACTTAGGGGTAGAAAAAGCTATTAACTCATCTAATTCGTGTAACTGCAAAAGCAAGATTGTTTCTTGCAGTATATACACAATGCTTGATGCAATCCAGTTTTAACAGACCAAGTAATGCAGGTTCTCACCAATTCCCTTGAGAAACTATTCCACAATCTAAGTAACTTCATTGTTAGAAAAAGGTTTCTGGTATTCGGCTCAAATTCTCCTTTTCTCATTTTCAAACAATTATTCTTTATTATCCCCCCTTGAACAACCACAAACAATTCTTCTCCTTCACTGGAATTTGCAACATTCAGATGTTTGTACTTTACTGTATCATTCATCCTTGTCACTTTTTAATCAATCTATGCACTGTTATTTCTTTTAAAGTGTGGTGCTGCTTTGAAAAATGACTATATAAATATGGCATGTTTTTAATGCAACAGATCTGCTCCTTGTGTACTCAGAGTTATACATACATACCTCAAGGACTGGACAAAAATAACTTTGTATTCTTTTCACCTCTACAGAGCTAATACAACTAGGAAAGAGGGTGCTGGATTCTATTCTGTCTGAGGCAGCAACAGAATTATTAACTAAGGGCCAAATCGATCCCAATTGATCAGACAGTACTAGGACAATAGACAGTTATTATATAATTTAAATTTCCTAAACTATGTGATTACAGTCACTCATATGTATTATAAGATTATTTTATCAAATGGACATTATCAAGCATTTCTAACAGATATAGAATTTTCAGAGACCTTACCAAACATGATGTAATATTAGACTCTCCATGCACATCCTCTTGGTTAAGTTCTGCAGGAAACTGTTTAATATATCTGCCAGCACAGTCAATCTTCTGTTTATGTTTTATGGTAAATGGAATTACTAAAGTCTGACTGTCATTACTAAAGGGCTCAAATCTTGCATAAATTCTGGCATCTTGACTAGTCTGAAGACCAATAATGAGGAGACACAGTAAGATCAAACATATAAATATAGAAAACCTCTACATAAAGTTACATTTACCTCTTTAGTGTCCTTTCTGGCTCTTAATAATTTACCACTTCCATCACTGCCCTGTATGGGTCAAATTCCCCTCTCACTTACACCAGTTCAATAACTGAGAAGAGGAGGATGTGGCCATATATCTGTAAGTATTGGTAACTAAAGATACTCCATCTCCAGCCAAGGATGTTGTTATTCAGCACAGTAGCTACTGAGCCACAGAATGATGACGTCAATTCAAGAGGGAAGTTACACTCTAATCTAAAAGTTAGACAAGGAATTTACTTAAAGCCCACAAACTGGCTGAAACATAAAAGTAACTGAGCAGGAGATATGGGAGGGAATAAGAAGGGCAGAGACAACAAACACCACACAAACAACCAAAAAAAAGTCTAAAAAAAAAAAAAGTTTGTGAAGCCATTAGCATGGGAAGACGAGGGAAATGCCACCAGAACACTAAAAAACAAAGCAAAGCTTTTATTTAACACACCACTAAAGTTTATGGGCCAGATTCTCTTCTGTGACCAAGATATACTTGGCTCAGCAAGAGAGGAGGAGCCATCATAGAGCTGGTTCGGATCCCAGATTTTCTGGCCAGCTCTACTCCAACACTGGTATAGAGATAGTGATAGTCCCCAAGGACTTCTGCCTCGCCTCACCCCCAACAAATCCTTGACACCATGGCTGCAGAGCTGGTGGCTATACCAGCTCTATGTCTACTAGGGACTCCCCTGTATGCTGAAGGAATCCCTGGGGAAACTGGGTGATTTCCTCTCACTCTGCACTGCTCAGACAGTGAATCTGGCTCAGTACTCTCTGTGCATTTACTGGCTCAACATTGCTTGTTATCAAGCTGTGTGCATGCTTCATACTATGCAAAATAAACTAGCTGAGTTTATTTGAATGTGCAATCATTACATTTGTATTTAAGATCACTGAACTGCACATCCTATTCAAATTTCATGTGCTCTGGGAAGTCATATCCCTGAATGCAGTGTGTCCTTCTGAGCACATGCTGTTTGACATAGAAGAGCTGCCAGACCCACTGGGCCTATTCAGATGCTACCTGAAAGGTAAAGGTTAAGTGGAATGAAAGTTTTCCCCATACACCCTTTCAGATGACAATGGGTCCAGTCATCTTGGGAACCTCTCTTCTCTTCTTTTCCCCTTTCCAGTCATCCATTGCAAATTTTGCTTGCTCTAAAGGGCAAACCGCACTAAGGCATGTGACTCTGCAGCCAGCGTTGCCAGTTCTTGTAATATTCTTTTGTAAAGCTCCAACTTTGGGAATCAAGAGATTGCATGAGAATCTGAGCTTTAATTTAAATAAATAAATAAATAAATGCCTACCCCTCATGGTTGTGAAGAAAAACTTGAAAACATGACCCAAGTGAACCCTAAATGATCAGAAACCAGAAGGCTAACAAAAATAATTCAAAATATATATATTTTTTAAAACACCTCATCGTTTTTAAGATGATGTCATGATCTTTTGGCACCTGACTCATGATTTTTGCATGCTTGGCATTAGCCATACTGGAGCACTCAGAAATAGAATTGAATCTGAAGTTTAATGATTGCACATGGAAATACACTTACCTAAACAAAGCCACATGAATGCTTCTCTCACCTGCTAATATTTCAAGATACACCAGCAAGAGACTCTTTGATACATTTCCTCGTTCTAATGCCTTGAGGCAGTGCTTGCTTCCTGCAGGCACTACTAACACTTGGCTATGTCTTCACTTGAGTTATCTACACTCGAGTTAACTCCTTTCAAGGGCTTGTCTATACTTAAAACAGTGCAGCTGCACTCCTGTAGTGCTTCAGTGAAGATGCTACCTAGGCTGATAGGACGAATTCTCCTGTCAGTGTAGGTAATCCACCCCCCTGAGAGATGGTAACTAGGTCAATGGGAGAATTCTTCCATTGACCTAGTGCTCTCTACTCTGGAGGTTATAAAGAGCAACAGCAAGTCCTAACTTTTCTTGTTTCTTTGAGTTGTTTCATCTTTCAGAATGAGGTATGGGACCTCAAAGTCTAGTTTCTACAGACTGCTGTCTAGAAGTTAAGTTAAGACCCTCCTTGTGTCTTACATCATATCTGGACCTATTTTTCAGAAGTTTTGAGTACCCACAACACCATCTGAAGTCAATGAGGCCTAGTCTACACTAGGAAATTCAGATCAGTATAACTATGTTGCTCAGGCATATGAAAAATCCACACCCAGGAACGACGCAGTTAATCCAATCTAATCCACGGTGTAGACCGCGCTAGTATGATGGGAGAATTCTGTCGACCTAGTTACCACCTCTTGAGGAGGTGGAGTACCTATGCTGACAGGAGAACCACTCCTCTGGCGTAGATAGCATCTTCTCTAAAGCGCTACAGTCATAGGTGTTGACTCCATGGGTGCTCTGTGGCTGGAGCACCCATGGGGAAAAAATGGTGGGTGCTGAGCACCCAGCGGCAGCCCCCCAACAGCTCCTCCTCAAGCCCCCACCCCTGTGTGTCCCACCCACCAGCAGGCCCCACAGATCAGTGCCTCCAACTCCCTCCCCACGCGTGCAGGAAGCTGGGAGGGAGGAGCGAGGACTCAATGTGCTCAGGGGATGGGGAGAACTGGGTGGGAAAAGGCGGGGGTGGAGTGGGGGTGGGGAGAGGTGGGGAAGGGGTGGGGTCTTGGGGAAAGGGGTGGAGTGGGGGCGGGGCCTAGGTCAGAGCTGGGGGATGAGCCATGGCATTAGGAGGTGTGAATTTTTCATACACGTGAGTAACATAGCTAGGTCAATCTATTTTAAGTGTAGTCAAGGCCTAAGTTGACACGACTGAAATTTAATTTTAACAGGCACATTTTTGTTACTGTGAGCAATGGAGGAAAAAGAATAGAGGATGCAATGAAAGAATGGGGCTAAATCCCTAGAAATATAATTTTTTAGACTGTTCAGATCATAAAATGCTATATAGCTTACCTTTATACTTTTCTTCATCTCCTCAGAATCTTCCTGCTGTGAGCTGAAATTTACCATAATCAGATTTATGCTTAGATTCAGTCCGTCGCTTCTGCCATCCAACTGGAAAAAAGAAACAAAAATTAGGTTTTTCCAAATTGTAATAAACCGCTAAAGCTTAGCCCCACAAACTGTGAATATCAACTGGATAAAATTCAAGTGTTTTTGGAAGCCATTTATATATGTGGGCCAACTTTTTTAAAAAAATTGATATTGCAGAATCAGTTAAGATCTGAACAAAGTGAATGTTTTCAACAAATAAAGAAATCACTGGGGAAAAATACAGGATGTGATGCTTGTGGTTAGCTATTAGTGACAATACTCCTTTGAAACATCGGATCATTTCTCAGCCTTTTCCCTTGATAAAGCTGCAATGCTCCAAATCATTGTTCTAAACAATAAAAGTTTTAAGGGCAGACAATAATGTGTCTCTTACATTTTTGAAACCCATGTCAGCTGCAAGTTGTGTACCATCCAGCTAACATGCTCCAAACATTTTAAAACGCTAAACACAAGAGAAGGGGTGATGGTGGGAGGGATTAAGGAAATTATGCCCATTTGCCTCCCCTTGTAACGGTGGATAGCACAGCCAGGTTGCACTGAAGTAAAAATTCCAGTTGAATAATATGCCTTCGTGTCTTCTGTATGTCTCTGTGTGTACCAAGGCATAAAAAAAATCACACACCTATTTGTGGCTGAGAGGACTAATAAGACTAACTTCAAAAAGAAGAGCAAATACTTAGAAGAAATGACAAAGATGTTACTCATTAGACTAAACTATTATTAGTATGAAATTAGAAACTGAGGTAAAAGCTTGTGCAGCGTAAAACATTACACAGGATGTTACCAACTGTGCACTTTTACATAAACCACAAAACCAAAAAACAAACAAAACAAACAAAAGCAACACCCCCCCCCAACATGTACTTGTTATAAAGATAAAGTTACCATGTAGTTTTATAAAAATATGGTGCAAATATTAAAACAATAGAAGCCACCAAATAAGGCTATAGTGACTCATGCCTTCCAATCCTATGCACAAAGTAAGAAGATAGTTCTTCAATCCCAAATTAAAGGAACTCACGTAGGTAGATCAGACAAGAAATTTAATCTATTTCAAGGTACAGGTTTTGTTAAGAAGCACCCTGATATTAACTTCTCCATCTCTGCACCACGAAGGCAACTAATTGTTGTTTGGTCTCACACATGAGGCTAATTTCTGCCTCCCATTACAATTGATTTATTCAGGTGTATTTATTTAAGTGATTTATTCAAGTGTAAATGAGTGCGGAAGTCGGCCCATGATGTTGGACGTATATGGAATTCACAGCTTTGCAAATTTCAGTTGTATTTGCCTCTCATACTGGTGTGAAGACGAGTGAGAGGAGAATCAAGCCCCATTGGTTTCAGTGAGAGCATTGCCTGAGTAAGGCCTTCAGGAATGGGCCCTAAGGTAGTAATTATTTTTATTTTTATTCATAGATGGCAAAATCAATAATGAAAGTAAACATAGGGTATCAAGTGGACAATTGCCAAGAGCACTGAAAAAAATAAAACGTGACAAAGATATGCTATAGGGCAGTGATTCTCAATCAGAGATCTAGGACCCCCTGGGGGGCTGGGAGCAGGATTCAGGGGGTCCTACAAGCAGGGCCAGCATTAGACTTGCTGGAGCTCAGGGCAGACAGCCAAAGCCCCACTGCATAGGGCTGAAGCCTGGGGTAGGGTGACCAGGTGTCTGGTTTTCAACCAGAATACCCAGTTGAAAAGGGACCCTGGTGACTTTGGTCAGCACTGCCGACCGGGCTATTAAAAGTTCAGTCAGCAGTGCTGCGGAGCTAAGGCTGGCTAGTCCGTACCCGTCCTGGCTCAGCGCTGTGCCTCGGAAGTAGCCAGCAGGTCCGGCTCTTGTGGGGTGGGGAAGCACGGGTCTCAGTGCGCTACCCCTGCCCCTGTCCCAAGCACCATCTTCACACTCCCACTGGCCAGGAATCACGGGCAATGGGAGCTGCAGGACCACTGCTTGTGGGCGAGAGCAGTGCACAGAGCCACCTGCCATGCCTCCGCCTAGGAGCCGGACCTGCTGGCCACTTCCGGGACACAGCATAGTCTGCGGTGCCAGGACAGGCAGGAAGTCTGCCCTAGCCGCCCACTGCGCCACTGACTGGGAGCCGCCAGAGGTAAGCCCATGCCCCAACCGCCGAGCCCCAACCCCCTTCTCCAGCTCTGAGCCCCCCCCAAAACCCGGAACCCCTTCCTGCACCCCAAACCCCTCATCCCTGGCCCCGCCCAGAGCCTGCACCCCCAGATGGAGCCCTCACCCCCCTGTACCCCAACCCCCTGCCCCAGCCCAGAGCCCCCTCCTGCACTCTGAACCCCTCTGCCCCACCCCCCAACCTGGAGCCCCTCCTGCACCCCAAGCCCCTCATCCCCAGCCCCACCGCAGAGCCCACACCCGTAGCTGGAGCCCTTACCCCGTCCCGCACCCGAACCCCCTGCCCCAGCCCGGAGCCCCCTCCTGCACCCTGAATCCCTCATTTCTGGCCCCACTTCCAGTTAGAGCCCTCACCCCCTCCTGCACCCCAACCCCCTGCCCCAGCCCAGTAAAAGTGAGTGAGGGTGGGGGAGAGTGAGCCACCAAGTGAGGGGAATGTAGTCAGTGGGGGGCAGGGCAGGGGGCATGGCTTCAGGGAAGGGGCAGGGCTAGGGCGTTCGATTTTGTGGGATTAGAAAGTTGGCAACCCTAGCCTGGGTCCCTGAGCCCTGCCACCGAGGGCTAAAGTGAAAGCCTGAGCAACTTAGCTATGCGGGGGGGCCCTGTGGCATTAGGTCCTAGGCAATTGCCCTGCTTGCTACCTGCTCATGCCGGCCCTGGCTTTTATATGCAGAAAACCAGTTGTTGTGGCACAGGTGGGCCGTGGAGTTTTTATAGTGTATTGAGGGGGCCTCAGAAAGAAAAAGATTGAGAACCCCTGCTGTAGGGGATAGCTGTATAGTATATATGTGTTGTGACGAGAGATGATGGCAATCCAGGAAAGATTTAAGAAGCGGTCTGACATACAACCCCCAGACTCATGTAAGATGCCGGTCAGTTAAAAAACTTATTTTAGTAAGAAAAAAATAACTTTGGCTGGAAAATTCTCAAAACGAGTTCTAATGTAGCAAAAATAACTGAGAACTCTATGTACAATAACACAATTCAAGGAATGCATTGTCCCCTGGTATTTTTATTAAAGATACAAGTCTCCTGAGAGCAGGTTGTCACACAGGCTTACCTTCTTCTAAAAACACCTAAAAATGCATCCTGTTTATAAGAAAAGGCCTTCAGATAAACTATTTATATCTCTTTTTCTTCAGAGGCATATGAACCTTTTGGACCTGTATTCTTGTTGATAAAGGCCAGTGTGTGGATGATTTTTGCAAGCTTAGATCAATTTCATTTATAATATTTTGGACTTCTATCTAACAAGTACCTTACAACATTAACTAATTAATCCTCACTGCAGTAGTGAGGCAAGTACATTTTATTGTTCCCTCTTTGCAGATGAGTAAACTGATGTATTGAGAGAAGCTAAGGCCCTCCTCCTACTGAAGATCTGGCCTAGAATCACTTGCCTAATGTGCAGCAGAGCAGAGTACAGTGTCCAGATATTGTTAAGGAATATGTTCATTTTTGGACTTGTGTTGTATCATTTTCATCAATGAATGAATACAACCGGCTGTGCATGCATTCTAAAATCTATGCTATCAGATTTGAGTTCAGTCCAAATACAAGCACACTGTAGAATGCTCCTATAATTGATATTGTCTCGATTGCATTTTGGTAATAAGTGATCTTTCTGTTTTGTTTAATTTTATTCCCTAAATAATTCAATCCTGCAAACTGTGTGCAAAAACCTCCCACTGACTTAGGCATCTGCCCAGGCAGGTCTTGCAGTATCAGATCCCAACTGTGCAATGTGATGTAGGCAGATGAAAGTTTTGCACGAGCACCTTGGCCCTCGTCCAAGTGAAAGGCCTACAGTAGATCCCCGAATTTCTGAATGCCAAATCACTTCAGCAAACTGAGAAGTGCACTTTGTGAAATGGGTTATTGATTTAATAAAATGTATGTTTACATTTCTTGTATCTGCTAGCTAATGTGCAATCAAGTAGGACATCTTAAGTCAATCACATTCCTCCTTTTAAATGCCATTAAAAAAAATCTTTAAATCTATGCAAATTTTATAAAGCTAAACTACTTTACAGTGTCCCTTTAAATGTGTTTCCCTTGAGACCTGTAATTAGATTTGGTAAAGAAGAGAGCCACTCAAGAATGTTTAACTGAGCATCATCATACTCTGCATTTAACTCGCACTACAACACCAGACAATTTCTTCTTAGTCCTCAAGGGATCACCAGTGCCTGTTGGTTTATGTTCAGTTATTTGTCTGCCTTTTTACATGATTATCCTCCTGGACATGGGACTAGCACTGTTAAAAGGGGCTAAATAAATAACTTGATGAATCAACCAGATCTCAAAACATTCTCAGAGCAGCATCTCAGTCACAGTGCTAAATACCACAAAAGCATTTCACCTTTTCATAAAAAGGAACACCTTGTTCCAGAATAAATTCCCTGTGTAAAAGCACATCTCCTGGGGAAGGAAGCAAAAGGAGGGGAATATCCTACTGCTCAGCCATGCACACCAAAAATATCCATGGGATAAGACATATGAGCAGAGGAGAAGGCCTGGAGATGGGAGATAACAGGACAGAAGAAAGTATCAGAGGGGTAGCCGTGTTAGTCTGTATCTGTAAAAGCGGCAAAGAGTCCTGTGGCACCTTATAGACTAACAGACGTATTGGAGCGTAAACTTTCGTGGGTGAGTACCCACTTCATGGATATTGCATGTCATTCATCCAATGAAGTGGGTATTCACCCACAAAAGCTTATGCTTCAATATGTCTATTAGTCTATAAGGTGCCACAGGATTCTTTGCCACTAGGACAGAAGAAGACTCAAATCTTCATAACTCTGGCTTCTAAATGTAAGATTTCCCCCCTCCCTTTTATGCCTCTCCTAAGAAACCTAGTCCAGACAGATATAAACGCTCACTCTAGAGCAGTGGTTTTCAAACTTTTTAGGTTGTGTACCCCTTTCCAAATATGTAGTCTACTGCATACGCTCATCTGAGATAGGGTCATAATATACCTATAATTAGATTGCCAAATCTCACTAACTAAAATGTGTTGTCTGCCATTACAGGATTTATCTCACGTGCCCCCAATGAGAGTTCAGGTACACATACCCCAGGTTGAAAACCACGGTCCTAGAGGAATAAATCACATTTAGTTAGGAAAGGGAAGGAAGGGAGTACAGGGCGAAGGGATGGGTGGGGGACATTTATTGCTGATGCCTTTTATTTATTTGGAACATATAGCAATAAACATTGGAAAAAAAGTTCTATGACATTTTATCTGTTTGCATCAAAACTGAGACACAGGACCCATTACTATTCTCCTCTCCACTGTGAGGACTGATTTGTTTAATCATTTTGTATATTTAAATAACTCTAGTACAAAAAAAATCACAAGATTCCTTTTTATTATGACACGTGCCAGCAGATGAAGGATTTCACTTTCCTCTTTCCTCCCAAAGTGTATTTGAAGGGTGGAGGTGTTTGTCACCTATCTATCTGCCCCCTCACTAATTCCTACAACAAATGTCATTCTGAAGCAATATTCACACACGCCCTCAAAAATTGAAACTCTGACCCTACTCGCCCTTCCGTTCCCTGTGCGCTCTGTCCTTACAGGGCAGCAAGGAGAAGGGAGGCAGGAGACTCCTTCTTAATCCACTTGACATTGATATATGTAGTTACTATTTATCAAAACATCATCCACAGACAGACGTAAAATACCCTTGTATAATTCTAATGATAATGACAGGTTTCAGAGTAGCAGCCGTGTTAGTCTGTATCTGCAAAAAGAAAAGGAGGACTTGTGGCATCTTAGAGACTAACAAATTTATTTGAGCATAAGCTTTTGTGAGCTACAGCTCACTTCATCGGCTGCATGCAGTGGAAAATACAGTGGGGAGATTTATATACACAGAGAACATGAAACAATGGGTGTTACCATACACACTGTAATGAGAGTGATCAGGTAAGGTGAGCTATTACCAGCAGGAAAGCCGGGGGGCGGGGGATAAACCTTTTGTAGTGATAATCAAGGTGGGCCATTTCCAGCAGTTGACAAGAACGTCTGAGGAACAGTGGGGGTTGTTATAATGGTTGTTAGTATTATTTCACACACAGAGATGATTCTTAGAGTGAGGAAGACCAGATGAAGCTGCCACCACATTCCTGAGGAGAGAGATGAAAAGGAATCAAAATGTCACTCGCCCCATCCTCAGACTGTTTCCTGAAATACCCCAGTACCACAGGATGTTACATCTGCTCCAAGGGGATGGGGTGGCAGCTGGTACTTTTGCCAATCAGGCTCCAACCACCATCCCTATCTCAAAGACCCACAAGCAAAATAGCTTCATCACTGAGGTTCTACTGAACTAGTTTAGATGAATTTACACAAAGATTTTCAGTGGCAAAGCAGCTTCCTCTCAGAGCTGTTACAGAGCCTCAATATCCTTCTCCTCAGCCACTAGGGTCCCTACACTAGTACCCATTCTGAACAGATGGCTCCTTCCTATTTGCTAGAAATGATGCATAATTAAGCCACAGAAGCCAATCAAAAAGGATCACACAGTGGGCCAGCTTGAAAAGGAGCAGGGAGGACAGAAAAAGGGAAATACTAACTGGTGGAGAAGGATTTCAAAGGCACAGAAGCTTTGGTCTAGTACAGAAAATGTTACTGTCTTATGGTGCTTTGTTTTTAGCAGAAACTGGATAAGTGTCAGCTCACAAAACGGTGCTTTAAACATGACCTCATAGTGTATGTTATAATTGTTTATGAATAATAATTAATAATAAAATTAATAAGTTATGTTTTAATAACTTGGGATGTTAGCACAAAAACTTGCAGAAAAAGCATCAAGAAATAAGAAGTTAAACAGTTAAATGTGTCACCAATATCTGGGGAGTTGCAGTTTTCAGATCGGGTTACTTAAAGTTGGGCAGTTAAATCTACATGTACTGTAGATTTCAAAACCAGTAGTCAGATGAGTAAAACAGGTGCCTAAAAGATGGATGCAATCCATGGCAGAATCAGTCAGTTATACCCCACTGTTTTGACCTTCAGTTTAACAAAGACCTTGGTTGTTTGTATTGTCTTATAGCATAGCATCACCCTTATCCAAGCCCTGTATTTGAAAGATTTCTGAAGTCTCTCAAACCTTAGGGAAAGTTGGAGTTGCACTTTACTATTTACAGTACCCATTTTTAGCTTGACTCCAGTGGGACTACTCATGCTTCAAGTTAGGCAATTGTGTAAGTGTTTGCAGGAAAGGGAGCATATATGATACACCTAACAGCACATTTTTCAATGGTCTGTCCAATCCACTTTACAATTAACAGAGGAGTTTCTCCTACTTCCTTTGGTAGATTATTTCATTGTCTAGTAATATTACTAGGAAATTTTTCCTGATATTCAACATAAATATCTTTTGTGCAAGTTCCTAGTTTTACCACCTTGGAATAACCTAAACAATTCTTCTCTCTCCTTGGTGTTTATACCCTTCAAATTTATCCATCTTCATCAGCTTTTCTAATGTATCTAGCACAGTAGTATCCATTTTTGTCTTGTTGGATAGAATATTTTTATGTACTATCTGCTCTCCCTCATAAATTATGCTGACCTATTAGAAACTCAGGCCTCAATTCTCTGTTCTGGCTGAGCTGTTCTAGCACATATATTGGGGAATGGGAGCTAGGGACAAAGGTGGTCCATGGAGTTCCTGCCTGCCCTTCAGGGATAGGTACTGGAAGTAGGGGTGCTGGGGATGCTGCCGCACCCCCTGACTTGAAGTGGTTGCCAGCATATACAGGGTTTACAGTTTGGTTCAATGACTCTCAGCACCCCCGCTATACAAACTGTCCCAGCTCCTCTGCCTCCAGCATAAGGCTGCTCTAACTTGCACCTCACTACTCATGTTGCAACACTGCAACTCCACCTTTCCATAAGGTTTGAGAGACTTCAGAAACCTTTGAAATACAGGGCTTGGATATGTTTGGTGCTTTGCTATGAGATAATACAAACAATCCTCACTTAACCAAGGTTTTGTTAAACTGGCAGAGGTGAAAGTAAGCCGGTACAGTCCGGTATGGCATACTGGCAAGAGCCAGTACATCATGCTGGACCGGACTGGCTTCCCCAGGCTGGCGCTTTAAAGGGCCCCGGGCTCCCTGCGGCAGCTGGCACCCTGCTGCCCGAGCCCCACTGCTGGAGCTCCTGGGGTAGAGGTGTCAAGGCTCTGGCTGCACTTTAAAGGGCCCGGGGCTCCGGCCGCTGTGAGGAGCCCTGGGCCCTTTAAAGTGCCACCTGAGCCCCGCTGCCGGAGCCCCTGGGGTAGTGGCAGCAGAGCCGCTGCAGGGAGCCCTGGGCCCTTGATTTAAAGGGCCCGGGTATTTAAAGGCCCTGCCTCTTCCGGTTAAGGCCACCACCACCCTGCCCCCCATGCGCTCAGGATTCTGGAGTACCGGTAAGTCCTTTGAGTTCCCTTCACCCCTGACTGGAGGTCAAACTGCAAGTCGGGGCAGGGGGTGGTATGGAGCCATTATGACTCTACACTACCTCAGGATTCTCTTTACAGAGGGAATTCTTGGGTGGCCAGCTCTGCCAGCTTCCTGGCTCCTTTCCATTGTCAGAGTGGTGTAAAAAGGCCACAGCACAATATAGAATTGGGCCCACAATCTAGTTTTCAAACTCAAAGAAGTGCTGTTGATACTATCTTAGCAGCATGACAATAGCAAGAAAAATAATCTTGTACAGTGCTAAAACCTGCATACTATCTTGTTGACTCTATTAAGGTCTTTGCTACTTTGATTCAAGCTTGTTTATGGAAACTGCTTACAGAATTTGGATGCCTGCAAATATATATGTTAACTGTGTGCGCCAAATGTATGATGGAAGGTAAGGAAGTGTTTATACTGATGGGTCTCTGCCTGAAACAAGGGCAGCAAGATTATACTGGCTATTGTATTCCACCCCAATTGTAGTGACCCCCACAGTTTATATTTCTCTAAAATATGTTGATGATAATAAAATAACACTTTACTTAATGATGTAAACGGGGTGGTGTGCTTGTCTGTCTAGTCTCTATTTTGCATTTATGGAGGACTGTATCACAAGAAACCAGTCTGCAGATGCATAAACTATCATACTTTTAAAAACACTTTCAACCTGAACAAAGCACAAACACAGAAAGGGAAACAGCAGAGTTAATTAAGGAACTAATCTAATAACTGCTCACTCAAAACTGAAGACATACATGCAAATGATTATGGATGGGTCATACAGCAGCTGTGGCTGACTTCAGTTTATTGATATATTAAAAAAGAATGAAGTGTTTATACCAATCTTTTGAAGTAAATTCTACGTGGCACCTATAATCTTTGTCAGTGGGATCCAGCTGAATAAATTCAATTCAATAAATTCAAATTATATATATCTTCCTACTTTATTTTCCACTCCATGCATCTGATGAAGTGGGTTTTAGCCCACGAAAGCTTATGCCAAAATAAATTTGTTAGTCTCTAAGGTGCCACAAGTACTCTTTCTTCTTTTTGCTGATACAAACTAACACGGCTACCACTCTGAAACCTATAAAATTAACATGCACTGTCACGGAGCATCTGGCCCTTTGAAGCAAGCTGGGTTCAGCCTTTATCCTTCAGCCTCACTGATGAGCTGACAACATAATGGCTAATAATGACCCCCAGCTGGATGTAATGGGGCTTAATTAGAGAGACTGACCCCAGCTGTGTTGGTGAAGCAGGGAGAGCACGACTTAGGCCAGGGATGGTGAACTATGGCCCGGGGGCCACATCCGGGCCTCCAGACGTTTTAATCCGACCCTCGAGCTCTAGCTGGGGAGCGGGGGCGGGGGCTTGTCTTGCTCCAAGCAGCTCCCAGAAGCAGTGGCATGTCTCCGCTCTGTTTCTTATGCGTAGAGGCAGCCAAGTGGCTCCACATGCTGCCCCCGCCCCAAGTGCCGCCCCTGCAGCTCCCACTGGTCAGGAACCGCAGCCAATGGGAGCTGTAGGGGTGGTGCCTGTGGACAGAGCAGTGTGCAGAGCTGCCTGGCCGCACCACCATGTTGGAGCCAGAGGAGGAACATGATGCTGCTTCTGGGAGTTGCTTGAGGAAAGTGCTGCCCGGAGCCTGCACCCCTGACCCCCTCCCATGCCCCAACCCCTGCCCCAGCCCTGATCCCCCTCCCGCCCTCCAAACCCCTCGGTCCCAGCCCAAAGCACCCTCCTGCACCCCCAACCCCACCCCAGAGCCCACATCCCCAGCCGGAGCGCTCACCCACTCCCACACCCCAACCCCCAATTTCGTGAGCATTCATGGCCTGCCATACAATTTCCATACCCAGATGTGGCCCTCTGGCCAAAAAGTTTGCCCACCCCTGACTTAGGCCTTGTCTACACTGGCAAGTTTCTGCGCAGTAAAGCAGCTTTCTGTGCTGTAACTCCCGCGTGTACACACTGCCAAGCCACTTAGTGCGCAGAAACTGCGCAGTTGCAGCACTGTAAAAAAATCACCCTGATGAGAGGCGTAGAGCTTTCTGCGCCGGGGCTACAGCGCCATGGTGCCAGTGTAGACACCCTGGTTGATTACAGCGCTGCAATTCGCCTCCGGGAGGTGTCCCACAGTGCCTGTTCTCGCCTTTCTGGTCATCGGTTTGACCTCTACAGCCCTGTCCTCAGGTGACCAACCGTGAGCCCCACCCCTTAAATTCCTGGGAATTTTGAAAGTCGCCTTCCTGTTTGCTCGGTGATGCATGCATTGGTCTCAGCGCATCTTTCCAGGTGGCCATGCCTGCTTCATGCACCAGGCGATCCCCCGCTTGGACCAGTGATGAGCTACTGGACCTCATCAGCATCTGGGGAGAAGAGGCTGTCCAGTCCCAGCTGCGCTCCAGCTGTAGGAATTATGATACCTAAGACAGATTTCACAATGCACGTCAGAAAGGGGCCATGACCGGGCCACACTGCAGTGCAGGGTCAAAGTGAGGGAGCTGTGGAACGCCTACCACAAGGCGCGGCAGGCAAACCGCCGCTCCGGGTCTGCACCCACGAGCTGCTGGTTCTACAAAGAGCTGGACACAATACTTGGTGGTGACCCCACCGCCGCTGCGAAGGCTACTGTGGATACTTTGGTGGTCAGTTGAGAGTGGACCGAACCAGGAGGAAGAAATCTTGGATGACGATGTGGAGGGGGAGCAGGATCCAGAGGTAGAGGATGACTCAGAGGTCAGAGATGCATGCAGCCAGGAGCTTTTCTCTACCCCAGAGGAGGCTAGCCAGTCACAGCTGTCAGAGATTGGAGAAGCGCAAACAGGAGAGGAGGCCCCTGGCAAGTGGCTTGGATTTTGGGAATCGCTGAAGCAAGTTGTTGAGGGCAGGAGGGTTGCAGAAAGCATGCTTGTGTCTGTATGATGCACGTACCACCACATGCCTAGTCTGAGCGGTGAAACAGAGTGTTGATTGACTCCCTCACTTCATGGGAATCTGCCTCAGAGATCTCCGTGAAACTCTCATGGAGATACTGGGCGATCTGCTGCCACATGTTCTTTGGCAGAGCTGCTTTGTTTCTTGCCCTATTAAGAGTAACTTTCCTGCACCACTCTGCCGTCACTGGGGGTGGGGACCATTGCTGCACACAGGCAAGCTGCATACGGGCCAGGATGGAAGCTGCAGTCTTGGAGAAGATCCTCCCTTGATTTCCTGCTCACCCTCAGCAGCGAGATATCTTCCATAATGAACACAGCCTGTGGAAAATGTGGGGACAGGAATGATTACAAGGCCCCCTCTTCAGTGCTGACTCTCCCCAAGAGCCATGTGCCCAGTGTGCAGTATGGTCCTAGAACACTGATTTCCCCTGCCCCTGCAGTTACTCACCATTTTGGGGGTCTTGTGGCTCAGGTGTGCTTGCCTGGGGTCAGCCAGTTAGCTACTATTCACATACCTGTCACTGTGTTTTAAATCACTGAATCAGTGGTCTCTGTGTTGAAAACAATACTTCTTCTGTAAACTGTTGCATTTTGGCTTCACAGGTATGACCTTGGGATCCCAGCCTCCCTCTTTGTTATCGCTGGCTGAACAGCTGCGCAGAATTAGAAAGTGGCCAAGAAAAACTAAAGAGGACTTTCTTTGTGATGTCATGATGCACTCCGCCGCCAAAAAAGAAGAATTGAAGGAGTGGCAGGACAGTCAGAAGAGGGACCGAAAGGAGAATGTGGCATGCCAGAACCAAGCCACAGAGCAGCTCTTAAACATTAGGGAGCGCCAAAGTGGACACGCTCCAGGCGCTACTAGCACTGCAAACCGAGCAGCTCCGCGCCCACCCTCCCCTGCAGCTGCTGTCACAAAACTCTATCCCATGTGCCCCCCCGGCAACCGCCAGCACACTCTTATTAACTTCCTGGCTCCAGTCTGTACCCGCTGCATTGCACTCCTGCCCCGTCACAGTCCAGCCCTGCGGACTCCCACTGCTCACTGAACTCAACACCCATCCCTCTGCAGGTTAGCCCTGCTGAAGTACAGTACCCACTGCAGTGTACTCCAAAGGAGAAGGTTGCATATGATACCTGGACATACACAAATCTTTAACCGTCCCGGGACTCCACATCTTCCAGGGACCCTCCCTTCCCCCATTCCCCACAGTGCTGATGTGTTTTTTTGTTTGTCTCTCTCCTCCAGTTGTTGATTGTTTTGGTTTGAAAGCAATCTTTATTGCATTAATTGAAAGCAAACAGAGCCCTTCAAAGCAACAGGCAGTTTTCTTAAACCTTCACAGTGCATCGTTTGCACCAATCACAATCACCTCCTAGTATTACAAGCACTGCACTACCAAGCATAGCAAGAAATATTCGTGGCTTTCAGCTTCAAATTGCTGCCTCAAGGCATCCCTGATCCTTATGGCCCCATGCTGCACCCCTCTAATAGCCCTGGTCTCTGGCTGTTCAAATTCAGCCTCCAGGCACTGAGCCTCAGTGGTCCAGCCCTGAGTGAAACTTTCACCCTTCCCTTCACAAATATTATGGAGCATACAGCATGCGGCTATAAGCATAGGAATATTGTCATTGGCCAGGTCCAGCCTCCCATATAGGCAGTGCCAGTGGGCTTTTAAACAGCCAAAAGCACACTCAACAGGCATTCTGCACTTGCTCAGCCTGTTGTTGAACTGCTCCTTGCTGCTGTCAAGGTTCCCCATGTATGGCTTCATAAGCCACGACATTAAGGGGTAGGCAGGGTCTCCCAGGATCACAATGGGCATTTTGATTTCCCCTATGGTGATCTTCTGGTCCATGAAGAAAGTGCCTGCTTGCAGCTTCCTGAACAGGGCAGTGTTCCGAAAGATGCATACATCATGCACCTTTCTAGACCACCTGTGTTAATGTCCATGAAATGCCCACGCTGATCCACAAGTGCCTGGAGAACCATAGAGAAATATTCCTTCCGATTAATGTACTCAATGGCTAAGTGGTCTCATGCTAGAATTGGAATACGTGTGCCATCTATCGCCCCTCCACAGTTAGGGAAGCCCATTTGTGCAAAGCCATCCACAACGTCTAGCACGTTGCCCAGAATCACAGTCTTTCGGAGCAGGATATGATTAATGGCCCTGCACACTTCTGTCAACCAAGTCGAACGGTCGATAAGGGGCAGAGGGTCCCAGGGGGTAGTCAGGGGACAGGGAGCAGGGGGCGGTTTGGTTGGATGGGTGGGGGGCCATCAGGAGACAGGGAACATGGAGGTTGGATGGGAGTGGGGTCCCGGGGGGGGCGGTTAGGGGTGGGGGGTCCCGGGAGGTGGCGGTCAGGGGACAAGGAGCAGTGGGGGTTGGATGGGTCAGGAGTTCTGAGGGGGGCAGTCAGGGGGCGGGAAGTGGGAGGGGGTGGATGGGGGCAGAGCTCAGGCTGTTTGGAGAAGCACAGCCTTCCCTACTTGGCACTCCATACAATTTTGGAACCCTGATGTGGCTGTCAGGCCAAAAAGTTTGCCCACCCCTGTGATAGTGTGAACGCACAACAGCGGTTTCCCTTCAGCGCTCTCTGAGCAACGCTGAAACTGCGGGTGCTATAACGCTGCCAGTGTAGACATACCCTTAAATAGAGCTGAGCACTCAGTAGAGAGAGGAGGATTCTGTAGGGAGGAACAAGGGGAGTTATGCTTTGGGAAGAGGCTGAGCAACCCACAAGTAGCACAGTGGCTTCTATGTGGAAACCCTGAGCTAGGGCCTACAAGGGCAAAACAAATTGATGTTGGGTCCAGAAGGGGTAAAGAACTCTTTGTTTGTGAAGTCAAGCCTAGGAGTGGTAAAGGATCTCTTATTCAGAGCTGAACCCTACAAGGGGACTGAATGAGTGTTTGACCTGGCCAGAGGGTTGAGCCACAGAAGACCCACTGAGGGAGTCTGGGGAAGAGACCAGCTGAGTGGTCACTATGACTGAGAAAGTGGTTACCAGAGGAGATGCATGAGGCAAAATCACTTGGAATGCCATGTCCAGGCACGAGGGGGTAACCTAAAAGTGAGAACATCAATTTATAGGTACACATTAAATTGGCTTCAATATAACTGTAAATTGGGGTGTGTTTCCAGCGGGATCCTACAGGGATTGGTCCTTGGTCCTATGCTATTTAACACTTTCATCAATGACCTGGAAGAAAACAAAAAATCATTGTGGATAAAAAGTTTGCAGATGACAAAAATTGGGGTAGTGGTAAATAATGAAGGGGACAGGTTGCTAATATGGAGAGATCTGGATTGCTTGGTGAACTGAGCAAAAGCAAACATTATACATTTTAATAGGGCTAAACGTATACAGTTAGGAATGAAGAACATAGGCCATACTTACAGGACAGGAGACTCTAATTTGGGAAGCAGTGACTGAAAAAGATGTTGGGGTTATGGTAGATAATCAACTCAACAGAAGCTCCAAGTGCAAATCTGCAGCTAAAAGGGCTAATGGGATCCTTAGATGCATAAACAAGGGAATCTTGAGTAGAAGTAGACTGGTTATTTTACCTCTGTATTCAGTATTGGTACGACTGCTACAGGAATACTGTGTCCAGTTCTGGTGTCCACAACTCAAGAATGATGGTGATAAATTGCAGAGGGTTCAGAGAAGAGCCACAAGAATGATTAAAGGGTTGAAAACATGCCTTTTTGTGATAGACTCAAGGAGCTCAATCTATTGATTTTATCAAAGAGGAAGAGAAGGGGTGACTTGATCACAGTCTATGTGGCTCTAGTGGAGAAAGCTAGAAGCTGAAGCTAGATAAATTTAGATTGGATATCAATGATGGAAAGTCCACCACAACCCTCGGTAAATTGTTCCAATGGTTAATTACTCTCACTGTTAAAAATGTATACCTTATTTCCAATCTTGATTTCAAAGTTATGTTTCTAAAAGCTATGGTCTAGGAATTATTTTGGGGACATTCTATTTTATCTGTATTACAGAGGAGGTCAGACTAAATGATTACAGTGGTCCATTCTGGCCTTGGAACCTGAATTTCAGGCTCCATCAAACCAAGAGGAAGTGCAAATCAGGGCTTTGGAGCTGTGCTCTGGCTCCGCTCCAGCTCCAGGGAAAAACCTGCAACTCCACTGCTCCGGAGCTGCTCCGGGCTCCAGCTCCAGGCTCTGCTCCAAAGCCCTGGTGCAAATTCCACAGTGGAGGATACCTCTCTGAGAATGTGCTGCCTCCAGCCCTCTCACAATGAAACAAGACAGATGTTCACTTGAGCTCTTTGGAAGGTCTCAATTGCTGTCATATGACACAGTGAAACAAATGATCTGAGACAACCAGGATCCAAACCAATGAAATGTTTACATGATAAAACTAGAGTTTTGACACTGTGTAATGTTTTATTTTGCTTATGTTGGTATAATCTATATGCAACAATTCTGCATTTAGAGATACTAAAGCAGTAAACAGACTTTAGTGGAGACATGTACAGCTAAAAAAAAATTGTTACAACCGACAGAAAATTCTGCAAGATTGAACTACCTGTACATCATCACAACAGTACTTGTAAGACTGTGTGTAAGGGCACCATCTGGTGCCTACCAGAAATATTACAGCAAACTCCTTAAATTGCAGTTGGAAAAAAAGTAGCAACTACTGTGAGATTTTAGAGCAGTCAGATGTGAAATGGCAGGATAAGTTACAAATAGGAAAGTAATTGTTCTCTGCTAAGGTCAAAGATGAATGTTTTTGCATTACAGAGAAGAGTATTAATGAAGCCTGATTCTCCTTTCTCAACACTGTAAATCAGGAGTAATTCCCCTGTAGTCATTAGAACTACTCTGACATAAAAGTGGTGTGAGAAGTGCGGGTGGATGACTAAACTCAACCAGTTTTCTGGTCTGAGACCTTAGACCAAGTGCAGCCCTTGTGTAATGTAAATACCAGTTCCAGCAGGATCAGGGTAGTGAGTAGCTTATACCAGGGTTCAACCGGGCCCACCGTCTGGGAAATGTACAAGAGGAAGTAGGTACAAAAGGAACCTGAAGGGAAAGTTTTGCACAACGAATGTAAATGAAACTTGATGGAGATTGGTAGTGCATGCAGTGCCACATCTGTAAACTACACCAGTGAGTACAGAATCAGAAAGGGGCTAGTGGGCCCCGCAGTATTCGAGGCACTAGGTGCCAGCAGAATGCTGTAGGAACGCATGTGGCACCCTGCCCACACTCCCCACCTCTGGCCCTGTCCCTCATCCATGGCTAGGATGGCATTCAGCTCTCACCCCCTGCAGCCTTGGCCCAAGCCCTGCATTCACAGCTCATGCCCATTGTCCCCAGCTGCACACTTGCCCCTCCCACTCTGAAGCCCCTACACTCACACCTCCCTCTAGCCTCGAAATTGGCCCCACCGCCCAGCAGTGGTGCTGGAAGGAACAATTTTTGTGGTGGGGGTGCTGAAGGCAGAAACCATGCACTTGGGTTACTACTACTTCAAGACAGGGGGAGCAACCCCAGTGCCAGGACCTATGCTGCCCAGCACGCCGGCCTTCATACATGCTTCAGCCTTCATGCCCTGCCGGCTGCCCCCCACTCAGCTCTGACTCCCCGCCGCACCCAGCCCTGGTGCACAGTGCCCACGCTGGCTCCTCCAGCACCTGAGTCATTGCTGGGCAACCTGCCGCCCTCTACAAGCCCCAGCCCGGCCTGGGAGAGTGAGGCGCCCGGCCCCGCCTGAGGAGCCAGGCCCTGCCCTGAACCCCGCTCCCGGGGGAAGAGACTGGCGCCGCGCACTGCTCTAGGCCGGGTCCCGCGCTTGGGAGCAGAGCCGCTGCCCGCCCAGAGGGAGGAGCCAGAGCCAGACCTCGCCCCCTTGCCGACCTCACAGCCTCCCGGGGTGAGGAGCCAGGGCATGGCTCCACCCCCTGACCTGAGCCTCACCCTCTTTTTTCTCGCCACTTCCTGTGAGCTGCCGAATCCTTCCGCTCTATTTCCCCAGCTCGCGCCGAGGCGTTTCGTCCCTGACCCCTCCCCTTGCCGCGTGCTCAGGCAAAGGTCTCTCTCTCTCTCTCCCTCCGCCCCCCACCGCGTGTTTTGTTCGCGGCTTAGCCCCGCCCCCCGCTGCGTGGACAAGCCCCGCCCCTGACTGTTTCTCTTGTCTCCTGACTGCCCCTCCCCTCCGTTTGTTTAGTCCCCGGTCCCTTCTTCCCTCCCGCGGCGTGCCCGGCCCCAGCCCGCTCGCAGTGCCGTCTCCTCCATCCTCGCCCAGCCTCCGGCTTTGTGGTGCCGGGCTGGCTCCCAAGATGGCGTCCATCATGGAGGGGCCGCTGAGCAAGTGGACCAACGTGATGAAGGGCTGGCAGTACCGCTGGTTCGTGCTGGACTATAACGCGGGGCTGCTTTCCTACTACACGGTGAGGTGCCGGGTGGGCCGAGCTCGGGAGGGAGGTGGGGGGGGGATAGTGGGCTTTGGGGGGGGGGTCACTGGGCGGCCAATGGGGAGGGAGGAGACGGTGGTGGTAGCCAATCGGGAGGGCCCTGTGAAAGATTTATAGACGGGGGGCGAGAAGCGTTTTTCTTGTTGGCAGCCGCTTGCAGGGATGCGGGCGGGGGGGTTGCCTCGCAAGGGCGTTGGGTAGCGCCCCCAGTGTCTGACGCGCTGTTCTCGGTCCGCCTGTTCCCCAGCGTAGAGGGGCGCTGCTAACCCGTCGCTGGGCCCGGTGGCCGGAGGGGGTGGGCCCGGCGTGCGAAAGGTGTTGGGATCCTTCCCTGTGAAGGCAGGCGCCGGGCTCCCCGTGACTTGAATTGGGGTGGGGGGTGCTCACTGCTGACCGGCAGGCCCCGGCTGCCCAGAGCACTCGGTGGGAGGTGCTGCCCGCGCTCCGCGCTCCTGTCCCCAGCTCCCAGCGGCTGTGCCCTACCGCGAGGGGCTGGCCCTTCCTCCGTGACTCGGCGTCTCTCTGGAGAATGGGGCGTTTTACCTTCCTCGCGTGTGCTGCGCGGCTGAGTTTCCACGCATCTGTGAAGCACTTTGCTCTTCTGTAGCCCCCTTTCTCCAGGGATCTCAGAGTAGCACTAGTGTCAACCCCATGCCAAGAACGCGTGACCCCCTTTCAGGCTCTTACCTTGCTGATTGACTAGATTTCTAGCTGCCACTTGTGGAGTACAAAAAAACGTTTATGTAACCAGTACATTAAAAAAACGGTGAATTTGGGGAGGGTGGGATAATAGAGTTTTTTTTTTTTTAAAATAAGTGGTTGTTTATCTGTTCTCCCCCCTCCCCCCACTTTACCTTTAGTGAACGAAGCGATCTATCACTTAAATTTGTTGGATTACTTATTCTGTAAAAGTCATGGTGGAATACTGTCCCCCTCACTGATATCTCAGATTTGCTTAGTGTACAAAGAGAAAGGTGGCTTTTCTAACTCCCAACTTGGCTTTCGCAGGGTTGCCATCAGAAAGTCAAACCATGCTTTCTGGCTCATGCATTTTCACCAGAAATAAAGGTTAAAACATCAATAAATATTGGTCTAATACAGTGGTCCACAGCCTTTCTGTTGCAATAGCATATTCATGTTCCCAGAAGTGTGTGGCGGGCGCTGGACGACCTCATGCCAAAATGCTGCTGAGAAGCGGTGTCATCGAGAAGTGCTGCTGCTGAAATGGCGCCGAAAAGCGGTGGCATTTCAGTGGCTGGTTGTTCGGCGGCTCTGTTCCTTGCTGGTAGGTCATCCGGCAGAAGCGCTCCCTTGTCAGTAGGTGGGCGCACGTAAATGTCCTGGCGCGCGTCATGGCGGGGACCACTGGTCTAATAGATCCATCACTTTATGCCAATGTTCAGTTCTATTGGCATTCTCTTTTTTCCCCCCGGTAATGTTAGTGTTTTAAAATTAAAATTTAATTCTACAAAATCCAGCTACTTATATATGCTATTTCAACTGCATTTTCTGTACTTCGTAGTAGTCTGGTTTGATGACTTTTAAAATCACCCTTAAAGCTGAATCCAAAATGCAAGGTACAGTAAATTGCTGTTTGTCACACTCAAATTAAAAAGAACAGGAGTATTTGTGGCACCTTAGAGACTAACAAATTTATTTGAGAATAAGCTTTCATGGGCTACAGCCCACTTCATCGGATGCATAGAATGGAACATATAGTAAGAAGATATATATATATATATATATACACACACATACATACAGAGAACATGAAAAGGTGGAAGTAGCCATACCAACTGTAAGAGGCTAATAAATTAAGATGAGCTATAATCAGCAGGAGAAAAAAACTTTCGTAGTGATAATCAAGATGGCCCATTTAGACAGTTGACAAGAAGGTCTGAGGATTGTTAACATGGGGAAGTAGATTCAGTATGTGTAATGACCCAGCCACTCCCAGGTTCTGTTCAAACCCAAGTTAATGGTATCTAGTTTGCATATTCAAGCTCAGCAGTTTCTCACTGGAGTCTGTTTTTGAAGCTTTTCTGTTGCAAAATTGCCACCCTTAAATCTTTTACTGGGTGGCCAGAGAGGTTGAAGTGTTCTCGTACCGGTTTTTGAATGTTAGATTTGTGTCCATTTATTCTTTTGCATAGAGACTGTCTGGTTTGGCCGATGTATATGGCAGAGGGGCATTGTTGGCACATAATGGCATATATCACATTGGTAGATGTGCAGATGAACGAGCCTCTGATGGCGTGGCTAATGTGATTATGTCCTATGATGGTGTCACTTGAATAAATATGTGGACAGAGTTGGCATCGGGCTTAGTTGCAAGGATAGGTTCCTGGGTTAGTGTTTTTGTTGTGTGGTTGCTGGAGAGTATTTGCTTCAGGGTGGGTGGCTGTCTGTAAGCGAGGACTGGTCTGTCTCCCAAGATCTGTGAGAGTGAGGGATCGTCCTTCAGGATAGATTGTAGATGCTTGATGATGCGCTGGAGAGGTTTTAGTTGGGGGCTGAAGGTGACTGCTAGTGGCGTTCTGTTACTTTCTTTGTTGGGCCTGTCTTGAAGTAGGTGACTTCTGGGTGCTCTTTTGGCTTTGTCAATCTGTTTTTTCACTTCAGCAGGTGGGTATTGTAGTTTTAAGAATGCTTGATAGAGATCTTATAGGTGTTTGTCTCTGTTTGAGGGATTGGAGCAAATGTGGTTGTATCTTAGAGCTTGACTGTAGACAATGGATCGTGTGGTGTGTCCTGGATGGAAGCTGGAGGCATGTGGGTAAGTATAGCGGTCAGTAGGTTTCCGGTATAGGGTGGTGTTTATGTGACCATCGGTTATTAGCACAATAGTGTCCAGGAAGTGGATTGGTCTAGGCTGAGGTTGATGGTGGGATGGAAATTGTTGAAATCATGGTGGAATTCCTCAAGTGCTTTTTTTTCCATGGGTCCAGATGATGAAGATGTCATCAATGTAGCGCAAGTACAGTAGGGGCGTTAGGGGACGAGAGCTAAGGAAGCATTGTTCTAAGTCAGCCATAAAAATGTTGGCATACTGTGGGGCCATGCGGGTACCCATAGCAGTGCCACTGACTTGAAGGTATATATTGTCCCCAAATGTGAAATAGTTGTGGGTGAGGACAAAGGCACAAAGGTCAGCCACGAGGTTTGCCGTGACATTATCGGGGATACTGTTCCTGATAGCTTGTAGTCCATCTTTGTGTGGAATGTTGGTGTAGAGGGCTTCTGCATCCATAGTGGCTAGGTTGGTGTTTTCAGGAAGATCACCGATGGATTGTAGTTTCCTCAGGAAGTCAGTGGTGTCTTGAAGATAGTTGGGAGTGCTGGTAGCGTAGGGCCTGAGGAGAGAGTCCACACAGCCAGACGATCCTGCTGTTTGGGTGCCAATGCCTGAGATGATAGAGCATCCAGGATTTCCAGGTTTATGGATCTTGGATAGCAAACAGAATACCCCTGGTCGGGGTTGTAGGCATGTGTCTGTACAGATCTGTGTGCTTTTTCAGGGAGTTTCTTGAGCAGATGGTGTAGTTTCTTTTGGTATTCCTCAGTGGGATCAGAGAATAATGGACTGTAGAATGTGGAGTTAGAGAGCTGCATTGCAGCCTCTTGTTCATATTCCAACTTATTCATGATGACAACAGCACCTCCTTTGTCAGCCTTTTTGATTATGATGTCAGAGTTGTTTCTGAGGCTGTTGATGGTGTTGTGTTCAGCACGGCTGAGGTTATAGGGCAAGTGATGCTGCTTTTCCACTATTTCAGCCCATGCACGTTGATGGAACTTGGTATGCCTACTTCCACCTTTTCATGTTCTCTGTGTGTGTGTGTGTGTATATATATATATATGTATATATCTTCTTGCTATATGTTTCATTCTGTGCATCCAATGAAGTGGGCTGTAGCCCACAAAAGCTTATGCTCAAATAAATTTGTTAGTCTCTAAGGTGCCACAAGTACTCCTGTTCTTTTTTTGCGGTTACAGACTAACACAGCTGCCACTGTGAAACACTCAGATTAGTTCATGTAATAGTTTAGTCTAAACATTTTAGGTTTTGGGTATCGCTGTACTAAATGAAATTAATGTTTTAGCAGTGTAATGAAAACTGACAGTCAGATGGGCATAGTTACTCAGACCTCTAAAAACCATAATAAGTAGGTGAGATTGTAAACTAATTTTTATAAATGAATCTGTGTGTGTGACACTGATTTTTAGAGGATTACAGAAGTTCTGCACCTGATTAATTCTTATTCCAAATACCACTCCCTAAAATTGAAGCCAGTTCAAAATGGTATAATTTAAATATTATTTGTGTATATCTTTCATGAACCCATCAGCAACACTCCTTTCCTGTGGCAGACGTAATTAGACAATAGCCTTTCATAGTGACTGAAGGGCCAGACAGGATGTCAGCAGCATATGTCAATGTAGTTATATATGAAAATACACTTTTCATGTGTTCATTAAGTAAAATTCAGTAGCTTCCAGTAGGTTTACAATCCTATCATCACTAATTGGTTACAGATGTATTCATATTTTGAATTGGCAATGAATTCAGGCATAGTGGGAGTGTGAAACAATTACTAGAAACTATCAGATTTTACTTAATGTAACACATGCAAAAAATCCACACTTTCTTCTGGAATCTGTTAATAGCAAAATGCAGGTGAAATTTGGCAGATGGAGGAAAGGAAGCAGTATTTGCTTTTAAAACTTTTCTTCCCCCGCCCAGCCCTCTTTTGTATGGTTTTAGCTAGCTACAATCTTGACCATCCCCACCCCTTGTATTTTGTCATGTGGACCTATTGTACCCCAGGGATATGGTTCCTACAGAACCTGAGCGCAGAGGTATTGTTGAATAGGAGGTGAGTGTTTCACAGCAGGAATCTAGCAATGCCACACTTCTGTAAAAATTGGGGCAAAATAGATTTTTTTGCTTTTGGGACAAAATTTCTTCTGTATTTCCACTCTAAATGAGCAGAAAGCATTAACTGCTAATTGCCAAATAATTGTTTATTTAGAGAAACTAGTTGTGCATAATTGAAAGTGCTGTTTGTTGGAGAAGCAAATCTAGGTGAAGTTTCAGAGTAGCAGCCATGTTAGTCTGTATTCACAAAAAGAAAAGGATTACTAGTGGCACCTTAGAGAAGAACCAATTTATTTGAGCATAAGCTTTCGTGAGCTACAGGTGAAGTGCCCAAGCTTTTGTGTGGTTATATGAGCCTGAGGAGGCAAAACTGCAGACCGGATGAAGAATATTGACCTATTGCATATGAAGCCTCTGAAACTAGACATGTAGCTAGAGTCCCCTTACATAGAAAAACCTGTAATTGTCAGCTCAAATACAACTTTGGCTCCTTAAGACAGTTTCTTAAGTAAATCTCAGAAGTCCCAGCTTAGCAGGAAAACAAAACTGCTTTATACCCCTTTAAAGGTCACTGCATTCCATTCTCAGATGACATAATGAACTCTCCCTCTGCTGGTAATAAACTCAAAGTTTTGTTTTCACTGCCTGCGACCTCTTAGAGAATGAGTTTAATAAATGGACAAACTCATACGTGATTAACAATGTGCAAGATTAAGAAGCAAGTAGTATTTTAAAATCTGATCCAAGTAATGTAAATGCAAAAAGAATTAAAGATGGTGAATGTTTTAACATTTTTTGCACTTAAGTCTGTGAATAAAATAGTATTTGAAACCAGTATTTTGTATGTCACACTTTGTTATACTTGAATTGTAAATCTTCAAAAATGCATATAAACTAGTGATGTGTGCCCTCCAAAATCCAGAGCAGGAACATATATTTCTGGGGTCTTTGGGTATCTTTATTAATAAACTTTAGGGAGGGACCCACTCTCATATTCTCTTCCTAGGCCCCCAAATAGCTTTGCTTGTCCTTGTTGGTTGTCTTGTGTGTGGTATGTACTACCCTAAAGAACATTTCCTTTTTAAGATTTACAGATGTCTTTTCTGGTGTTTCCTTTAACAGTGATACATCATTTTTCCACTTTAAAATAATGGTATCTTTTGTAAATAATTTTTATTAAAGAAAAGGTGATGGAAATGTTTAGTGTCTCCTGACATCTAAATCTCTAGTAGTTCTCATATATATTAACTGTCTAATAGTTCCTGATCATTAGCAGAACATGATAAAATCCACTGTTCATGCTCTTAGGCATTGTCCACACTAGGGGGGAAAATGTTTTCTTACCACACGTTAGTTAATGTGGCAACTAAAACGCAGTAGAAAGCTAGTGAAAGACAAACTGCCTTGTTTTCACTAGGATTCTACCTCTGTTTGCTACCAATTGTTAGCTAACATGGTAAGAAAACACTTTTTGTAGTGTGGCTGCACTCATCTTCAACTTATCTAGATCAGGATTTCAAGATGAGGTGTTGGCATGTTAGCTAACACATGCCAAGTGGTCTATTATAGACTGTGTTGTCTTACACATCTTTAAATCTTAAACTAGAACAAAGCTTTAAAGTTCAGTCACAAACATCATTCCATGTTTATTCAGCCTTCTGTGTTGATCTTTTCAGCTTATCTGTCATGTCTTGTTTCCAAATTGATGTTTTCGACACTTTCCAAAAGGGTTACTTTAGATTTTGGACAGTTTTACAGAGTTTTCTTGCTGCGGAAAGAAAACGTACCTTACAAATTTCAAGCAATATGTAAATCTGTTCTCAGGGGTAATTATGCAACATACTAACATGTTCAATTGTAAGTGAGTTTATCTGCAGAAGCATTCATTATCTTAAACAAACAAACCCTGAAAATACTAGTTTAGTTTTAAATCCTAGTTTGGAATGTCTAAGGTAGTCATTCTGGGCTCTGTAGCTGCCTCCTGGGGGACTGTATCCGCCCAAATAATGGGGCAATCCTTACTTCCTGGAAACAAATGTGGTTGGGTTGCATTTTCCTGTGTTTCCTGTGCACTTAAGTCAAAATCTACTTTTAGAGACAATGGAGTAATTCCATTCTCAGATAGTTTGTATGGATTTACACAGATGTAAATCAGTGAATAATTTGGTTCAAAATTACTGTTTAAATATAAAAATTAAGAATTCTGGATTTTTTTCAAATTAGATTATTCACTTTGAGTTGTTGCTAAAAACAAACAAAACCGAACCCTAACTATTGCTGATCTTAGTTTTTGTAACTATTGTGCAAAACACAATATTGATAAAAATATGAACTTTGTGATAAGTTCTCTTTTCTATGATATATATTTTAATGACTTAGAGGCCATATACTACATATTCTCAATTAGCTGCATACCTTACCTTAGGTGCAGTTCAGGTGGATGAAGCAATTAAACTAGCTGATGGTGGTGGTCTATATGTACTGTATTTAAGTACTATGTACTTTAGGGACCCCATATGCAGAATTCCAATGGGTGCTACCTGTGGCACACAGAATTCACTCTCTGTTTTATTCCCAAATGGCTGAAATGTTTCTCTTCAGACTTCTACAAAAAAAGTTGTCTTTGGGCAAGGCTAAGATTGGAAAGCTTTTGTTCTAAAGATCGCTATTTGGAAAAGTCAAGAGTCTGAAGACCAGGACTTAGAACATAATACAACTTTAGCTGTAGCAGTTGTTGCTTTACTATGTTTGTTGCTTACACAAACAACTGAGTATGTCTGGTGACGGCATAGACAAGCTTATTTGTCTATGACTTAAAAGGGTAAGTCTTTGCTTCACAATTAACTCCAGTTTTTACCTGAGTTTTCACCCAATCCTCCCAACCATCTGCACAGAAAACCCTTGGACATGGGTTTGGAGGTGCCTTAAACCTGGGCTAGTTTACCAGCTTTTGGGAAGGTGGGAGAGGAGAGATTTATTTATAACCTGGTCTGTGCTCTAACTTGGGCTGCAACCCACTCACTTTGCTGTGAGGGCACAGGCAAAAATCAGTTGAGTGCTGATAGTCCCGTTCCACAGTTCTCCCCAAAGGATGGACAAGTTCTTCCATAACTGATTGGAAAAGAATTCTAGAGAGTCTCAGCAGAAAGAACTGTGGGATATTTCCCCTTCCCCTCCTCTCCCCTCCAACACATAGGCGCACACACGGGCAAGTGCAGAAACAGTGGTGACATAGTAATGTGGGTATGGTTTTGTTGTGGGGATGCTCACCCCTGGGCTGGGCTAAGCTGGGCTCTCTGCCAATCATACAGGTTAACTCTTCAGTGAAAACATACCCCAAGCAGTCAGTTGTTGTCTTTCTCCCCTTCCATATTCTCTCTCTCTCTCTCTAACCCCCACCTCCTTGCACATATCCAGTCTGGGTCTTCAACACTACAGAGCTCTGTGGACTCACTTAGGGGCTTGCCTACATACAGGTTTGCACTGAAATAACTGAACTTGTTTTAATTAACATTTTTTGTTTTATTGCAAATCTGCGTGGATGTTCTTATTTTGGAAAAAGTGTCTCACTTCTATTTTGCTCAGTAGTGAAGTACTTGCTGTGTGTCCTAGTGTGGACACAGCTTATATTGGCAAAACTCACTGCGTTTTTGCCAGTATAGCTTATTACAGCCCCACGAAACAAAATAATCTGTAACTGGCCAAAGTACGGTTTTGCCCAGGTACCTGTGTCTACACCAGGGGCTTTTGCTGGCACAGTTGTGAATTAAGGGATTGTACTCTTTCATATTCCTGAGTGACATACCTGAGCTGGTAAAAGTTTGAAGTGTAGACCTGGCCTGGGGCATACTTAGCAGCTGAGTATTGTACAGAAGTCTAGCTTTCTACACAGTATTTCAGCTTTCCCCAGTGAAATCAACAGTGACCCTATACATACACGTTATGTCAATTTTGAAATGGATCAAAGCATAAGTTTTGATCTTACGAAGTTGCATCTTACTAAAAATGCCAGAAATTAGCCTGATTCTGTACTACATGAGTTGCATTTTGTGCAGGTCAAAAGTAACTTAATGGAAGGCCAGCTTTACAGTATCTGTACACAGTTAGGATGTTTCTGGAAGACACTTTTGCACTCTCACTGCATGAAAAGTCTTACCTCACTGCTGGTTGTTATAAATTCTGATTGAGCTGCAGCTTAATTTATATTATACTTCTGTGTCACTACATCTGCCTCAAAATAACTACATCGTGCTTGGGAAAAAATTAGTCTCCATGTAGTGAAAATATTATTTTGGCTGGCTATAAAATTTGCATTTTTCTCAGTGAAAGAACATTGCTGCAATATGTATAAAATACAAAGAGCACCAAAAATTGACAAGGAACAAACAGGATTAACCAGCTCATAAGTAACGTAACAACATCTGCAAAAATAGTAGTGTGTTCAAAATGCTATTTAATTCTCTCTAGGAAGAAATCATTGTGGTATCTGGATTGTGGGTATATATTTCTGCTCTGTTCCATGAGGAGGGGCTCCATTTCACTGATTGTGCAACTTAAAGGTGGCTTTCTTAATAGAAGAACATTTTGGCAAGGTGTGGTAGTATCCAGATATCGACACTTCTTAATATGTTGTGAGGCATGAGGCCAAAGACCTAATGTTCTTTTTCTTAACTTAAATTTCTTGTATAGTTTTTCAATTATAAATTATTTGAATCATTGCTCTTATAAAATCTTTGATTGGAGTGGGGAGGGAATTTAGTATGCCAAATGAATTAGTGGTTACTCTGAACAACTAGATTTGCAAGAGTGGGACTTCAGTGAAAGAGAGTGAGCTACATTTGATGGACTACTACTGGAAGGAGATACTATAGTGATGAATGTGGTATAACATTCTGCATAGAACAGAATAGAAATTAATTGGTTAATATTAACTGTTGACTTGTTTTCACTGGAAATATTAATACAAATGTGTCACTTATAACATTAGAGCAGACACTAAAGGGACATGACCAACTTGAAGTAATTTTATTTTTCGTAACATAACTGTAATTGCTGTTTCTATGCCCAGTCCTGAGTCTCCCTGCTGATTTTTGGGAAATGTGATTGAAAAACCGTAAAACACTTGTTTTTCTACACAAGCAAGAGAGTATTGAGGTCGTGACCCTGCAAAGTTAAAGTTAACTACTTGCGTAAGTGTTAAGGACCTTTTCTGCAAATAGATATGCTACTTTGGAGCCCTCTAATCAGAGTCCTGGTGAAGTGAGTGAAGTTCCTTATAGCAGTGGTCACCAGCCTGTAGATCCCGATCAACTGGTCAGTCCTGGAGACTCTCCCAGTTGATCGCGATGTCCGGGGGTGTAGTGGGGCTGCTGCTAAGCCAGGCTCCCTGCAGGTCCGACGCTGCTCCTAGAAGCAGCCAGCGTGCCCCTGTGGGGGAGAGGCAGGGGTCTCCGTGTGCTGTTCCTGGCCTGCAAACACCGCCCCCGCAGCTCTCATTGGCTGGGAACTGTAGCCAATGGGAGTTGTGGGGGCAGCGCCTGCAGAGGGGGGCAGCCATGTGTTCCCTCCTCCTCCCCCCAGGGGCCACAGGGGTGTGTTGGCCCCTTCTGGGAGCGGCGGAGAGCTGGGGCAGACAGGGAGCCTCCCTTAGCCCCACTGTGCTGCTGCCCGAGGTAAGTGCCGCCTGGCAGGAGCCCACACCCCAGCCCTGAGCCCCACCCCGGAGCCAACATCCCATGCCCCCTCCTGCACTCCCAGCCCTGAGCCCCCTCCCAGAGCCTGCACCCTGAACCCTCTCCTGCACCAAGCCCTTGCTCAAGGCCTGAGCCCCCTCCCAGAGCCAGCACTCCATACCCCGTTCTGTACCACAACCCCCAGCCCTGACCCCCCTCCTGGAGGCGGCACCCCAACACTCTGCCCCAACCTGGAGCCCCCTCCTGCACCCAAAGTCCCTCCCAGAGCTTGCACCCCTCACCCTCTCCTGCACCCCAACCCTCTGTCCCAGACTCAGCCTGAGGCCAATGTAACTGGATCCATCGATTCACAAGATTTATTTTATAACAGTGACTCATACAGTTACACTTTCTTTTTTCTCCCTCCAATGTGAGGTGATCTTAAGAGGTCCCTCTTATTTATGTCATTCCCCTACTAATCAAGGGACTTGGATTGCTAGTCATGGGCTGGATGGGATTTCTGCAGCTGCTGCTGCTTGCATCCACCAGAGGGAGATAGATACAAGCTCCATAGTGCTTTCCCATCTCCTGGCCTAGAGTTTAGGATCCAAGCTCTTGGATTCCCCCAGGGCAACCTAGTCAGATGATCTCAGGCATTGTCTGTCTGCAATGCAGCATTGCTTGTGTTCTAACTTTCTGTGTCTGAGAGGGGAGTCCCTCTATGTACATTTTCAAATATAGGGGCTAACACAGCTTCTTTCAGCAGCTGATACTGTCCCTTTGCTCTATTCCCCTATCTTGTGCCTTTCTTCTTTGCCCCAAAGTGGCAGTGCTTTCAAGGAAATCTGCACAGAAAATGTATATTTAATATACATTCTAGATTAAGCATTTGTCTTTGCATAATTAACGTTGCAAACAGTCTCTTTTAAATAAACAAACCTATTTTTGCTCCCCACACTTTGGCTTGGAAACCTAGTTTGGTTTGAAAACTGCTATCTTTATTCTGATGGCAAAAGATGCTTCTCCTACGTTTGAAGAAAAGCTGTTTGACAGATTGAGTACAGGTTATAAAACAAACTAAAAACTCATCCCCACGCACCCAAAACATTGACCTGACTTGAAATTTTGACTCTAGCACTTCTTGGTCTGTCTCTAGCTCAAAAGCACTTTTAACTATCCCTTCATACTTTCTGTATAGTTAAATCTCCTTAAACTCATGCCTTGGTACTTAAAGATAGTAGGTTGTAATTTATTAGTGATTCTTGTAGTGGATGGTTTGGCGCCCAGTTCTTCTCTCATTGATGCCAGTAGGATTTCTTTGCTATTGACTTAAGGGGGAACCTAATGTATATGATGAGCATGTTGCACTATATTGCCTGGTTGCAGCTTAGAAAGAAAATAGGGCTATTTCAATAGCTGACAGCTATTGAACCTCTTACTCTGGCTCAAGTAATATATGCCTGAATTCTTGACTGGAAAGATGAGGGTTTCAGGCTTGGCTCTAAGGAGTATTAAATGAGAGGGACTGTCTCTTTGTAGCTCAGGTTGCAACCACAGCCCTGTTACAGCTCCGCCTTCCAAAAAAACTCCTTGCTTTCATAGTTCTAGGATTAATTCCTGTTGATGACTAGAATGTTCTTTGACAATTAAGTACTAAAAAAAAGAAACCTTCTGGGCATTTTTTCAAGGGTCTAATGTTTCCTCGTGCTCCCTGATCTGTCCATACTACACCACAGTATTTGAAACATAGGTAGATTTTTGTAAATGGCTTCCTTCATGAGCCAGTGCCAGGACTAGTAAAATGTTTGACATTGCCTCTATTTTAAAACTAGACATGAGTCTCTATCAATGAAATGTAGAATGGGGGGAGGGAGAGTGTGGAGACAGATATGGTAAGAGAATATTTTCATTGTTTACCTCAAACCAGACCTCCGCTCCCTGATCTGTTAATTATTCTTGCACCTGAATTCCCCATATAAATGCTCCTTGATCTATGACAGGAATATACCAGTCCCTTTTCTAGATGGGGATACTAAAGAATAAAGCTTCAATAACTTGGTTGGGAGGCAGGGTAGCCTAGTAGGTAGACATGAAAGCAAGCCATGTGGGCTCTGGTCAGGAGCCTGACGTTCAGATTGCTCTGACTCGATTACTGACATTTGGAGCGAAGGTCGACTGTGCTGCATGTGTACCTTTGCTATCTAGGGAGCTTATTTAGGGCTTCTCTATGTGGAAAATTTATACCACCATTAGCTAAGCTGTGAATTAAAGAGCTATAGTTATGCCAGTATAATTGCCTGTGTGGGCATTCTTATTCCAGGATAAGATGGCCCTTTTCCAGTTTTGCTTATGTCACTTCAGAAGCAGTTTAAGCTAAGTCAAAAAGCCATTCTTGTTTCAGGAAAAAGTGCCCACAGGGGGTTATGCTGGTATAACTATTGTGGTTTAACTATGCTGCTGTAAGTTTCCTAGGTAGACAAGCCTTTATTTTTCTACAGCCCATCTAAAAGGTGGGGCTTTTTATGATGTTAGGTGGAAGGTCGTTCGTGAGACTGTTGGGAGTGAAAGGACCATGTTATGGAGTCACTATTTTGCCTTTTCCCATATCCTCATGCTCAGTTCGACTTGCGTCTGCTCCTCTCCGCTTGGTTTAGTGGATGAGTGTATGGACCCCTTAGTCTCTTTCTTCAAGAAGTTTTATATGTGGTTTGATGTGCGCTTTATTGACTCTCTATTGTGTGACACCTATAGAAGAGCTACTGTCCTATGCCATGACATTACCTCCTAACATACTTAACACCAGAAAACAGACGGTTGTGTGTTATGGTTTCTTTCTTCCTGTGCTATATGGAGTACAACCTCTGTCATAGCGGTAGTTTTATTTCACCAGTCCATAAAACTTTACTCCAAAACGTTTTACTTCTTTCCAGATTGTCTTGAATAATTTTTTATGTGAATTCTTAGTAAGTTTATTAATCAAATTAATCTGTCCTCTCTTTCAGTCAAAGGACAAAATGATGAGAGGATCACGAAGAGGGTGTGTTAGACTCAGAGTAAGTATTTTCTCTTATGTTTCTTAACACCTTATAACGTGGGTAATGTGGTTTTACTGGATAGGGCACTGGACTGGGGACTTGAGACCTAGGTTCAGTTCCTGACTGTGCCACAGGGCTGCTGGTTCACCTTGGGCAAATCACTTGGCCCCTCCCTGGCCTCAGTTTCCCTATATGTAAAACAGGCATAACAATACTTACCTCCTTCAACAAATGCTCTGAGATCTATGGATAAAGAGCTGTATAAGAACTAGACAGTATTGTGATCCACTGACCATGTACAATGAGTAAGTCACATGCTTTTGGTTTTTACTTTTTAGATAGTTTGAGAGAGCGAGCTTAGGCCCAAAATGCCTGCTGAACTCTCAACTATATACCTAAAAATGATTTTCTCTGTCATTCTGATCTGACATGATCTCTGTAATATTGCCACTTTGTCTTTCTGCCCTTTTTTATGCCATTCAACAATACCTGCCTCTCGACAGTGCTGTTATACGTGGTGTCACAGCATCAGACAGCTATTGATCTGAGGTGGTAAACAGAAAGCTGAGCAGAAAAAAGGAGTGTGGGGGAAGGAAGAGCACAGCAGGCAAAACGAAATAATTTTCAGCTGATGGGGAGCAGTGTGAATTGAGTAGATGGGGAGACCCAGTTAGCTGCATCAGAGAATCTGAGTGTATCTGTGTTGAGGCATTTGTACTTGAAGGATTCCCTGTGCTGTGAGGCCACTGTGCTGAGGGGAACCCTCGAGCATCTGTAATTCTCTGCAGACACTGAGCTTCTCCCCTCCACCTCCCACAAGTTCTCTCCCCAACCTTCACAGTCCCAACAAGCAAAACCACTTCCCTTACCTCTCCATTTGTACTCATCCCCATCCCTCCTGGTACACCTAGTGCAAATGCAGTCATACCGTGGGGAGCTGAGGGGGAGTGAGCAGATGTGTCAGGGAAGAGTGAACAGAGATGTGAAGGAACCTGTGAAGCTATGTGGAGAGCATGGGGCAAAGGGGGTTTCGTGTTGAGGGTCTGGAGTTAGAGAAGTGGACGAAGGGGAGCTGTACTCTGACACACTGTTCCATTGTGTTGGAGCAGAGCTCTGCTCCTTGCTTCTGTTCCATTCCCTTTGTGTCTAAGATTGCAGGTGGATTCCTGAGAGCCCACTAAAGGGATTTGGGGAGTCCCAGTATCCTGATGCTCATGCAGGGAGGTCATCGGACTGAGAGAAACAACTTCAACTCCATATTTCCATGTTTAGTGTCCTGTTCGCTTTTTAATTCTAACCTTTTTAAAGGCAATATGCACTCGAACCACTCTCTGCAAAGTAAACGTCATCCTGACAAATCTTTGTCTTGAAATGCTATCCTATGTGAGAAAGGACTTATTCTCTGAAAAGCCTTTTATGCCCATCTTCTATCTTTTCTCAGCCGTGGTGGGGGTGAGTTGTAAATTTATCAGGCTATGTCTATGCTTACGGCAGCATGTAGAGTAAGTACACTGCATGCACCTGTGAGCGGGGTGGAAAAGGGGGACTATGTTGGGCCACCTTGCCTATGGTCAGTCTGTGGCGTCAGCCCCACCTAACAGTTAAGGGGGTAGAGGAATCCAGCTCCTCCGACTCCCCTGAATTCTAACTCAGGGGCCCTCTGTAAGGAAGGCACCCACTATCTGCAGTCCAGCTAACGCTCTCTCCTGTGCCTCTTCCTGCCACTCTGTACCACCTCAGAATGCATCGTGACTTGCAGTTGTTCTTTGTCATCCAGCCCACGAGCCTCAGCAGTCTAGGGAGTCTTGACTTTGTGCATCGGTTCCCTCCTGGGGATACCTGTCTGCAGTAGTCCCTCTTTAGCCATGAATACAGGCCTGTCTCTCTCTGCCCACCACCCTGCTGTGCTGAAGAGACTCCCTTTTAAACCTCTTCTCCAATTGGAGCATGCCCATCAGGCATTCTGGAGTTTGTTCCCTAGCCTATGGGCTATCTGGAAGGCATAAGGTTGTGAGGCCAAATATCACCTCATAATTTGTGGGTTTAGTGTCTTTCATGGTATTTATCCAGTGGAGGGGTGCATGATCAATTATCAGGAGGAAGGGATTTTCCTGTAGGTAATACCACGATGCTTCTATGACCCACTTCATTGCCAAGGTCTGTTTTTCTATGATTGAGTAGGCCCTCTTGTGGGAATAGTTTCTGGTCAATGTAGCATATTGGATTTTCTTCCTCATTAAAGTCTTGGGATAGCAGTGACTATCGCTCCACATCTGAAATGCCTGTGTGGAGTGTGAACAATCACATGAAGTCCGGGAGGAAGAGGACCAGTTCACTGCTCAGGCAGTCTTTCAAGATCCTGAAGGCTTTGTTACAGACCTCAGACCAGGTGATCATCTTGGGGATAGAGTTCTTCACTTGAGTGAGTGAGGGGTGCAGTTATTGTGATGAAACGGGGTATGAACTGCATATAGTAGCTAGCCAGACTCCAAAATCATCTAACTTGTTTCCTTGTCGATGGCACAGGGCAATCAGTCGAGGCCTGGACCTTTCCAATTAAAGGCCTAAGGTTGCCCCTTCTAATTGTGTATTCCAGATACATCACCTCATGAAATCCCAACCAGCACTTGGCCAGATTTGTGGTGAGGCAAGCTTCTTTGAGGCCCCTAGGACCACCAATATATGCTTGAGGTGTTTCTTCCAATCACAACTGTATAGGTCTATATTGTCTATGTAGACTGCCTCATATTGGCTGTGTGGTTGCAGGGCTGTCTCTGTCAACTGTTAGAACGTGGCTGTGGCCCCGTGAAGGCTGAAGGGCATAGTTTTGAAATAGTACAGGCTGAAAGATGTTGCAAAGGTTGTTTTCTCTTGAGATGCCTTGGTCAGATCTAAGGTTGAGATGTACTTCGTGGCCCCCAATCAGTCGTCAATATGAATATGCATCAAATGTGGATATTGCATTCATCTTCCTAAAGTTGTTGCAAAACCGAGTTGTTCCATCTGCCTTGGGCAGCAGGACATTGGGTCCCCAGCATCTCTGGGATTCCTCAACCACCCTGAGGTCCAACATTGCCTGCAGCTCCTAATGGATAGCTTCCTGCATCTTTCTGGACAGGGGATGATGACTCTCACAGACCTTTTGTCTGCGCTCGGTTGTGAGGTTGACAAAATAGATGGGTTCATCTTGGTTGTGACTAGAATGTGGAAGGTAAAGAGTGGACCATCTGCAATGTATGAGTCCATTGGGGCAGCTGAAGCCCTTCCCCCCTCAATGGAATTGTCTGGCCCTGGGATAATGGTGCATGGGGACTTAGCTCTGGATCAGGGGGTAATGGGTTTATGAATAAGCTCTTGCTGTCTTGTCAGGGCTTCAGAAGACTTGTATGATAAACCAGGGTCTCTTTGTTCTTCCCAGGTTGTCGGATCTCGTAATCCACTGCTGCTACCTGGTGTACTAGCTCAAAGGGTCCTTGCCATTAACTTTTATTCCAAGCTAGGCAGCAACAGCAATACTCTGTCTCCGGGTTGGCATTTGTGTGGATGGATGCCCCTATTATAGGCTTGTTCTTGACAATTTTGGGCCTGTAAGGGGCAAAAGTCCCTAGTGTCTTCAGCTTCTCTCAGAGCTGGAGAATGTGCTTTATTAGTGCAGTGACTCTGGGAGGAGCAAGATCTCAGGTTTACCAACTAGATGTAGAATCCCCTGGGGTTGTCTCCCATATAACAACTCGAAGGGTGAGAACCCCATAGATGCTTGTGAAACCTTGTGCACTGCAAATAGCAGGAGCAATAACAAGTGATACCTGTGGTGAGGCTCATCAGCCACAAACTTTATCATCCCTTTCATGGTCCTGTTGAAGTGTTAGATTAGTCCATCTTTTGGGGGTAGTAGACAGATGACCTGGAGATTTGATTTTTCAGTAGCTCACATATGTTTTTCATCAATTGTGACATGAAGCTCATCTCCTGGTCTGTTTCTATGGGGATCCCCACCCTCACAAAGACCATCATGAGTTCCATAGCTGTGGTCACCACATTGGTTGTGTGAAGCGGAATGGCCTCGGAGTACCACATGCTATAATCCATGATCAACAATCCTTGAGGTGCGAGGCCACTACCTGATGGCAGGCCCCCGGTGGTGCTTTTCCCTCTGGAAGCACTGTCGGTATGTCTCCGAGAAGAATGACTGCCTTGACCTTATGATAGTTTTAGGCATCCTGGTATCTAGCACCCTATAGGTTGCCTGGGCCGGCCTTGTCAGGTATGGAGTCAAGAGAATGGCCCGGTGGCCATGCTACCATGGTGGCCACAATGTTCAAATGTTACCAACAAGGTTCCGGGTCATTCTCTGGGCCTGTCTTCATCAGCCTGGCCAGGATCCCTGGCATCAGGATCACTCTAGGGCAGTGCAACTCAAAGTGGTTGTCCGTGGACCAGTGCCGGTCCGTGAGCCATCGGCTGCCGGTCTGCGTGCACATTGGGAAAAAAAAAATTGCCGGTCCCCCACATCAGATAGCTTGAGAAGCACTGCCCTAGGGGACCCTGACCCTGACCCTGGGTTAGCAGTGGCTTCTGGGGCTTGTTGTGCTGCCATCTGCTGGACCTGGTGGTGTTTCTCTTCTTGGTGCTGTGTGGTTAGCTTCCAGATGAATTGCTGCTGTTTCTGGGTGGCCAGCCATTGCAGTAATTAATTCTGTTGCTGCAGCTGGATTGCCTGTTGTTGTTGGCTCTTCACCACCTACTTCAGCAGCTTCACCACATCCATGTCACCCCTCTTCCTTCCTCACTTCTCAGTTGCCCTTCCTTATGTTCTTCAGCAGGACTAGGCCCTTATGTCATCATTCTCCATCAGTTGTGAGCCAGGTGGGGGCCCACCCAATGGTCAGAGTCTGTGGTGGCAGCCCTGCTCTGTGTCTCAAGTCTGCGGTGACAGCTATGTCTAGCTGTTAAAGGAGTAGGAGGAGCTGCCCCCCCGCCCCAGAGTTCTGATCGATGGGCTCTCTGGAGCACTGTAAGGAAGATATCCCTATCAGCAGTCAGACTAATACCCTTTGCCTCTTCCTACCACTCTGGGCATTGTGGCTTGTAGTTGTTCCTTGCAATCTGGACCATGGGCCTCAGCAGACTAGGGAGTCCTGGCTTCATGCAGCAGTCCCCTCCTGTTTGTTGTAGTCTTCCCACAGTACTGAGTGCAGGCTTGCCTCTCTCCACCCACTACCATGCTGTGCTGAACAGACTTTCTTTTAAACTCCTCCTCCAACTAGAACATACTCAGCAGGCTTGCTGTGGTGGGGCTTCTTGGGCCCAGAGTTGTTCTTGCATCCCTGTCTCTCCAGTGTGGGGTTTATCCACCTCATCACAATCCCTCTAGTGTGGGCATAACTAGCATGGTAGATGGTGAGGTACTGCTTAGGAGAGTAAAGGTATGCCAGAACCTTAAGGTATGTACCATACATGGCTGTCTGTGTTTAAGCAGTGTCTCAGATGTCTACACTCCTATTTTTAGCAATGTAGTGTCCCACTGCTTCCCCCCTGCCAGAGCCTTTCACTGCCATATGTAACCACACATCGCAGTGTGGACAGTCTGCTTTTCACTGTGGCATGTAGCTGAACATACCTTACATGATGCTGCCATAAGCTCTCCATGCAGAGGCCAGTCTCAGCAAAGCCTGCCCTCTTGTGGAACCTGTGAAGTTCTCTTCCAGCGAAGGAGTGGCAGTTGATCGCAATCTGGTTAACTTTGTAGTATCAGCTACTATTAAAAAAGCATAATAAGAACATTAACTTAGCTTGATATTTCCTAGGTTACTCTTTGGAACTTTTCTGAGTTGCCATGTTCATTGCCCTTTCATTTTTTTGAGTGTAGGTTTTTTTTAGGTCTCCTATTCCCAGTCTTTCCCTATTCAGTGTCACTTAAACTGCTGTTATGGCATATGACAGTGGTTTATAAGGAAGTCTAGAGCAGGGGGAGTGTAAATCTGAATCTTTAACAAAGATGTCCTTTATTTAAATTATTCATTAATCACTGCAGTTAAGTAGGTGTGAACAAAAACAAACAAAAGTGTTTTTAAACAGTCTGTTCAGAAATCCTTTCCACTTACTGATCAGATTTCACTCACTTGATTCTCATGGTGTTGTCACTTCACTAGTTTTCCAATTATGAGTGGTTAAGGTCAGAAAATACCCGAATTTCTAATTTGATATTAATTTGCCATGGAATACACAAAGGGCATAATTTACCTATAAGGTCTGTAATATTTGATTACAACATAGCCTTGTTAATACTGCCTTGTGAGGGAGTTGGGCACTGTTGAGACTGAAGTGTGAAGTTATTTGGCACTATTCTGACAACATTAAAGGAAAACAAAGGGGATCGTGCAGAAGTTATTAAAAGCACTGTGAAACATACATTAAAATATTGCCAGTGGTTTTTCAAACTTGCAGTTCTCCTCTTCTCCAATCCAGAACGATCTACGGAACCACAGCTGTGGAAGCTGTTCCCATATCTTTCAGAGTATAGGCTTGGAAGTGTTCAGACAACCAAATGATCTGACTGGCAAAATATCCCTTTATAATCTCATTCAAATCCAGCCGTAGACTAAACAGCCCTCATGCTGTAACATTTATTTTCTAAACTGGTCTTCATCTTGGTGGTCCTCACAGAAAATTTTTTTCTAAGGGGGTTTTATGGGTTGCTGTACCCCGAAGGGCAGCTAATCATTAAGCGGCGCCCTTACCCATTGTCTTTCTGCTTTGGCTGTAGTAGGTTTCAACGGCCTGGGCTCCTAGCTACTAACTGGTGGCATCTCCACCTGTCTGGCTAAGGTAGTCAGGAACTCTGACTAACCTGATACCATGAACATATACTCTTCTGACACCTCTGTAATGGATGAACCCACAAACAAGGTACACGTTATTTACAAGGGGAAATGAAGAGGCAGCATATAAAGGGAAATGGGCAACATCAGTAATACCATACAACCTACAAGTAACCCTGTCCCCAGGGTGATTTCCCGGGATTCGTAAGTCCAGTTTATTCCATGCTTGGGGGCTCCATAACTTAGAGGAACTTGATGAGTCGTTGCAGGCTTGAAGGCACTTTAGTGCAGTGAGGTGAAGAGGGCACTGATTTGCCCAGATGGCCAACCGCTCTGTGGCAGTAATAGGCATTTCTCACAGTAGAAAAAATCCCCATGATGTAGGGGATTTCTAAGTGTTTCTAAGTCCAGTTTCTCTCTCCCAGAGTAGTTCGGCAAACCCCTTTAAGGGTAAAATAGGCAACACCTCAGTGAGGGCTGTCGTCCTCTCGTCCCCTGTCCTTTTGGCTTAATCAGTTTTCTGTCCCTCAGGGTTCACCCAGTCACAGGACTCAATGCCGCCACCCCACCATTGACAAAGTGGACACATTACAGTCTTCTCCATCTCTCTTTTATGCAGCAATAAGCTTGATTGCCTTTTTCATCAGACCCATTAGCCCAGGTTACATTTTGATATTAACAGAACATCCACTTGGTTTTCTCGAGGAAGGAGGAGTCATTTAAAAAACATCTTTCAGTTAGCTATATTTAGTTTTATCTAAAAACAAAACTCATAGTGCATAGCCCAGTGGTTTAGAAATTCATGTGCTCCTCGTGTAGTATCTGTACTCTACTTGAGACGAGTGAACTTTTATTAATATGAACACTTCTCACCTTTTGGGTTGTGGCCCCTAGGATGGCATCAGCACTATGAAAACTAAACTGTCAAATTCTAATCAGTTTCTGTCCTGCTATTATGTTGGTTTGAGAGTCATAACATTAGTTTTATTTAAACACTGGTTTTGGGTACTGTCTCTCTAGTTTTAATGATCTCTTGAGGCCCCTTGAATTTGTAAACTGGATTGGAATCTAAAACTGTCTCCTTGATAATGCTTTTCACAAAATGATCACTCCACATCTGTCCTTTTCCTCAGAGGAAGCCATTCATAACACCTTCAAAAGATGAGCCAATGAGCTTAAATTCATAATTTTGCTAGATATTAAAAAACATGGAGTTAATAAAGACACTGGAGTTATGGCTTATTACAGCAATCTGCAACCCAGTAACCTCCCCTTTTTTTGCAAAGATAACAGACCACTTCTCTTTGAATGGTCTCTTACAGTATGTGTTAACTACTTTTGCTAAACAATCTGTTCCACCTTGTATTTAGCTGTGATGCTCTGAGGGCTTGTCTACACTTGAAATGTTATCGCAGCATAGCTGTGGTTGTGCCGCTAAAGTGCTTCAGCATAGACATTACCTATGCTGACACATTGGCGTAGGTAATTCATCTCCCTGGAAGGTGGTAACTTCCATCAACCTAGTACTATCTATGCCGGAGGTTGGCTACGCTGCTCAAGACGTGGGGATTTTTCATATCCCTGGAGGATAGGCTGACCCAGATATAACTTTTTAGTGTGGACCAGGCCCTTTTCCAGATTTGAGGAAGAGTTCTGTTTAGCTCAGAAGCCTGTCTTTTTCACCAACAGAAGTTGGTCAAATAAAAGATATTATCTCACCCACCTGGTCTCTCCCTAATATCCTCGGACCAACATGTCTTCAACAACACTGCAAACTTCAAAGTGGAAACTCAGTTTGCTGAGCTGTCAGGCAAGAGTGAACATGTTTTATGTGAATGATGTAGTGTGAGATTAACTTGCTGCAAACATGTAGGTAACCGTGATCTCTGCACATTGTTTGCTGAATGCTCCAGTGAATCCAGGTTTCACTGGCTTATTAAGTAATTTAAAACAAATAGCTGGCTTCTTCAGACTTTCAGGCAAAGGTAGTGTTGGGGTAATTCTGTCCTTGAGGTGACGGTATTTGGGCTGTACATCGAAGAAGCTTGTAAGAGCCTCTGTCTGCTTTTTCAGAATATTTTATGCACAGCTATTTCTATCAATATTGTGTGTTTCGGGAAAAGGAAAAGAGATCTCATCATACAACGTAACATTTTGTATTATCAGGTTTCATATAAGCTGTATTTCTGTTTTAGTGTTAAAATCAGATCTAATGAGTAATAGAGAAATTAAGTATAGATAGGGCAGAAAAGATGTCTTCAGTTGCTATTAAAATGAGAGAGACTGTGTGAGGCAGAAACCTAGATAGTTTCAGACTTATGTGCTGCACAGGAGAAGGCTCTTGCATGGGGTGCAATTGTAAGGAAAGGGCAGAGAGGAAGGTTATTGCTAGATGACTTGAGGAAGGAGAATAGAGGTTGGAGTAAATCCATGGATGAGTTAAAAGCCTTTTGAACTGGATGCTGAATGTACTGGAATGTTCCTTATTGTCGTCCTCTGTCAGGCATATATAATTGTTTTTCTGTGAACAAATGTGGAAATGAACACTTGAGTATATATACATTTAAAATATCTGTCTATTCCTTCTAGTAACTCAGCACATGAGAAAACAAAGGCAAAAGTTAACCACTACAGTACTAGTAGAATATACTAATGACTGACTATTAATCTTGTTTAGAGACTGAATAAGATCTCCTGAGAGAGATTTCATTTGATTATGTATTGAAAACTATTACTGTTTCATACATGATAGTGTTAACGATATTCATTACTTTTCTTGGTGTGCAGTACAAAATAGAGTACTATTTGCTTTATAATGATTCTGTGGTAAATGCTAAGTCTATCTCAAAAACAAAATATGTATACACTTATTTAGAAAATTATGAAGCCTTTGTAGAAATAGCCATTGGTTTTCTCTACAGCCAAGGTGCAGTCTTTTCACCAAGTATCTGGTTTAATTCTTATACTTAAATACAGACAGTAAATCTTCCTTTCCCCCCCTTCTCTTTGCAGTATCCTGGTTACTTCCAATTTTGTCAATGCTTTTTACATTCTAGTAGTGTAGTGATAGTGTGTGCTGCTGATGTCACTGCTTGCCTTATCAGGATTTTTGCTCTTTGTTTCACAGGGAGCTGTGATTGGTATAGACGATGAGGACGACAGCACCTTCACAATAACTGTTGATCAGAAAACCTTCCATTTCCAGGGTGAGCTGAAAGATGAGGTTCTTTCTTCTTGCAATAGATCCGACTGCGGCTGTCTATCTTCCTGTTTTGGTGTTTGATGGATGATCTTAAATGTTTGGCTACTGAACTGCATGAATGAGCACCCTGGGAACATTCTGGATCCAGAGGTGCTGCAAGGTTAGGCAGGGATTTATATCTGCAGTAGATACATATGTGCTAGAAAAGACTGTATCTTTGGCAAGATTTGGGGATTAAAAATTTAAAGGCTAAATCAGTCATAATGGGTTTCTGCTGATGGGTAGTGTTGGCAAAACATTGTCAATCTTCATTGTCAGGATATATGATTAAGCCTTTCTGCATGAAGAGTCACAAGACCTGTGTGAAGGTTGCAATTTGTGTTCATTTGGATTTGAAACTCAGTTTTGAGGAGACTAGAGGCAACATTTGGCTTAAAGATGGATCTTTGCTTCAAGAGCTGCAAGTTTGCATTCATTTCATCTGCATTTCTGTGTGTTGTCTGCCAATCACCATTTCTCTGCTCTTATCCTTTTAATCATATTTACTAACTCCAATGCCATCTGCCACTGCTATGTTTCGTCATTGCATGCTATGGTTCACCAGTAGAAAGGGTAAGGTACTGTATAATCGTTCTCATTATGGTTGCTACAGAACCCTTAAATATCTTTAACCACAGCATTGGTAAATGTTGTCATGACATATTGTTCTAAAGTACTCTCTTCTCCTGTCGTATGGTTAAAATCATGTCGTTCTCTCTTGGGTTAAAACCTTCAATTAACATCTATTTGTCCTTCTCCCAGTACTCCCCCACCCCCGCTGCTTCTCTGAAATGTAGAGTGAGGGAAGAATTTTATTTATAACTGTCTTATGGAGTTGGAAAGTTTTAAGTAAATCTTTCAGGGCTGTGAATGTGACAGTCAGCATTTACATTTGTATAAAATTAGAATAGATCTATAACCTTCATTGTGCTGTATAGATTTGCAAATTAATATTTCAAAATCAGCGTGCATTTTGAATTCAGGTGAAATACGGGCAGTATTTGAGAATGTATTTCTATAATATCTAATGATAAACAGTAGTCATGCACCATGTTTTTCATTGGCATATGTATTTCCTATGCTACAGTACCTCCTAAATGATATGGCTGTACTCTAGCTTCACTGCATTAAGCTTTATAAAGCTCTGCTGACAGCAACACTTAACTCCTCTGTTCTCAAGGATAGCTGATAAAACACAAAGGTAAGCTAATGTCTAATGTAGACAACTGAATACAAAACACTGGTCTTCAATGCTACAGAGCTAAATATTTATAAATATTTCTGTATGAGAGTTTGATGCAGGTAAAGGGTGAAACCTGGAATTCTCTTGTTTTCAGTTCCTAAGGAAATACCTCTTGTGCAGTTTCCTCTTGTTGTAGTTCCTCATCTGCTGTATTGTTTCCCTATGGAAGGGGACCAAAACCTCTCGAGAGAAGACAGTCATTTGATACAAATATTAGTCTTGCTTATAATAATCTATATTTGGTAGGATACTTAAACAATTCCAATACTAATTCTGTCAATCATATTCAGGTAGATAGATATCCATGCTTTAGAACTTTAAGATGTTAAAAAAATATGTGTACATTTTAAACTGTTATCTTGCTTGTTTGTTTTCTAATTTAGGATCTATGTCCAATACAGCAATTTCTCTATTAGAACCACTTTTTAAAGGTGCTTACATTAATTCGCTGAAGTCTGTAACTTGGCCTATAGCCAGCAAATTGTACTAATATTAGGAAAAAATATCAATGTACACTGCTGACTCTGCATTTTAAATTTACAGTAAAAATTGAAATGCTATGAGGTTACAATGTAAAACAAATTTAGACTTGTGGAAGTTTTCTTTTTTAAAAGCTATATTTTTAAAGGTTTTACATATCCTATAAAACATAAATTGTGTAATGCCTGGACTATTATGGCATAAAGGTTTTATTGGGAATGAATTTGGGATGATTGCATCACTCCTGAGTGGAGAAGCCATGACTGAGTTATGCAGATTTTTCTAAATGAGTTGTGATAAAACCTTTAATACAATCAGATTTTATCATATATGAATGTATGTATATGTAATACATGAACGCATTGCTTAGCAAGAATTTATTCTGTAAGATGCACACTATCAGTATTTGTAGTGACCTTTTAAATAAAAACCCCACATGCTACAGAAGAACTACTCTAGGAATGTCTTGTATATTCTATATATTAAAAAAAAAAAAAATGAGGGGAGATCTTTATTCTTCCACCTATAAAGACAATACAGTTATGTGCCCAAATTAGCTGGAGTTGAATTGAGAAGGGAAAGAGGAAGAGAAAGTAGTAAATATAAAACATGTATGTAAAAAGTCTAAAATATTTTCTAAACCTAAAGATTTCATGATTTTAGAATCCAGTAATTTGGGGTCCCATTGGGAATCTCCCATTATTGATGGGACAGGTTCTCTCTCCCCTCCCCCCCCCCCCCGCACCTTTTGGCCCTGAATTAAAAGCACCCTCAGTGTAAAGGTCGGTTAGGTGTAGAAATACCAACAGTGGCCCAGGGCTGATCTTTCCCATCCTGTGCTTTAGGTGCAGTTTTTTTGATATATTATATGGAATTCCACATTTGGGGGAAGGAGGATGAAACTCTTTTTTTTGTTTTTGTTTTCCGCCTGGACAGGCTGACTTTTAGTTCGTAATATGGTATCTGTTTCAAGCTCTACCTGTGTTTTGGAAAGTTAAAATATCTAGAGAGGTAGGTGAAAGGGTAGAAGGCAGGTGAGACAATCAAAGATGTATGATAAATTGCAGAGCCCTTTGATCAATTTGTCATGTGGATGTTGCCTTCCCGTGTTACGTGTGTTTTGTGTGTGTTGGGCCAGATTTTCAAAAGTGCTATAAGCATCCAGCAACTCCCATTGAAACCAAAGGGAGGTGTTAAAACATTTTTGAATCCTGGCAGTGGTTAGCTGGACACTGGCTCTTGCTAAGACTCCCAACCTGGCTTCTTCTGACAGCCATAATTCTTTTCCACAGCACTCCTTAGTGACTATCTGAGTGCTGGAAACTGGTCAGTTACTTAAATCATAAGGCACTCTAGGATTAGCCAGTTTCGGGTCTGGTTTTGGAGCACACAAAAAGCAAGTGGCTGCTTTGTGTCTGATGGAAAGGGTACTTGAAAGCTTTGTAAATCATGGTCTGTCAATATTTTCCTCTTCAGCACTGGGACTAGAGGGAGGAACAATAAATTCTGTGATGACCCCATCCCAACCTCCAACAGCAGGACCATACTGAAAGTCATCCTAGTGTCTTTGTCTGTTCTTTCCAACAGCGCAGGGCTCCACACATCATGGCTTTAACATAGGGGCATTCTGTAAATCACATAGCCCAGAGTATAAATCTAACCATCCTCAGAACAAATTTGTTGGGTTTTGCCCCATAGATCACTATGCAACTTATCCAGTATAAGAATTGTTGCTTACTGTACCTTGCCTGACCTCAGTAATTTATACCACGTGATACAAGGTCAGATAACTTAATGCCTGGATTGGTGTCCCCAGTAAACTGATTTAAATATAAAACCTTCAGCCAGTCAAAAACAACCAATCATTCAATTACAGAACAGTGATGTAAAACTTTATCTGTCTTCTGGTTGGGTTAAGCTTGGAGCATCCATGTTCTTTAATGGAAGGGAAATACAGGCTTTCAAAAATCGTTCAATAAGCAACTGTTATGATTGCATCAACATCAGGCAGGCCAAAGAGCACTAAGTAAAGTTTTTTGATCACTTGGTATAAAAGAAGAACGTCAGTGGAATAAATGTTTGCCACGGGATAAATTTATTTTCAGTTAGATTTGACTTTGTCAAGGCACTTACTTAACAGTAGATTTCCACTTTCCTACTCCAGAGTTCTGCTTCTTTCTTCTTTTTCTCAGTAAGTGTTATTGCACATTCTATCTATTTACTTGGGGGTGGGAAGCTAGATGGGAAAAGACTTAAAAGTAATCTAGCTCATCCCTTCTCTGCTTGAATGAGGCATCATTTGGCCCTACAGTATGACCTGTTCTAGGGCCTTAACCAAAGCCTACTGAAGTAAAGAGGAAGACTCCCGTTTACTTCCATGAGCTTTGGATCAGGCCCAGGTTTGTTCAGGATATCTGTGAAAGTCAACTTAACTACCGCCTCTCGGGGAAGTGGCTTACCCACACTGATGAGGACCCTTCTTGTCAGCATAGGTAGTATCTACACTGAAGCGCTAGAGTAGTGCAGCTTCGTCGTGGTAGCATTTCAAGGGTAGACAAGCCCTAAGTGTTCAGACCCTTGAAATATTTGCAGAGTGTTTTTCCTCTGCCCACCACACATTTAGCTCATCACTTAGCCAAGCTATACATACTTAGTTTTTTTTTCTTTTGGAAAGTCAATCTTTCATCCTCTTCCATCACTTTGTTCCGTTCAATGCCCTGTAGATTGTTAGTGTTTTGGAAACAAATCTAATGAACAGAACACAGTGTTCCAGGTGCAGTCTTGCCTTCTTGATATGTGACTTGATGTCTGTTGCAACTTGCAATCGCGTTGTGGGTGGTGGCGGGGGTTAAATTTTTTTTGGTGGGTTTGTGTAAAAAAAGATGAATTGTGGATTTTTTTTAACTTGGAAAAGATACCATCGACTTGACACACTCTCACTTCCATCTGAAAATGTATTGTTTGAAAGTGGATCTAAGGGGGCATCATCGTTTCATAGCAGGTATTTGCCAGTCATGCTTCACTGCTGCTGTGTACATAAAGGGCTGAGAGATCAGAGATGGTCCTGTATATTGATCTGAGCTGGACTTGAGGTAGCTCTTGCTCTCTGGCAGCTAGCCATGGAGAACAGCAGGGCTTAACCTCTTCTTCTCCCATCCCTCCCTCAACAAAGTGTCACAATGTTGCCATGAGAAGGAAGCATAAATGCACCTGTGCACATCTTCTACTTCTGTAGGTGCACTGAGAGATGGGAAATCAGATTACTGCCTCCCCGCCCCTCAGTTCCTTTCCTGGCTGCCTGCAGTCACAGTTTGGAAGGTAAAGGGAGTGGAAAGCCAGGCACAGAGTCCTAGTGCATAGGGGAAGAGTACTTCTTTAGTATGGGGTGAGGCTATGGGCCCTAATAAACATTTGTGCTGGTGGGGACTTATAGTCTCAGTTCATGGGAAGAGCACGCAACACCAGCAATTGGTGGATGGGGCACATATAGCCAGTGTTAATGTGGCGGCTTGAAGCATCAGCAAGTAAGGGCAGGGTGAAAGGGTGGGCTCAGAGCCCTGGAGGGTTGAGTGCCTGAGAGCTTCTGACAGTGGGAGGAGAGGCCAGTCCTTGCAAATGGAGGGAGGGGGTCCTGGAAGGACCAGCAAGAAGCTTGGGTAGTAGAAGAGGCAACCCCAGCAGCCTGGTTCAGGAGAGATGGTCAGCATCTCTTTGTGGGGGGGAGGGATAGCTCAGGGGTTTGAGCATTGGCCTGCTAAACCCAGGGTTGTGAGTTCAATCCTTGACGGGGCCCTTTAGGGATCTGGGGCAAAAATTGGGATTGGTCCTGCTTTGAGCAGGGGGTTGGACTAGATGACCTCCTGAGGTCCCATCCAACCCTGATATTCTATGAAAAGCCCAGCAAACCAAGAGGGGGCCGAGAGGAGATTCTCTGGCCCAAGCACATTCTATCCTGGGGGAGGGAGCTGTACATTCTCACCTACCTCTTACGCTTCCATGGCTTGGCTTCTCACCCAGCTTCTGCCGTCTTCTCTAGATTCTTATGCAGGGCTCTTCCTTTGGGGCTTCCTTAGTTGATTGTAGCAGTAGAGGTGACATATTAAGGATAAGGGCCCAGAGGGCAAAATAACACACAAAATGGCTGCAGCTGGAAGATTCATAGATTACAAGGTCAGAAAGGACCATCTAGTCTGACTTCCTGTGGAACACAGACCATATAGTTTCCCCACAATAATTCTTAGAGCATGTCTTTTTACTAAAACATCCAATCTTGATTTAAATATTGCCAGTGATGGAGAATCCATCACGATCGTTGGTAAATTGTTCTAATGGTTAATTACCCTCACTGTTAAAAGTTACCAGATTAGAGACCTTATTTTTCTAGCATTTATACCTTGTATGTAGCGACTTTTACTGTTGCTGCTGCTCAATTCTATGACTGCTAGTGTCCTCTATGAGTCTTTTACCAGCAGGAGCAGAGCTGAAATGGCAGCAATGACCGGCACGTGTGCGCACAGAGAAGGGGAGGAGGAATGGGCCTGGGCATGGTTTATGTTGTTCTGGAGTCTTCTGGCCAGCTTCTGTTAATCTGGAGTGGCAGTTGCACGTTTGCCCCCTCATGGTAGGTGAAGTGTGGTTCATAAATAAGGCTGCAGGCAGTGAGCAGGCTTCCTCTTCAGCTCCTCTTCCTAGTTCTAGAGGCTACTCCCAGAACGTCTGAGCAGGCAGCCAATACTGTACGCTCATTTTCCTCCCTTTTCACTGCTCCCTTTTCTGTCCAGTGCATCTCAGTGCAAAGTGGAAAAGTCTATACTTATACCCACACAATGAACAGACCTCATTGGAGCTGCTCTGGACTCCTCCACCAGAGCATACTTGCCCATGGATACGTTCGCCACAATGTTCAGCTTCATCTCTACAATAGAGCAAAACCCACAAACCACAGAAGGGCTTGTCTTCAACCGCTGGGCTATATGGCAGCCTACACATTTGCTACACCCTTAGCAAGACTCTGCTCTCAGTATCTTCAAGCCTGGCTGAGGACAGTCTACATCCCCAACAATCAATCAGTTCAAATGGATGTCTATACTTCAGAGGGTCCTCCACACTTTCAGTTGGTGAAAAGCTCCCCAAGAGGTCTGTAGGAGTGCCATTCTTGCAACCTTCCCTTGCAAAGACCATCACCACGGATGCATCCCTACTAAGCTAGGGCACATGCATTCAGGACTTCATAGCTTGGGGTAAATGGTCGCTGCAGGAGGTGACCCTCTACATCAATGTATTAGAGCTTAGGGTGACTTGTTATGCTTGCCATCACTTCCTACCCCACCATGTCAGGGGCCACTCGGTCAGAATAATGGTAGGCAATAGAGCAGCAATGTATTATATCTGCAAGGCTACCACCTGGTCTCTAGTGCATACATCTTCCCAATGCTATGCTCTCATGCCTGTTTCCAGAGCTGAGACAGCTTTGAGTGAAGTTCTGTAGTGCGTACTGAATCTGCTGCCTCCACACTCTGCTCTGTATTGCTCTGGAATCTCCTGAAGTGGAGCACCCGCAGGGATAATAATTCAAAGAAGGAGAGGTTTTTTACCTTGTACAGTGACTGGAATTCTTCAAGATGTTTTGTCCCTATGGATACTCCACTATCCATCCTCCTTCCCCTCTGCCTCAGAGTCTTTGTCTGGATTTCATGGTTAAGAAGGAAATGGAGCATCAGTGAGTCCACCCTCCCCTAAATACGCTCACATCAGAGCACAAGAATGTGTAGGGTGCGGACCTGTGGACATGGCTGATGGAAAATCTGATCCAGAGTGCACTGGTGCATGCACATCTTGAAATGGAGCACCCATATTGACAAAAATCTCAAATTCCAGTTACTGTACCAAGTAAACAACCTCTTTCTGTGAATTCAGTCTAGAAATTCAACCAAGATGTTCACAAGTCTTGTCTTGATGTCAGAGACCTCTATCTATTTGAAGCTTTCTCCTAGATATTTTGACTGTTTCTCTGCTGTGATTTTTAATTGCAAAGGTCTGTAATGTAGACAGGGCTGTATAAGGTTATACTAATTACACTATAATACTGGTAGAGAAGGTTTTTCTGAATGAAAAGCTTTTTTTACAGGCTTCTACAACTTCTAAATACCTTTTTGGATGAACTTCTAACAGTGGCAGAATATTTTGGTAAAATTCTGTCTCTATGGTGGTATCAGAGAAGGGTGCATATGGTGCAGTTTGCATTACTTAACACTAAATATTGTTGACATCCCCCAACTCCCTTCTTTTTCACTTTGAGCAGCTTTTATTAAAAACTTCAGGATTGAATGGGCTTAGTGCAACCTATTTGTTTTGGGATACTAGAAAATTCATTTAAAGTTACCTGTGAAAATAGCATACTGTGGAATGCTAGCTTTTTATTCTGATTGAATTGCATGTTGTGTATATGTACTACCTGAACATAGATTAAAGGGAAGCTCATTTCCATAGATGGGGAGAGATATTTGCTAGATATTCACGTTAGTAAAAATTCTGTCTTGATAGTCACCAATGGATTAAAATAAACTATGCATTGTTACATATTCTAAATGTCCCTTCCAGATACTTCTAAAGAATTTTCCATTCTGAACCCAGGTTTCCAAAGGAAAACATTTTGGTACTTGCTTTAAACACACTCCAATGGGAAGTGGATCTTCGTGTTTAGAAGAATTCTTGCTGGCTAAGTTTTCAGATGAGACACAAATTGGAGTGGAAAGGAATAAGAACCAGTCAGTTCAACAGAGGAATTTGACTAGAGGATATTTAAAATCTTCAGATTCCTCCTCTGGAGTTTAGAAATTGTGGAAGCATAAAGACTTAAGCACATAATCCATTTTTTTGCAGCGTAACTTGTGTGCAGCTGAAATTTTTTAAAAATAAAAACTATTATTGTTGATAACATCTACAACATAGTATTATTGCTCCCATTGTTAGCAAAAGTTAACATGGATTTTTGAAGCAGTTCAAATGATTCTAACTAATTTTTGGTCAATAATAATAAATTAAATAAGTTTTGAATTTTCAGATAGGATTATTCATCCTGAGTATTGTCAGTTATGAAGGGCATCCATTTGAGTTGCATATGAGCAAAAAAAAAAAAAAAAAAAAATCTTGACAATTGAGAAATGTGTTTCATTTGCCTTCCACTCTTTTGTATAAGTAAGAGTCTGAACAAACTAGCCAAATTTTCATGGAGGAGAAAACTGCTATTTTAAAAAAATCAGAAAGCAGAGCTCTGAATAACTACAAACTGTTACAATAGAACTTGAAACTTAACCTTAAGTATAACAGGAGCTTCATCTCCCATTTAGTTCTTTATGTAATAAGACAGAAACAGTCTCATCTGTAAAGCAAACCTCTACTTATGTTCATGCAACTTTGCACAGACTCTGGTACTTGCACTGTTAAATAATAGGTTTCAGAGTAGCAGCCGTGTTAGTCTGTATCTGCAAAAAGAAAAGGAGGACTTGTGGCATCTTAGAGACTAACAAATTTATTTGAGCATAAGGTTTCATGATGGATCCAATGAAGTGAGCTGTGGCTCACGAAAGCTTATGCTCAAATAAATTTGTTAGTCTCTAAGGTGCCACAAGTCCTCCTTTTCTTTTTGTTAAACAATAGACTACCAATTGAAATTTATTAAATATTTTGGATGTTTTTCTACATTTTCATATATATTGTATTCTGTGTTGTAATTGAAATCAAAGTGTATATTTTTTTATTACAAATATCTGCACTATAAAAATAAGAAATAGTATTTTTAAATTCACCTCATACAAGTACTGTTGTGCAATCTTTGTCATGAAAGTGCAACTTACAAATGTAGATTTTTTTTTTTTTTGGTTACATAACTGTACTCCAAAACAATGTAAAACTTCAGAGCCTACAAGTTCACTCAGTTCTACTTCTTGTTCAGCCAATCGCTAAGAAAAACAAGTTTGTTTACATTTACAGAAGATAATGCTGCCCGCTTCTTATTTACAGTGTCACAAGAAAGTGAGAATAGGCATTGGCATGGCCCTTTTGAAGCCAGTATTGCAAGGTATTTACATGCCAGATATTCCAAACATTTGTATACCCCTTCATGCTTCGGCCACCATTCCAGAGGACATGCTTCCATTCTGATGACGCTTGTTAAAAAAAATTATGCATTAATTAAATTTGTGACTGAACTCCTTGGGGGAGAATTGTATGTCCCCTGCTCTGTTTTATCCACATTCTGCAATATATTTCATTTTATAGCAGTCTCAGATGATGACCCAGAACGTTGTTCATTTTCAGAACACTTTCACAGCAGATTTGATAAAGCGCAAAGAAGGTACCAATGTGAGATTTCTAAAGATGGCTACAGCACTCGACCCAAGATTTAAGAATCTGAAGTCCCTTCCAGAATCTGAGAGGGATGAGGTGTGGAGCATGCTTTCAGAAGTTTTAAAAGAGCAACAGTCCGATGCGGAAACTACAGAACCCAAACCACCAAAAAAGAAAATCAGCCTTCTGCTGGTGGCATCTGACTCAGATAATGAAAATGAACATGTGTCAGTCTGCACTGCTTTGGATTATTATCGAGCAGAACCCGTCATCAGCATGGACACATGTTCCCCTGGAATGGTGGTTGAAGCATGAAGGGACATATGAATCTTTAGCGCATCTGGCATGTAAATATCTTGCGATGCCAGCTACAGCAGTGCCATGACAATGCCTGTTTTCACTTTCAGGTGACATTATAAACAAGAAGTGAGCAGCATTATCTCCTGCAAATGTAAACAAACATGTTAGTCTGAGTGATTGGCTGAAAAAGAAGTAGGACTGATTGGACTTGTAGGCTCTAAAGTTTTATATTGCTTTATTTTTAAATGCAGGTTTTTTTGTACATAATTCTACACTTGTAAGTTCAACTTGCACGATAAAGAGATTGCGCTACTGTACTTGTAATGGGGGAATTGAAAAATACTATTTTGTTTTTTAGTGTGCAAATATTTGTTATAATAATATAAAGTGAGCACTGTACACTTCATATTCTGTGTGGTAATTGAAATCAATATATTTGAAAATGTAGAAAACATCCAAAAATATTTAAATTGTATTCTATTATTCTTTAACAGTGCCATTAATTGCAATTAATCACGATTATTTTTTTTAATTGTTTGACAGCCCTAGTAGCTTTACCTCTTCTGTACCCTTCACCTGCCCTCTGCTTAACTGATGGCAGAAACAGCTTAACTTCACTCTTGCTATACTCTGTCCAAGCAGACGTACGGAATTTGTTTGCCTTGACTAAAAGCCTAGGAGTTAAGAAGACTGAATATCCTCAGCCTGACTATAGGCAAGGAAAGGGAGCTGACTGGAGAGAGAGCTGTGGAACTGTGATATATTAACTTCAGTTCATTTTGCGTGCTGCAGTTCTATGGTTAAAATGTCCTCCTCCCAATTTAAAGAGTCCTCTCCCTAGGATGTCATAGCCATGAAATAGCCCTTTTGGTGTTACTACAGTGAGGTCTGACGTTTTTCCCACTTTACCTGGCACTGAGTGTGAAATACTTTTCCCACTGAAGTCAGTGGGAGTTTTACCACTGACTTCAGTGGAGCCAGATTTTCACACCAACAGTTCGGCTATGTTTAAAATAAACATAGTGCATAGGGCTTGATATTGCTAGAGTAAAGAATGCAGGAACTCTCATAAAGTCTGTGGGAGTTTTGCCTGAATAAAGAATGAATAATTAGCCCCATTGTCTCAGTGGGTGGAACGGACTTTTTCTCCTGGTTAGGGAGACTGCATTCCTTACAGACAGATCAGCCTATTGGTAAGTAGGTCAAAATGAATGAAAATAAGACTTGCGTTTCTCCCTAAGAGACAATGTGTGTTTTTATAACAGTGATTTTTTTTTTTAGAACTGATTCTCTAGTTTTTCCTTTTCATATTCATGTGCTGCTGCTTTTTTACAGGGATGCTAATTTTGAGATGGTGGGTTTGTGCAGTGTGTTCTCATGTACTGTTCTGTATGACCTAGAAATGCTAGCTTTTAGTGCTGTGTAAACTAGAAGACATGTTGAACATATTTATGTCTCGCCTTTGGATGCCATCGAGCCTTTGCTCGGAAGAGTAATCTGTTGTGGAATACTTTCACATTCCACATACATGTTTATATAAATATACATAATCTCTTTTCACTGACAAAGTAAACAAAGTACTAGAATACAATGGTGACTCTGAAGATGAAACTACTGAATCATTCTGCAGTACGGAAAAGGATACTGGTTGAGAGCATTCATATACCAGAAGAAATGTGACCCCTTCTTTATCTTCCTTTTTATCATCTATTTAACTTCATCAAACAAAAACCCAACTTCTCTTCTTTGTATTCCCTTCTTGTGTCTGACTCAGCCCTTGTTATGCCTGAATTTCATGATGCCTGGCTGAATCAGTGCTGAGACAGCCTCTCCTGTTTGGATTGACAAAGATCATGGTTTCTGATTACAGGTTTTTTTTCTTGGTTTTTCGGTTTTTTCTCTCCCTTTACTATTTCTCCTGTTAGAGTGGCTGTACAATTTACCTTCTACCTTAATTTTCCTTTCTTCTTCATCTCTCCCCTGTGAGATGAGAGGAAATGGCAGAGAGTGAATTTCAGATTGACTTAATACATAAAGAGGAAAAAAAGGACAACTTTTAAAATAGGCTCTAAAGTTTTGTGGGTTTTTAGTGATCTCAGTGCACTTGAGCTCCATATTTATGATTTGTCTTCAGAAAACTTGTGATGCTATAATATTACTTACATTTGTAATTGCATTTCACTACATATTTTGTGTGTCCATCTACTCTAGTCATAGGTAGTGAATCACAGTCCTTCAGTGTTCCGAGGCTGTATCAAAGGTTGTGTCTGCACATCAAAGAAGAACCTGCAGCTGGCCCAGGCCAACCAACTCAGGCTCACTGGCCTTGGGGTTGTTTCATTACTGTGTGGACTTCTAGGCTTGAGCTGGAGCCTGGGCTCTGTGACCCTCCGACCTCGCAGGGTCCTATAGAGTCTGGGTTCCAGCCCGAGCCTGGAAGTCTATACAGCAATGAAACAGCCCTGCAGCTCAAGCCCCACGAGCCCAAGTTGGCTGGCACTGGTTTCTTTGCTCTGTAGACATACCCTTTGACACACCTGAGATGTCATAATAGATTACATATGTAACTTCCTATGGATGTACTGTCGATAGAAATGAGGCATATGCTGAAAAGGCTGAACATATTGGAACAAATCCTAATCTGTTACATCCAATATCAGCTCTATTGCTAATGAGTTGAAGAATGCTTCATTGAGCTACTCATGGTAAATGTGATATGTTTCAACTATTATGATAGACTCTCTTTTGTTCACTGAAGTAATCAGGACTCTGAGGGTAGATTTACCAGACTTTATGTACAAACTTCACTAGCAAATCTTAGTGGAAAAAATGTAATTAATATCTGTCATGGATTATTTTAAAAATGAGACCAGCAAATTGACCATAATCGCTGAACTGCCTCACAGTCTAATTTTGTCTGTATTTTTGTGCCTAGTTGACAGTCTGTGTATGCTGAGCTTAGTCAGTCTGCACAACTCTCAGGTTAATCAGTTGGACTATGACCATAGTATATCTTTACACAGTGTATAGGGTTCTTAGAGCATATTCATTTTCCGTCTCTAGTCTAAAATGTGAAGAGACGTTTATAAGCAACTGAATTCACACTTCAAATTTTAAATAGGTGATGCATCTTTTTCACATGGATGTCCTGATCGCTGTTCCTTCTAATTTTTCCCACCCATGTGCGGAATTAATTTTGTTATATGCACCAATATGGAGGTGATGTGTGACACATCACCTTCATATTGGTACACATAACAAAATTCATGTGGTGGGATTGGGCCGAGGGGTTCGGAGTGTGGGAGGGGGCTTAGGGTTGGGGTGCAGGGGTGTGAGGGCTCCGGCGGGGGATGTGGGCTCTGGGGTGGGGCTGAGGGGTTTGGGGTGCAGGAGGGTGCTCTGGGGCTACGGTGGGGAGAGAAGACTCCCCACAGCAGCATCTGGGTTGGGGGGAGGAGGTGCCTATCCCTACGGCTGGGGCTGGGGCTACAGGATAGATGCCCCTCCCCCGGTTGCAGCCCCAGCCTGGGTCCAGGTCACTCCGGGGTCAGGTCAGGCCTGGGGCCAGGCCTCAGACTGAGTTGGGGGAGGGGCGCCCCAGCCGTGGCAGGTTGGGGTCCAGGGGACGATATGCAGGTTCCCGGGTAGGTTGCCTACGTGCCTGTCCGGTGCTAAATAAGCTGCTGCCTGGCCGCACGGCTGCACAGCTTACAGGGAACTTAGGTCCTGATGCTATTTCTGATTTGACCTTTCCGGTGATACTGTTGCACCATGAACAGCACAGTAGAACTAACTTAAAAAAAAAAAAAAAAAAAAAAAGGGCGGAGGGCAGGGGGAAGGAGGCAGCTTTGCATCTGGAAGTACCCAACACTGTTAACTTGTTTTTATGGTGCTCAGCCTGATCTGCAATGTCGAAACCTTACCCGACTGTTCCTGATGTTGAATGAACACGGTGTGGTGTGTGCTACAAACTTCTTAAAATAACAAGATGTCAGAATTGTATACTTTAAATCTTTTGTCAGTTTCCCTCTTAAAAACAAAAGGTGCATAATAAACCTAACCTGATTGCCAGAAAGATTGGTCAGAAGTTATAATTTCCCACTTAGTATCTAGTGCAGGTTTTCCCCTAAATTGTTCTTCTGAGTGTTTGGCTAATCCTTTTTTGAATGTTTCCATAGATTGTGCTTCAATGACCTCTTGACTGTTGTTCCATTCTACAATTGCTCTTACTGTTAGGAAGCTTTTCCTTGTATTTAATCTCTCAACAGTCATTTTGATTAGATTATATTTAACCTTTCTGCTGCTTGTTCCTGAGAATTGCATGCTAGTGAGGTATCTGAGCTTTTCTTAGAGGTTGGTACTGAACAGACGGATGGCTGATGAGTCACTATTGGCTAGAAAGTGTCTGTATGTAGGTCTCTTGGCTGGCAATAGGTGATTGTTCATAAGGCTGCTGATTGGCAGTAGGTACTAAAACCACCAGTAAATAATCTTCACATTGTAGTAATTCCAGGATCTACAATGGTAGAGGAGACTATTTTAGTACCAAGAGTGTTGATGTGATTCCTGAATTACAGCTGTAGTTCATATGAAGCTGAGTGACTTTGACCAACAGTCTAGTCATGGGTGGTTTCTTCATGCTGTAAGCGTATCTATTTTTGTGACTGGGTGCAGGGTCACTACTGAGTCCCCAGTACACACAAAGAAACACTATCTTTCCTTTTCCATCCACTGAACACCCTTGGAAAAGGGAAAGGCATATGAAATGCTGCTGGAGGGACAGGAGAAGGAGCGTGTATGTAGGGAAGGCTCTGAAGCTTGGATTGATGCCTGGTCTTGTGGAAGTTTGTTCATTCTTTGGACTGTGTTGTTTGGTTTGTATTTATAAAGGTTCCTTGCTGCTGAATAGACTTTACTGTCTGTGGCTGTTAAGTTTCTGCCCAATCATCCCAATTTATCTCTCTGTGTTTTACAAATCCTTAGTTTTGAGTACAAGTCCTATAGGGGGTAGTTAGCAAATCTTACCATATTACCTTGAGCACTGTAATCCTGCTTCAGTGTCAATTTGGAGGATATGAGACACCACAACAGAAAGATGAATCAGCAAACAACCCTAGCTGTACACTTTTTAGAGTAAAGTTATCACAGAAACACAACTTGGGCAGAGGGACCTGGTATGCCTTGAGCTACTTAAAGTCTTTTGCCATTGACTGCACTTCATTTTAAGGGCTAGTCTACACTGACCAATGTGTGGTGACGGCGCAGGATATTAAAAAAACAACCTCAACAAGGATATAAAAAACCCACCTCAACAAGGGGTGCTGGGGCACTGTTTACACTGGCGCTGTACAGCGCTGCAACTTGCTGTGCCCAGGGGTGTGTTTTTTCACACTCCTGAAAAAGAAAGTTCCAGCGCTGTTAATTGCCAGTGTAGACAAGCCCTAACTGTCGAAGAAATGAGTAATCTTTTTTTCAGGGAGGAGGTCTGATGGCCACCACATTGTATTTGAAGACTATCCTTTAGTACACAAGGATTTGAAAGGTTTCAGAGTAACAGCCGTGTTAGTCTGTATTCGCAAAAAGAAAAGGAGTACTTGTGGTACCTTAGAGACTAACCAATTTATTTGAGCATAAGCTTTTGTGAGCTACAGCTCACTTCATAGACACTTGAAATATTGGTAAGAATGAGAAGAATTACAAGTTCAATATATATCAGTGCTGATAATTCATTGGTGGTTGTAGCATTGTTGTAGCCATGTTGGTTCCACCATATTAGAGAGATGAGGTGGGTGAGGTAATATATTTTAATGGACCAACCAGGACTGGCTCAAGGCACCAGCAAAGCAAGCACGTGCTTGGGGCAGCACATTTCCAGGGGCAGCATTCCGGCCATCCTTTATTTTTCCCCCTGGCCCTGCTCAGTCAACCAATGAGCCCCTGCGTGGGGCTGGGCGGTGAGCTCAGCGCGGGGGGCCCAGCCTGGGGGCAGTCCCGGCCCTGGCCCCCTGCCGCCGGGGGAGCAGGGCGACGCTGCTCCTCCTCACCCCGCCGCACGTGTCACAAGCGGTGGAGGAGCCTGAGCGGAGCCCGGAATCAGGACAGGACCCATTGCCCCGGGTGGCTTGGTGCTGGGCGGGCACCCCTGGTCTGCCCCCTTCCCCACGGCTGACCCGCCCCCCAGCTGCTCTGTTGGTTACTGTCCCCTCTGCGGGGGTGGGCCGGGTCTGAGATCAGGCTGGGGGCCCATGGGTGGTATGTACAGCCCTGAGCACCTCACTCCAAACACTGCTATAGCATTACATATTCTTTTAACATTACCAGTATCAGTGGCTTCTGGTGAGCGCAGTTTCTCAAAACTGAAATTACTAAAAAATTATTTGAGGTCCACCATGTCTCAAAATTGTTTGTCAGGACTCTCATTAATTTCAGTTGAAAGTACCATTGCAAAAAATTTAGATTTCACTGAATTATTAAGACTATGCAAGTATAAAAACCAGAAAAATTCAGTTCATATAAATTCTTTTAATTTATGAGAAACTGGGCACACCGGAAGACTAACGTTTTTTCATTACAGTGAATAGATGAACTCAAATTGCTTGTAATTGTGATTGTTAAAATTAAATGAATAAACTAGTAGGAAATAGTGAAATAAAACAAACTACAAATTCTCTTTTCATTTTTTAAAATTTTAAACAGTCAAAAAAACCCAAACCAAAACAAAAAAAAATGGCGAAGTGCAAACGTGTGTAAATGCCAAAAAAAAAAAGGGGGGGGGGGAGGTGGCAGCAAAATTTTTTTTGCTCGGGGTGGCAAAAAACCTAGAGCCGGCCCTGGGACCAACTTCTGTTAGTGAAAGAGAAGCTTTGACCTGAAGAAGAGCTCTGTAGGCTCGAAAGCTTCTCTTTCACCAAGAGAAGTTGGCCTAATAAAGGATATTACCTCACCCACCTCGTCTCTGTTATTCACTAGTGGTTTAAGAAGTGTAAACTGTGTGAAACATCCCTGCTCTGCCAGACAATCGGATCTCATTCTTGGGGTGGGACCAGAGACATTTCTTAGGAAAAATATAATTAAGCAATATGCTACTGTCAAAATGAAGGATATAATATTTTGAAACTAGACTTATGCCATCTGACTTCAAGGTATACTGTTTTTCATAACAGATCTTGTTAGTCAGGTATATGGAAGAGTAATTTGTGTTTCAGGGTAGCAGCTGTGTTAGTCTGTATCCGCAAAAAGAAAAGGAGGACTTGTGGCACCTTAGAGACTAACAAATTTATTTGCGCATAAATAAATTTGTTAATCTCTAAGGTGCCACAAGTCCTTCTTTTTCTTTTTGAGTCATTTGTGTGTTGCATTAAACTAAATCTGTTTTGCAACCATCTGCTTAGTTTGGAGGTCATGGAGGCTGGCAATGCTGTCTTTTTAGTTCTGTTGCATTATAAACCTGTCCCCAGCAGCTTCTTCATATTAACACTTAATGTTAGATCAGACCCACTTAGTAAATTCTTCCTGCCATTCCATATTATAGGGCAGCCCTCACCCTTCATCTGTCTGTGCTGTCGGGGAAGAGGAGGGAAAGATTCAATTTAACTAAAATAAGAGACAGATTGTGACCCTTGTTGCCTGGAGGGGCCACACTGAGATTGCTTAATTAGGGCAAACTGCAAAGAATGGGGCAGACTATCCCCCAAACTGGTGGTTATTCTAATGATTCGGTTCACGAAGCCAGCAACAAAACAGCTTCTACTATACCTTACTGGTGTCCCAGAAGCCAAAACCACAACTCCCTTAAAGCAATCCAACCTGGGACTCCCACCCAGACAGCCTCTCAAATATGATGAGGATTACTGAAAATCTTTTTGATCACATATAAAGTTTTACCAATCCCAAGGGATGGGATACATTGCCCACCAGGTCAATGAATATTTCAGATCTTACCTAAATACATGCTTACAGCCAATTCTTATTAACTTAACTAAGTTTTATTTAAAAAGAAGAGAGAGAGTATTGTGGTTAAAAGATCATTATTCATATATAACATGTCTATAAAGTTTTTAGGTCAGTTTCACGTTAGAGATGGTGAGCTGCTGAGTTGCAAAAAGTTCTTTCAGAATCAGTTCCATAGGTTATAATCCAATAGGCAAGTCCATATGCAGAGTCTGTATAAATTCTTCCATGAAAAATAGGGTAATCCAGACTGGCACTGGAGACCTCAGTTTTGCGTCTCAAGCTTCCACTGACCAAGCTTAAGCAGATCTGAGATAACAGGATCAGGGCCTTAGAGTTCTTTTATGGATCTCTGGCAAAACATTGATAGCCTCTTGACAGCAGGCATTCCTTAGGTGAAGAGCATTGTGACTTTGAAGTAAAACCTCTGTTTCCTACGTATATACAGATAATAGTTGCATTCATCAGCATAAAGTAATTATCCATTAATTAGTTCATAGAAAATTTACTACGAACTTCAATGAAGTTCGATCTAAATGCTAATATTCCCTTTTGAGCTCTGAATCAATAGCAGATAGTACCAGAGACCGGCTGGTTACATAACATCTAAAAAGAGATGGGTAAACACAAATACAATTAGTATCTTTTTCCAATTCTCTAAAAATACCAGTTTGCATTTCAAAGCTCTAGTCTAGTGGTTCCCAAACTTGTTCCATCGCTTGCGCGGGGAAAGCTCCTGGCGGGCTGGGCCGGTTTGTTTACCTGCCACGTCCGCAGGTTCGGCTGACAGTGGCTCCCAGTGGCCACGGTTTGCTGCTCCAGGCTAATTGGAGCCACTGGAAGCAGCGGCCAGTATGTCCCTCGGCCCGCACTGCTTCCAGCAGCTCCGATTGGCCTGAAGCAGCGAACCATGGCTACTGGGAACTGCGATCGGCCAAACCTGCAGACGCGGCAGGTAAACAAACTGTCGCGGCCCACCAGGGGCTTTCCCCGCACAAGTGGTGGAACAAGTTTGGGAACCACTGCTGTAGTCTATCTAACGTGACTTTGGTAATTAGGGCTATTCCTTATAAATATCTAACATTTATATACTTTTAAAATATGTCTTTAAAGGTTGAATTTTGGTCATTTACCTTGCTAGTTGTTCAACATGTTCTGGCTCAGTGTCACGCCTACCCCCTCCAAATGGTATGAACTCTGCCCTATATTAGTGGTTAGCATGCAGAAGTACTCAGATGGTTTGGAATGTAGCCCCTTCCTCAAGACTGGAATTGTCTTCAGACAGGCCATAATACAAGCTGCAGGGCAGCTTTTGCAGCTGGCTACTGTGCGTGCACAGCATACCCTGGCATTAGCATGATGCAGATTTTTTCTGTTTTACAAGGTAATTTAATTCTTAAATTATTTTTATTTGTGTTGAAATTTTCCATGCTTTGTTTCTGACCAAAAGCTCCCCTCCTCCCCCCCAAAAGGTGGGGGGGGGGAGAAGAGAGAGGGGAGACATTTGAGGAAGTAACTTTCAGAGGGGGGTGTGACAGAATTGGGGGAAGGAAATGTACTCCTTTCATTCACCTAATTTTTTTTTTTAATTTATTTTCATTCTGCTCACCTGAAGCTGATGGTCAGCCTACCCAGGCCACTAAAACACTTGGTAAACAAAGCGGACAGCTATAGCAATAAACTACAAGCTGAACCATACAATTATCATAGTAGTCCTATGGGCCTTAGCAAACATTAAGGCTGTGTTCTTATCTTTCTGGTAGTCTGTTGAATTTACCTTCTTTAAATTCCTTTTATGGTAGCTGAAATAACCTTTGAGCACTTACTTTCAGAATTTGACATGCAGGCACCTCTGTCTAGGTATTTATATGCTCCCATCACCATATAATAGTGCAACGGTTCTAGAGAACTTTTCAGAAGTCATTGACACCAAAGGTGGAAATGATCTATTTGGGCGTCCAATTCATTCTGCTGCTGTCTGCAGAAGCTTGCTTTCTTGTACATTTTCAGTTGTTCTCTCTAAATTAATTCAGAAGAAATCCAGTGACAGAGATTGAGTTATCTACTCAAATATATTAGTATTTTTGTATTGTATCTGATGATCAAACCCAAGTATAGAATGACTAGGATTGCCTTTGAAGGACAGAAACAAAATAACATTAGAACCTTTTTCAGGATACCCATTGCTATTAATCCGGCTGTATTGAAACTGTGTGCCTGAGTTGTTGCTGCCCCAGCCAGTTCTGTAAGCTTTAGCTTATTAAGCAAATGTATAATGATAGCGTGTCTAAAACACCTAAGAATTTGAATTTAAAAAGAGAAAACTAGAAAGTTACAGCTTTTGAAACATTCAGCTTTTGAAACTGTACTGCTGTATTCTGAACACTCTCTTTTCACTTAATCAGACTCCTTAAAGGGTGACTGTGGGTGAAGAGGCAAGGACTTAATCAGTCTATTGTTGGACTAACATTTTGTCTAGTCCTTTTGGGTTTGTTTGTTTGTTTGTTTTTTTTAAGGCATCTAGAGCCCTACTAGCTTGCCCTCCCTATACATTAAAGTTGTATTTATTGTGTTTTCCAGAGCATTGTATAGAGATCAAAAAAGTCCATCCACCCAACTTAAACATTATTCCTGTAGGAATTTTATTTACCTACTATTGTTGCAAGTAACACCTAGTATTACTGTAAAAATGTGTGTACTTTGTGCATTTGACAATACTTTATAGTTTGTTTCCCCGTGTAGGTCCATAACAAAGTAACAGAGGAGAGAAACTTTTTTAAAAACAGGAAAATGTGATTAATATCACAACAGGTCGATAAGGAGTTGAGGCAGGTACAGTAATTAGCCAGTTTTTAAACCAAAATTGAACTTCAAATTTATATTTAACTCTGAATCTATTATTGTTGCTTTTGCCCTGCAACTTTCAGCTTTTCATTGTGCTAGACACTGTACAAACTCTGATTTTAAAAAGACAATCTGCTGTACATTTATTTCTCAGTTATGCAATTTCCTGCACTTCGGCTAGGGGTGTGTTGCGTGTTGATTAACATGACTATTTTAGTAACAATACAGCATGCAAATCTCTATACTGATTGGCTGAGGGCCTCAGAATTCCCTGTCCATATATAATTGCAAGAAACAAGGCATCCAAATTCTGATATCTCAGCCCCATCTTGTCTCCTCTCTAAACGTTGATGTTAAATAAAATTTATATTTGACAAAGGAAGCACTCCTTTATACAGTTTATATGGAATAGGTTGAATAAACCTTCCTCCCCAACATTTTCCGCTACTCCTCCCTTACAAGTCTTGTGATTTTTTTAGGTGGGATTGGAGGACAGAAAGTCGAAGCAGCCATGTTGTGGGCATGTGGATACAGAGGTCAGAGGGATATAAGCAATGAGAGGATGGGTGGAGATGGAGAATACATTTCAGTATATACTCTTTGAGTTGAGTAATAAGCATATCATACACAATCAAACTTTGAAGACCAAAATCTTTGTATAATTAGTCCACTTTGATTGTTCCCTTGTAAACAGGAAGCTCCCTCAAGTAGTCTTATTTGTCATGCGCACTATTTGTGTTATTTATTGGATGAGGAACTAGAAACAACTGGGAGTAGTAATTGGCATGAAGTCAGTTTTCCTTCCTCTTCTTCTCCCTCAAATTCACTAAATGCCTCCAGTGGCCATCATCTTTTTTTCTTCACCCAGTTTCTAATGTCCTTGTCACTTCCTGTACCGTTGCTGTGATATTCCACCACAGCAATGAACTTTTTAGCCTATGCACAGCGTGCCTCAGGTGGCACATGACCAAGATTCATCATGGAATTTGGTCTACTGGTTGGATCATTAGCTTGCTTGGGTACTGACAGGGAGAGTGATGTGAACACTGATCCGCGCCCTCCCAGCAAGGAACTCTTTCAGGCTAGCAAAGTACAGTGAAGCTTTTGTACTGGAAAAAACACAGAGTATTAGAAAGTGGGTAAAGAAAAGAGTAGTGATAACCCTCGGTCAGTTTCTGGATCTCTTTCCTGCCCGCAAAGCTCTGCCATATCATTTTGCATTTCATATTGCCCCTCCTTGATCACCATGGCCTGCGAAATGACCCATTTTCACCTGAACCTAGTTTCTGTTTCTCAATAAAAATTTTATAGCTGCGTGATACAGGAATAGGTGGATCATCTTGTGTATATCCTTGCTATTGTATGAGTCCTGGTTCTATAGAAGAAATTTTTTAAACAGGATTGTCTTAATAAACATTATAATTGCTTTATTTTAAAATTGAAAGATACTGAAAAAGAGCTCAGGCTCTCTTTATTTGTCTAAGTTATGATACATCCATAATGAAGTAAAATTAGAGTAATTTATTACAGGTTGGAGCCTCTGGTGACTCAGAAAAATTTGAAAAATATATTCTGTGAAGATACAAGTCTGCTGATGTCATAGATTTTCTGTTTTTACATTTTTTTATTGTAATATATTTTACATAGGAAAAAAAATACCTTATTTCTCACCAGGCACTGTACAGCTTTGTGATACCATGTATAGCTGCTGTGGAAATGATTAGGATGTGTCTTATTTAACTAATTCCATTTAATGAAGAATGTTCATGGGAGCTGATGAACTCAAACAGTAAAGATCCTGTTCTCATGTAAATAATTTTTAATAAAAGGCATATGTTTACCATGTCCCCTAGAAAATGGTAGAGCAGAGGAATTGTTTTAAACAGTATTTGTCAAAGGCTCTAGAAGATTAGACCTTTAAAAATTCATCACATGCTACTGATTTGACAGGCATAGGTAAGTGCACCTTCTGATCAAGAAATGTGATTTATGCAAGCATGTAGTTAGATTTTAAAATACCTTGATCAGGGTAGAAAAATCTCTCTGAACAGCTGTTAAAACGTGCAATGGCAATTTTTCAAAATCTCCCCATTTAACTCTCCATAAATAGCACTAATGTTGACATGGCATATGCTAATCTGAATCTGGAGTGATTTTTTTTACAGCTAAACTATAAACCCTGAAGAGCTGAGATTTTAATGGAAAGCCTGGTGTATTCTCTATAGCTGGTCAAATGCAGTTTATAGAAGTGAGAAGCTAAGCATCTGATTCAGCAAAAGTGTGTACAGATTCTTCATTGAGGGCTTGTTTACATGAGAAACTTGAACTCATTTAACTAAAGTTGTGGTTTTTAAACCATCTTAAACTAAATCAAAATGTCAGTTAATCAGTTTAACATAAACCAAAGTAAGCCACTCCTAAACTGAAATCAGAGTTCACCTGCTGCTGAGTTCTCTTCTAGATAACCATTTTAAGTAGTGTGGTTTAATTTAAAAGTTTTAGTCTGGACACAAAACATGGTTTTCAGTCTAAAAACCTTGAAAAAATGGCAGATTTTAAGAAAATATTGAAAATTTTTTTTGCAGCTCGAGATGCTGATGAGAGAGAGAAGTGGATTCATGCTTTAGAGGAAACAATTCTCCGTCATACTCTTCAGCTTCAGGTAAGTTAACCTTTACTCTTGATCCTGAAGCTCCTTTATTTTCAGAGTACCTAAATAAACTTACTGACCCAACTTCTGATATCAAATATTCCAGTGTAGCTTGTAAACAGCTGATTATCTGATGGTACAAGATATAGTACATAGTGATATATCTGTCCTGGTACCTGAGGTTACTGTTTGTATCCAGCTAAATTTAGGCAAGGTCTCCTGACTTGTTAGATTGTATCTTGAGTAGTTTATTGTATTAGTATGATTTGTTGTTTATCTTCCGCTGAAATAATAATTTTCTCTTGGTTTTGAAAGAGGTAGGCTGGCTTTAAAATGAAGGTATTAGACTGGGTCTTGGGGAAATCTAAGCTCAATTCCTGGCTTTCTCACAGTCGTCCTGTGTGCCACACTTAAGCACGCTGTTTAATCTTTGCCTGAATTCTTTATCTGTACAATGGGGCTAATGCTTCATTTCTTTCACTTTTTTGTGTCTACTAAGATTGTAAGTTCTTAGGGCAGGGACTTTCTCTCACTATATTTGTACTGTGCCTAGCACAATGGCACCGAGGTCCCTCATTAGGCCTCCTAAAGTACATATAAAACTTAATACAAATAATAAATATTTTAAAATAGGTTTTAGACTGGGCCCCCTCAATGCATATACACCAGTGATTAGAGTGCTATTGTGTTAGGTACTAAGGATTTACTTAAAAACCTTAATCTCAAGGGAGGAGGAGAAAATATTAAGATGACAGTGATTTGGTGAGATGTGAGAAAGGGAAGGTGCTATGCAGAAACAGATACAGTCTCTATCTGTAAGTGTTTATAGTCCAAGAAAATTAGAGAAGTGGGTGGCAGGGCAATGAAACACGAACAATATATTCAATCTCTATCAAAAGATAGGTTTTAGCGTAGCAGCCATGTTAATCTGTATCCGCAAAAAGAAAAGGAGGACTTTGTGGCACCTTAAAGACTAACAAATTTATTTGAGCATAAGCTTTTGTGAGCTACAGCTAACTTAATTGGATGCATTCAGTGGAAAATACAGTGGGAAGATTTATATACACAGAGAACATGAAACAATGGGTGTTACCATAGATTTTTTTCTCCCCCGTTACCGAATTTAGCCATCGTTTTGTTGGCAGACTTCTTGTAAGCGTCAGAAGTAGTGGATATTGAGATCTGACTCTGATTAAACTACACTCCTGTTCAAAGTGCCCTTCAAATTAAAATTATATAGATAAGTAAAAAGAAAAGGAGTACTAGTGGCACCTTAGAGACTAATCAATTTATTTGAGCATAAGCTTTTGTAGGAAAATGATAAATTATATTAAACAGTTAGTGATAAATCATTATATTAAACATTTTTAACAAGGAAGATGTGTGTATATAATATTTATTTGACGGTCAGGAAATAAGGTGCAATGTAATATTTCCCCTCTTTCCCACCCCAGTGCAAGTATTGAAAGTGATACCTGTTTGGACCTGTGGTCTGTTTTCAGCAGTCATCTTCTCAAAAACCTTCTTTCCAATTTTAAAATGCCATAAAACATTGTTAAAGACTGCCCAGCGTAACATCAATTTAGACTTCTTGATCAAAGAACTTCAGTGTTGTCAGCTCCATCTTTTAGCCTGAGTTGTTGAGCAGATATCAAGGTGATATAGAAATAATGCATACACCTTGCCTTTTTAATCTTTTTCTCTTCAGATATAATCTTTTTTCCTTTGAGTCTGGGAGAACATGTTCCTTGCCAGTGTATTGGAAGTAGTTCTCTAAACTACCCTCAAACATCTTGGTATCGGCATAAGTAACAGCTGTGGGATTGCATATGAATCCTGTAGGATTGAATCCTTAGATTTCAAATACTGATTACAGCTGAGACTTTCACTGGAGTCTAATGGAGTCAGGCAAATTCATTGGGAGTTGAGATGTGTCTAATTCCCTTTGACTTCACTGAAAAGCCCATCTTAAATATTTTTTCTACCATACTACCTCTGAGTCTAACCTTTAAGAAGTTAGCATTTTATTTCAACTGAAAACCACAATGAGGGCTGCTGCTTTAAAAGGACTACTAGTTTTGACTGGTACCTGTATAAGTCAGCGAAGAAGAGATTTTCTAAAGCTTTTGTTTAGACTAGGATTTAAAGGTTTGTTAGATCATATTAGCAAGCTTGTTCTAAGGAACACCTCCTAAAACTGGTCAAGACAAGGCATGCTGTATTTTATCAAGCACTTCAACTGCACCAGTTTAGCATTTGCTAAAGTAAAGTTGGCCTTTTCTTGACCAGAATTTCAAGTGGTGTGTTTAAATTTGATCAAAGTAGCTACCAGATCTAACAAACCTTTACATCTTAATCTAGCCGAAGCTCATATTTGTTATTGTGGCAAAGCCCTGAGGTATCGCTAGTGAGTTGGGGGCTGTCCATGCATTCTATAACACATTTTGGGGTGATTTTTCAAGACCTACCTACTCCCTTGCTTGTGTTACGTGCACAATTCAGGGTCTCTCTCCTCCCCCCACCCCCCGCTTACCTCATGTATGGACAGTTATATAGTCGTTTTCTTAAGAATTTGGGGGATGTGTGGGGGGCTCTCTCTTGGTTTCTGAGCCGTGGTTGCCCCTGAGCATTCCGATGCCGCCACCGCCCCCATTGGCGAGGACAGGGAGCGGGGACAGCAGCCGCAATCTGAACGGGAAACAGCCGGAGACCCGGTAGCTAAGCAGCAGGCCGGGGGCGAGAGGAGGCCTCGGCCGCGTGGGCCCGTTGTGGGCAGACCAGGCCGGACTCCTGTCGGCCCGGTGCGCGGCAAGCCAGGCTGCAGTAGAAGGCCACGCAGATGGCCCTTCTCGCTGTTACCCGAGCGTCACGGGTCGCGCGTGCGGCTTTACAGCCAAAGCGAGCCCCGCCCGCCCCATGATGTGCTGGAGTCAGGCCGCCCTTGTGTCACCGCGTCACGGGGTTTCGCAGAACAGAGGGGGCGGCGCGGGGCGGATTGCACTCGCTCAGGCAGCGGCTCGCGCAGCCCCGTCACTGGCCGCCGCCGGGGAACACGCGCCTGACCTCCGCCTTGAGCCTTCTCAGCCGCAGCCCCCGCGGATTCAGTCCGACGGGGCCGCCGGCCGCTGCCCGCACAATCGCAGCGGGAGCTTGGAGGGAGCCGGATGTCACCTCACCTCTTGGGGGAGGGGTTCCGCGGGGAGGGGGTGAGCGGCCATCTCCGCCCTCCTCCCCCCCCCCCCCAACCGCCGCTCCCTCGGGGGTGGGGGAAGGCGTCTGACCCACAGCCAATCGGGAGCTGGCGTGGTTCTGAGGCGAACACCGAGCACCGGGTCGCGGCGGCCGGGTCCTGGGGGGGCTGCTCCCCACCCGGCTCCCAGCGGCAGGCTGCGCTGCCGGGGGCCCAGCCGAAAAGCGACCTCCCCTGCCCGCGGGGAGAATGGCCGGTGTGAGTACGGGGGGGGCGGGGTATCCGCGGGGCGCGACTCCGCACCTCGTCCCTCCTGCCCCCGCCGCAGAGTCTGCAGGTGCCGGGGCTCCTGGGTCCCGCTCGCCGGCGCGCAGCTCCTCCCCCTGGCCGCGTCTCGGCGGCCCGCTCTGCTCGCGGAGACCCGCTGGGACGGGCTGGCGCTGCTCGTGTCGCCAGTCCACGCGCGCGGCCCGCGAGTGGCGGTGATTCGCCTGCTGGCAGCGCGCAGGCTTCCGCCAACCCTGCCCAGCAGCGGGTCTCCGCGAGGAGGAACTCAGCCCGGGCGCTCACAACAAGCGGCGAGCGCTGCTGGCCCCGTACGGAGGGGGCGTAAAAACCGGGCTCCAGCGTTTCCTTCGCTCGAGGAGTTCGCAGGACCTCCTGGGAAAATGACTTTCTTTTGCTGCTCGAACAATACCGGGCTGCTTTTGCGGCGATTCTGTATTTTAGGGGGCATTCTGTGAACTTAAAGGGTATATGTTGTAGCAAACGTTTGCTTACAAGTAATGTCTTCGCTTAGTGAGCATCTAAAACTCTTTCACTGTTTAATACGGTTGGATTTTCATTTTGCATTTCTTTCAGTTTGGACAATGGAAAATTAGGTTTCTCCTCTTCTACAGTTTTGCTTTCAAACGCTTGCAGAAGAGAGTTTATTTGCTGTAGAAGTATTTTAGTTGAAATTACAATCAAAAGTGGAACTACTTTAGATTTTTTTATAAAAGATTTATTTTTACAAATGGGTTCCCCCCCCCAACTGTGTTCCTTTAAGTCTACAAGACACTTCCTGTTCTAATCCTTTCTAAATCCAATTTTTAATTTACTTGCCTTAAAAAACAAACAAAAACTCCTCCTTACTTTTGACCTAGGATTCTTCAGGTTTGCCAGGCCAGAAGTGAACTTTGTGTGCAACGTTTGAAGAAAATCAGTCACTGAGAGATCTGAAAAGTTAACAGTAAAAGCAAGGTGTGAAATGTCTTTTCGTGGCACAAACCTGCAAAAGGAAACAAGCATAAGAGGATGGAAGAGACCAGGAAGTGTGTCTGAGTGCTTGTCTATACTTAAAATGCTACAGTGGTACAGCTGTGCCACTTCAGTGTAGACCAGTGATTCTCAAACTTTTGTACTGGCGACTCCTTTCACATAGCAAGCCTCTGAGTACGACCCTCCCTCTTATAAATTAAAAACACTTTTTAGTATATTTAACACCGGGATTTGGGGTGGAGGCTGACAGCTTGCAAACCCCCCCCCCCCCCCACACACACATATAATAACCTCCCAACCTCCTGACTGGTCCTAACCCATGGTTTGAGAACCCTGGTGTAGACACTACCTATGTGAATGGGAGGGGTTCTCTCATCAGCATAGATAATCCACCTCCAAGAGGCTATAGCTAGGTTGATGGAAGAGTTCTTCTGTCTACATGGGGATTTAGGTTGACATCAGTACACTGCGGTAATGAATGTGTGAATTTTTCACATCCCTGAGTGACGTAGTTTTTCCAGCATAATTTGCTAGTGTAAAACTGGCCTGAACATTATCTACTGTTGTTTTTTAGTCTTGTTAGTTTAATTTTTTTTCACCTTCCCTTGCACAATATGTTACTTGGGCACAAATTATGGGAAAATTTTTTCTGTAAACTTTATGAAAAAAACATTTATATAAAAAATGTTGTAAGCTCCTCCCTTCTGTTTTTTTCCAACAAGGTATTACTAGTTGTCTCACACTACAGGATGGAATTTGTTTATTCTGTTTGTTTGTGGCTCAATTCTTCCCTAGTTCAGGCTCTCTGTTTACCCTTTTAGTGGACCATAGCCAAATCTTGTCATTGTATATCCTCTGATTCTCCTCTTTTTAAAATTAGTCCTAAAATCTATAAATTTTAAAACTGAAGTCCATTCTCCTTGCCAGTCCTTTGCAGCGTTACACCTCTCTTTTTTTTATAATGTTACTAGGAATGTGTTTAGTATTTGACTAGCTTTTTCTTACAGAGCTTTATTGTATTGATGTTAAGTATTTTACTGCTGGGTTTTAGTTCTGTCCCACACTGAATGCCTGTCCATAGGCGTTGCCAAATTTAATTTATATTTTTTATCATTTTGACTGATATTGATATTTATTTTTAAGCATTTAAAAATATTTAAATTTTCACAATTGTGGGAAACTGGAGGGATTCGCACAATAATTAATGACAGATGTTGAGATTCAGAAAGTTAAAGCTTTCTAATCATTAAAACAGTGTCAACATCAAATGTCTAAATATACAAAGTAAATATTGTTAAATCAAACTTAGTTCTCAAGCAGCATTTTTGTTTCTTTGCCTCTTTGTAAATTTTTATTATTATTATTAATGGAAATATTTGTCATTGGTTTGTGTGTCTATGGTGAAATTGATATTTAGTGATAAAAATCTAATCTCTCCAAGCCCACTTATTCGTAGTTCAGATGCCCTTTACCGAGAGTATGGACCATAATCTTTAGAGGAAGTTCAGAGCTGAACTCAGCAGTGACCTGTTCCTCCTCTCATAAGGACTTGACAGCTGCGGGCTCCCTAGAACTTCCTGTCTCCATAGCAGCAGCTCAGAGTTCTCCTAAGTACCCTGCCATTTTTCTAAAGCTCTTTGGGACCATAGTTCACTTTTTTCCCCTTTAGCCTCTTACTCCTTCCCAGTACTTTGTTGCTGGCCAGAGTGGTATGCCCTCAGCTGTGTGGAGTCCCTATCACTACTTCTTCCCCTGTTATGCAGAGAATGAATGGACAAGAAACAGACAACAGGCGCTTGATGTTGAAAAGTAGACCTGTCCCTTAGTCAGGCAAGGACTGGTGTGATCAAATAACTGGCAAGGCCCATCGAAGGACCAAATAGTCTTGCTGCTTATCCCCAGAGCAGAGACCTGCAGCGAATGGGAAAGGTGTCAGGGCCTAAAAGAAAAAAGGCTGTTTAGTTTCCCTCTGCGTCAGGTGAGAAGGAGAAATTGCAGCATGGTTGGGCTATGAGGAAGATAAGGCACAGGAAGAGAGTAAGAAACTTGTTTCTGGCATGTTGTAGACATGAGTGGTCGGAAGTCACCAACCCAGCAGAATTCCACAGATGTTTGGTTCATAAATGCTTCAGTGGAACAATCAATCAGGAATTCTCCCTTGCTTAGAAACCAGGCATGTGGCTTCCTTACTCTCTTAAGGAAGCAGAGGTGTGGACCATGAGAATACAAAGTATCAGACTAATGATAATAAAAAAAAGTCACACTGAAACTGTCCAAACATCAGAGGGTTGTTCTTCTATTTTTCCCCAGGCTGGGGACATGGAAATAGGTGGAATAAACTTAAGTATTCTGGAAGGCTGAATGGAAGCCCACATCCAATCAGTTGTCTTCTCCCTCAGGCAGGTGCCAATTCCTGTTGTCTTACCATCTTCTTCCCTTAAGATGACTGGATGTTTTTCAGTCAGAGGAAGGGGAGAGTGACTAATACAATTCTTTCTTCTGCCAAATTTTGTTCCATCTAGACTTATATGGTCATTTTGGCCCTAAGCCTCAGATGGAGTGAGAGGAAGCACAACACAGTGCTCACATATTCTCACCCCACCCAATACTGCACAAGAGCCATGATCAATGTTCTCTCTAATTTTTCCCATCTGTGTGCTGAATGAATTTTGTTGTGTACCTGTGTGATGGGGGTGGGGCTGAGGGTTTTCGAAGTGTGGGAGGGGGCTCAGGGCTGGGGCAGAGGGTTGGGGTGCAGGGGTGAGTGCTCTGGTGTGGGGCCGAGGATGAAGGGTTCAGGGTGTGGGAGGGGGCAGAGGGTTGCGGTATGGGGGGTGAGGGCTCTGGCTGGGGGTGAGGCTCTGGGGTGGGGCCGGGGATGAGGGTTTGGGATCCAGGCGGCCCCAGGTCTGCGGCGGGGAGAGAGGACCCCCTCAGCCTTCTCTCCGTGCAGCAGCTCTGGGGGCCAGGGGAGAGGCGCCCTGCCCCCCAAGCTCCCCCATCATGCCCTCCCCCCGACTCATCTTCCAGGCCCACCTGGACCCACACACTGAGTGCAGTGTGAATGCCTGTGTAGCTTTGCTAATTAAGTGTGCAGCCCTTGGTGGCCTCCTGCACAGGCATGCACCTTAAAGGGAACATAGGCCATGATATGGATGGTGGGGCAGATCCCCATCCTCATCAGGAAAGAGTTAAAGAGCTCTTCTGGGCAAAGTCAGCCTTAACCCCCCCATGCACATGTAAGGCTTGTGAAGCCTGGAGAGGGGTTGGTCCTTAAAGGGAAGGATCCCTGCTCAGTGCAGGACAGCACTCTGCAGGAGCAGGACTGCATGCCAGAGCTCCTCAGCCCATGGAAGCAGGGGTAGCTGACTGGGGGAATGGCTAGAGAACTTTGGCTGCTGAGGCCCTCTTAGAAAGGAGGAGGGCTGGTAATTCTCTTCTTATTTTTCCCCCTCTAACTTCCCAAAAGCCTAGGACTCTGCTTCTGTGGCCTGGGGAAGTATACTGACTTTGTTGTTTGGACTGCTTTAATCTTTTCCTGCACAAGGGGGTCGATACCTGGAATAGCACAGCTGGAGAGCTGTTTCCCAGTTGCTGAGACAGGAGCGGCACACACCCTCTCACCAAGGGGTGCTAGAGAGCAATAGCCTACTGTAAAATGTCACTGAGTGCATTCATTGAAAGGTCTTTCAAAAAGAGTACAATAAGCAGTGCTCCAGCTGAATAAGCAATGCTCTAAATTCTATGAATATATAAGAGGGAGCCATCTTTCATGCTATCCAAAGTGGATGTGGCACTGGCAACCCACATCAAAGACACTTATTCCTGAAGAAGGGGCTTCTTTCTCGAAGATGCCACAGATTGCAAAGTAGGGACTGCCCTTGGAAGAAAGTACAAAGCCAGTTCAGTAACGTTCCAGGCCTCCTCAGCATCTACTTAATTCTTCAGGGCAGTCATTGTATGGACAGAGGAACTAAGATGACTGACAATTTTCTTGTCTTTGGGGAATAGTCGAATTGACAAAACATTGATGTCCATTTCCTTCATAGCAATGCATTGATAGTTGCCATCAGAGAGCTTCCTGGGTGATGAAAGCAAACACAGTATCTGGGAAGAACCTGTAACCTATGTATTTGGTCTGGAGATTCCAAGGCTATTCAGCACCTAGCTTCATTTAAAGCTAGCAGGTTGTGTTTGAAGAGTTGGAGCAGGGTGGATTGATTTAAATCACTAGTCAGGAAGACTCAATTTAATCACAGTTTTCTGCATAAAAGTGCATTCTTGTTGGTGGTTATAACATTAATACATATTCTTCATAACTCAGAGATAGATGTAGGTTTCATTTTTAGAAGGTACTACATTTTTAAACAGTGATTTATTTTGAAAACTTTTCAGATTAGTTTTACAGGTATATCAGAAAATGAATGATTGTTTGGTTATTTCATTTACCAAAGGTAATTGAAGCAGATATTTATGAAGTCATTTGGAGGTGAACTATCTCCAATTCAACAGGTTAATCATTAATATTTGGAGGATTTTCTTGCCATGCTATATTAGGAGGAGAACATCACCAGACAGACATTTAAATTGTTTTATTTAACTAAAACAACAACATTAAGTATTCTGGATTTTTTTCTTCAACAGCAAACATGTAATATTTTAACAAAAAAGCATGTGTCCCTCGCTTCTCACATTTATCTCCAGACTACTTCTCCTTGTCCAGATCTATTCCACCCACACCAATCTTCTATTCATTGGACTTTTTGAAACTTTACATTTTAGAGAGAGGTAAGGGATTGATTCTGTGTACACAAATTTGCAGAGGGACAATAGAGTTGAGGTCTGTTATTTTTCACCTCTATATATTTATTTATTTAAAAACATTTTTGCTGTTAACAAGCATGTGACATCTGGAGACACAAATCCACAGTTTGAGAACGGCAAAACTAAGCAACTCTGATGGTATCTTTTAGACTGAGCGCTGAATCCCATTGGGTAGACAGAAAGATTAACCTAGATAATCTATACAGAAGCTTGTGGAACCCCATAAGAACATATCTGGCTTTAAGATTAAACTCGATACGTTTATGAAGGAGATGATATGATGGGATAATATGAGTTTGGCAATTAATTGATCTTTAAATATTCATGGTAAATAGGCCCAATAGCCTATGATGGGATGTTAGATGGGGTGGGATCCGAGTTACTACAGAGAATTCTTTCCTGGGTATCTGGCTGGTGAATCTTGCCCATATGCTCAGGGTTTAGCTGATTGCCATATTTGGGGTCGGGAAGGAATTTTCCTCCAGAGCAGATTGGAAGAGGCCCTGGAGGTTTTTTGCCTTCCTCTGTAGCATGGGACACGGGTCACTTGCTGGAGGATTCTCTGCTCCTTGACGTCTTTAAACCACGATTTGAGGACTTCAATAGCTCAGACATAGGTGAGAGGTTTTTCGCAGGAGTGGTGGGTGAAATTCTGTGGCCTGCATTGTGCACGAGGTCAGACTAGATGATCATAATGGTCCCTCCTGACCTAAATATCTATGAATCTAAGTGATCTATGCCCTGTCACCCAATTCCAGTTTCTGGCAAACGGAGGCTAGGGGCACCATTCCTGGTTAATAGCCTTTGATGGACCTATCTTCCATGAATCTATCTAGCTTCCTTTTGAACCCCGTTATAGTATTGGCTTTCACAACACCCTCTGGCAAGGAGTTCCAGAGCTTGACAGTGCGTTGTGTGAAAAAATACTTGCTTAAACCTGCTACCTATTAATTTCATTTGGTGGCCCCTTGTTCTGGTATTATGAGAAGGAGTAAATAACACTTCTTTATTTACTTTCTCTATACCACTCATGATTTTATAGACTATATAATAAGATTGGGTCTCTAATCTGAACTATTGGAACTCATTTGCAAATTTTTCTTAAAATTACATGAATATATTGTCTCATACTATAGAATTAGAATTTATAATCCCTATTCCATAATGAGAGATCTTTGAGCTATAATGTATCTTTAGATAGGTTTTTTTCCTCAGAAAGCATTTTATCAAAAAAATATGATTTAAATAAAAAAATCCAATTATTTTTATTTTTACTTTTTTTTTTTTTTTTAAATCATTGATTTTTATCCACCCTGGGTTGGAGAAAGATAGTGGCAGACACCAAAAAATGAGAAGCCAAACAACATGCCCTTTAGATGCTAAAAGGGATTTCTGGCATAGTTAGGAACTACTGTAATAAAAATTACTATTAGAACAAGAGGCTCCTTATGCCAGGGCTAGTTGAAAAGGTTTTCCAGAAGAGACTTCAGAGCTACATGAGCAAAAGCTAAGGAGGATACAGTAGAGGAGAGAAAGCATTCTTTGATTTGGCTGGAAAAAAACCCTAGATTCATTTTGGACTTCACTGTTGAGAGGGGAGCTAAGTACAAGATGGAGTATTCCAGTTGAAGTGAGAAGGATCAAAACAAATTAAACATAAATCATCAGGTAAACACTATTGAGTTGTATCTTGTGAGTTCTGGAGATAGATCTGTGTGCCTCTCCAGCAAATAGTGAAATAAGAAAATTCCATTCCAGGAAATCGGACATCAGTCACCCAGACGCAGGATTGACCCTGTGTGTATGTAGCCTACTGTTGCCAAGAGTGTTACAGCAGATTAGCCATTGGGAGCTAGCAGTGGTTACTGTCATGCTGGCCGAAAAGGACATGACACAGTTTTGGGAAATAATGCAAATGAACACAGGGCCCAGTAAAACTATCTCAGTCAGATGCCCTTACATAAACAGGGAACCAGCTCAGGTTGCAAAGCTGGATTCTTTTTTTTCCCCAGTGTGGAGAAGAGGGCGGTGTGTGTGTGTGTGTGTGTGTGTATATATATATATATATATACACACCTACCTACCTACCTACACACACACACATTATATAATGTCAGGTTTCATAGTAGCAGCCGTGTTAGTCTGTATCTGCAAAAAGAAAAGAAGTACTTGTGGCACTTTAGAGACTAACAAATTTATTTGAGCATAAGCTTTCGTGAGCTACAGCTCACTTGCACCCTATAAAGTGAGCTGTAGCTCACGAAAGCTTATGCTCAAATAAATTTGTTAGTCTCTAAGGTGCCACAAGTACTCCTTTTTATTATATAATGTGTTTCCTTAATTGTAGGACTGGAAGGGACCTTGAGAGGTCTTCTAGTCCAGTCCCCTGTGCTCAAGGCAAGACTAAGTATTATAAATAGACCATCCCTGACAGGTGATTGTCCAACCTGCTCTTAAAAACTTGACGGAGATTCCATAACCTCCCTAGGCAGTTTATCCCAGTGCTTAACTACACTTACAATTAGGAAGTTTTTCCTAATGTCCAGTCTAAACCTTCCTTGCTGCAATTTAAGCCATTGCTTTTTGTCCTATCCTCAGAGGTTAACAAGAACAATTTTTCTCCCTCCTTGTATAACCTTTTATGTACTTAAAATTGTTATGTCCCCCCTCAGTCTTCTTTTCTGCAGACTAAACAAACTCAATTTTTCCAGGCTTTCCTCAAAGGTCATATTTTCTAGACCTTTAATCATTTTTGTTCTCCTCTGGACTTTCTCCAGTTTGTCCACATCTTTCCTGAAATGTGGCACAATTGACTTTTCTAATACTGTTACAACTCTGCCTTCTGTTTTGAAGAAGAAAAAATAAAACACCTTAAAAGCTACAGTTCTTCTTTGTAAAGATGGTGTTTATACTTTAAAATAACTTTCCATTTTATTCCCATGCTGTCTCCCCCCGAGCTTTCTTTTCCATTAACTCTTAATTTTGTAGTGCACAACTAACTTTAAACAAAATAATTTAAAATCATATGTACAGTAGAACCTTAGTTACAAACACCAGAGTTGTGAACTGACCAGTCAACCACACACCTCATTTGGAACTGGAATTACACAATCAGGCAACAGCAGAGTAAAAAGAAAAAAATTAAAAAACCAAATACAGTACAGTACTGTGTTAAATGTAAACTACTGAAAAAAAAAGCAGCATTTTTCTTTGGCATAGTAAAGTTTCAAAGCTGCATTAAGTCAATGTTCAGTTGTAAACCTTTGAAAGAACAGCCGTAATGTTTTCTTCAGAGTTGCGAACAACCTCTGTTCCCGAGGTGTTCATAACTCTGAAGTTATACTGTATTACATTCTTGTGAAGTTCCTTTCCAACATCTTGTTGGAATATTTTTGTGATAGTTTCAACAATGTTTGAGAAAGTGGTACTAAAAACTCATACACCCTTCAGCACTTCTTCCACCCCACAGATATATACACCGGACGCATGTTTCCATATTGCTATCATAGAGGGGCTTGGCAGGATTTGATTTTAATCTGTAACTGTTGGTAAATGTTGATTTCAGATGACACTAAAATGCACATGTTTAGAATTATTAATAATATTTGAAATATTAATATGGGGAACCACCAAACATGAAGTTGACCGTAAATTGCTTTATTAAATTTAAAGGCTTTATACAAGTATTCTAAACATACCTAAATAATAAGTAATTTACTACATCCAAACAGTATCAAAACATTTATAAGCATTTGATTGAGGTACTTACAAATGGGCTAAACTTAGGGGGTGTTTAGACCCATATTGGTTGGCTTCAGTGTGGTCAGGCAGGTGTTAGCAATGAACCCTTTAAGACAGCGGTTCTCAGACTGTGGGTCGGGACCGCATTTTAATGGGGTTGCCAGGGCTGGCTTAGACTTGCTGGGGCCCAGGGCCAAAGCCCAAGCCCGAGGGCTTCAGCCCTGGGCAGTGGGGCTAGGGTTGCCTGAGACTGAAGCCCTTTGGCTTTGGCCCCCCGGCCTGGGGCAGTCGGGCTTTGGCTTCACCCCCCACCCCCGAGGGTGGCGGGCCGAGGCTTCGGTCCCCGCTCCGGGGTACTGAAGTAATTTCCGTTGTCAGAAGGGGGGCGTGGTGCAGTGAAGTTTGAGAACCCCTGTAAGAGTTTACTTTTTTTATACCTTTCAAAAAAAAAGTCATTGCCAAGTACTGACTTCATTTTGAGACCCTTATTTCCAGTCTTAATCCAGATAAGATTTACAATCTCCTTTTTTCCCAAGGCCTTTCCTCCCCTTCTTCTTTCTGTCCAACAGTTTTTTTTTATTGCACGTGGATTCATATGGACTTTTAACAGTGGTGTGAGGGTTGGGAAGGGCCATGTTGGTTCATTTTAAGGCAGATTCTCTGTCTTATTTAACACAATCTGCAGTCACCCCTGTCGGTCAGGAGCCTTCTTTTTAAAAACTTTCCCTTATTGCATTAGTTCTTTCAACCAAACATCCTCCCCACTTCATTCCTTCTGGCATTATAATTTATACTTTTCAAGGCCTTCTTTCCACTTTCTACTCAGGGCCTATCTTTACAACACACACGCACACATTTCCTTAACAAAACTTAAGCTAAATCTAATTCTTTAATTTCATACATTCATAATTTCATGCTACACCATGGAGGGGAAAAATCACTTAACAGTTGCAATGCACCTGCAGGGATTGGGTGTCACCAGCAGCACAGGGAGCTCTCTGCAGCCCTGCTATCACGGGAGTGAGGGAGCAGGGCTGTGACAGTGGAGCTGTAGAGGGCTCTCTGCATGCCTGCTGGGCCAGTGACACCCAATGCCTGCAAGCACAAGGAATGGGGGAGGCTGCATCATTCTGGCCTGGCAAAGCACAGAGCCCCAGCCAAGGCTGCATGGAGGAGGAGCAGCCCCTGCTTGTGGGGGAACCCACTCCTCTGCTGAACTGTTTCTGATGGCTCCCATGCTCCTGGCTGGTGAGTGAGTGGGGTGGGTAACACCCAGTCCCTGCAGGCACTAGTTGTGAAGAAGGTTGCAGTCCTGGCAGGGCAGAGCAGAAGACCCCTGATCAGAACCATGAGAAGTAGTAGGAGGCCACCCTGCTATTGAACGTCTAAGCAGGTCTGCCTATTTGTGTGTAATTTTAAGTAATTTTTCTACCTTCCCAAATGTCAAATATAGTTTTAAAAGGTAAAAAATGCAACTTTTTCCATCTCTTGCAGTCTGTTTTTAGGTACATCGCATGGTCACTTCTTCATAGATTCATAGGTTGTATGTCCGTAAGGGAACAGGGTGATCATCTACTCTGAACACTCTTCATAACACAGGCCATCGGACTTCTTGAATTAATTTCTGTTTTGAACTAGTGCAGGGGTTCTCAAACTTCATTGCAACACAACCCCCCTCTGACAACAACATTTACTATACAACCCCAGGAGGGTTGTATAGATATCTGAGCTGTGCCGCACCGAGCGGCGGGGCTAAAGCCAAAGAGCTTCAGCCCTGGATGGGGGATCTGTAACCTGAGCTCTGCCGCCCAGGACTGAAGCCCTCGGGTTTTGGCTTTAGTCCCGGGTGGTGGGGCTCCAGCCCTGGACCTCAGCAAATCTAACGCCAGTCCTAGCGACCCCATTAAAATGGGGTTGCAGCTCTGTTTGAGAACCATTGAACTAGTGCATATCTTTTAGAAAGAAATCCAATCTTAATTTAAAAATTTCCAGTGGTGGAGAATCCACCGCAACACTTGGTAAATTGTTCCAATAGCTAATTATCATTACTTTAAATTTGCGCCAAATTTCCAGTTTGAATTTGTGTAGCATCAACTTCCAGCCACCGAATCTTGTGTTTTGGGGCAGGCAGAATGAGAAGCTCCGATTTCTACTTCAGTGGTCTCAAAGCAATTTTGGAGATCAAAAGTTACTAGAGAAGTAAGGAAAAGAATCTCATGTGTGATATATAAAAGTTCTAGGTTTCTTCTTTTTCAAGCATATTACTAGAAACTTTTGTATATGTTGATATATAGAAAAGGACTACACAAAGTATCAGTACAATGAATATTAGACTAGTTTAATTTCTTTCCATTCACCCTGTGAATGTTAGGAAACAAAACCGAAAGTTTGAGGAATAGTATTTTTTTAATGGAAGATTTCTACCTTTTAAAACTAATCTGTATATTGCAGTCCTATCATTTCCGCCATCTCCCCTTCTATGTCTGGCAAATACTGTACGTCGCTTCCTTAAACTGAATTTAAATTACAACATAATCAGTACTGGTTATTTGGGGGATGGGGAATGTATACACTTTTTTTAACATCTTGCTCAACTGATAAGGGTTTTAACTGAAAATCTGAATCCGCATATTTCTAAAGATCTAAAACATCTTGTTGAGCTCACTTTTTTATTAAAAGACTTACATAATCTGAAAATGTATGTAAATGGGGAAACAAAACCAGCATCTTAAAAAAATCACATTGATGATGGTTGTAAATTCAGGTGACAAAACATCTTTTTATATAGCATCTTCCAACCTCTGGTAATCGTACTGAACCTTTTTGAAACATTCCATTGATTTTCATTAATTTATTTCTTGTGAAACCTTATTTACACATAGAGAAAGAGAGAGACTTTCCTCTCCCAGTTTATTCTCTGATAGCCAAATCAAGAAGCATTAAAATAATCCTGCCACTCAAGTCTGTCTTGTTTGTGTACTGTGCCCTGCAAATATGGCCTGACAACAACCAAACCTGAACCATTGAATTGTACTTGTAGTATCTTGTATAATAATCTTGCTGTGGAAATTACTGACCTTGAGTTTATAATTTTCTAAACATCTTTCACTCTTCCTTTAAAACAATCCCATCTAAATTAGCAGTATTTCATGAACAAAGCAGTAGGTTTGTTTGTCAGATTATCAGGCTGCATCTTAATTGCCCTGGAATAGACAAACCAAAAGCAGGTTGGTGAAATACTGCAGCTTTGTATGCATCTATCTATTGGTCTCTCCAAACCAACTCCTAATTATGCTTAGAAATAAAACCCTCTCTCTTTGCTCGCTAGGTTCTATACTTGGTTTATTATTTTTCCCCTGCTGGTGGTGAGTTGTTTTTTCTTATAAAATTATTTTTGTGAGTTTTGCTGTATATTTAAACATTTTAAGAAATATTATATAACATACAAAAATAAATCATATATAAATGGGATTTTCTTTTAGCACGAAGAGCCTGGTACTTGGAAATGGCCTTTTATCCTAAACTCACCACTATAAATACCATGCCATTCACGTATTAATATTTTGGCTTGTGACTGCAGTAAAAATTAGCAGTTTTAGGCAGTATAAAGACTGTGCTTGCACAAAAAGAAAAGAAGTACTTGTGGCACCTTAGAGACTAACCAATAGTCTCTAAGGTGCCACAAGTACTCCTTTTCTTTTTACGAATACAGACTAACACGGCTGTTACTCTGAAACCTGTGCTTGCACAGTATTCTGTGCTGTCATGTTAATGATACATAGTGCAGCGGCTTCACCAGGAATCGTCTGTAGTTCAAGTAGGTTTGATACATAAAGTCTTACTTGTACTGGTATAGCAGAAATTTTTATCTGAGAGTGCTAGACCATTTGCAGCTGTTATGGTGTCACTGTCTGCTAGATAGTGTTCTCTTCCTTTTAGCCATGAAGCACAGTACAGTAAAAGCTGTTTCAGAGTAGCAGCCGTGTTAGTCTGTATTCGCAAAAAGAAAAGGAGTACTTTTGGCACCTTAGAGACTAACCAATTTATTTGAGCATGAGCTTTCGTGAGCTACAGCTCACTTCATCGGATGCATACTGTGGAAACAGTAAAAGCTGTGTTATCCGGCACTTTACCAATCGGAAAGCTCTAGAAACTGGCATTTTGGGGCGCTGGATCCGGGCAGCGCTTACCTTGGGCAGCTCCCCGCAAGCAGCAACATGTTTCTGCTGCTCCTAGATTGGGGTGGGCAAACTTTTTGGCCCAAGTGCCACATGCAAAACTGTATGGAGGGCCAGGTAGGGAAGGCTGTGCCTCCCCAAACAGCCTGGCCCCTGCCCCCTATCCGCCCCCTCCCACTTCCTGCCCCCCTCAGAATCCCAACCCATCCAACACCCCCTCCTCCCCCCCGGACCCCACCACCTATCCAACCCTCCGTGTCCCCTGACTGCCCTGACCCCTGTCCACACCCGCACCCCCTGACAGGGCCCCCGGGACTCCCACGCCTATCCAAACACCCCTCCCCCCCATCCCCTGACTGACCCCGCTCCCCAGAACCTCCGCCCCATCCAACCGCCCCCTGTCCCCGACTGCCCCCCAGGACCCCTTATCCAACCCCCCGTCCCCTGACTGCCCCGACCCCTATCCACACCCCCACCCACTGACAGACTCTCCAGGCCTCCCACACTTATCAAACCACCCCCTGTCCCCTGACCGCCCCTCCGAACCTCCACCCCATCCAACTGCTCCCTGTCCTCTGACCGTCCTCCCCAGGACCCCCTGCCCCTTATCCAATGCCCCCGCCCCCTTACCATGCAGCTCAGAGCAGCAGGAGCTTGCAAACCCCGCTGACCAGCCGGAGAAAGCCGTGCTGCCTGCGTGACAGCATGGCTGCGGGGCAGGGGAAATAGCACAGGAGAAGCTGGGGGCTAGCCTCCCCAGCCAGGAGCTCAAGGGCCGGGCAGGACGGTCCCGTGGGCCGTAGTTTGCCCACCTCTGTCTGTGTGCTGCCCCCACCCTGCCCCGAACACTGACTTCACAGCTCCCATTGGCCAGGGACTGCGGCTGCAGGTGGAGGCAGTGCGCAGAGCTGCTTGGCCGCACCTCCGCCTAGGAGCAGCAGCAACATGTCACCACTTGCAGGGAGCTGCCTGAGGTGAGCGCCACCCAGATCCAGCACCCCAAAACCCCTCCCACGCCCCAGCCCTGAGCTCCCTCCTGCACTCAAACTCCCTCCCTCCATCGGTAAGTATAACTCATAGTTAACCGGAATTTTTGACTAACTGGCACCCCCCATTCTCCCAACATGCCCGATAAAAGTTTTTACTATACTCATTTTTATGTAGTTGTAGCTGTATATCAGATCACTATCACAAGTAAATCCCTCACCAAGAATTACTTGGCTCACTTAGTTTAGATCCTCTGTATACCTTGTTGTTACATCAGGGTGTTAGGAGGATTTGGGGTTTTTTATTGGAGCAATGATCAGTAAGTGTTTCCCCCATTTTCAGCCGTTGCTTCAAAATGCTGGTGTTTAAACTTGGCCAGTATGGATTATCTGGCTGTTGAATGCACTCATCTTACAAGCTGTACCATTTGGGTAGATCCTTGTGAGAACAGTGTGCAGGATCAGGGCCTCATTTTGTAGCTCAGTTCAAGACTTGGCAGGCAGATAAAAAATGATCTCTCGTAAATTAGTATTTTTAGTTTTTGTATTAGCATGAAAGAATGTGTTTGTGCATAACAAATAATCAGTTTTACAGATTCTGATATAAATGAGTCATTTTTACATTGCATATAATAGTATCCCCGTCCTCTCTAAGGACACCAGCAAAGTTTTTTTTTATGTGCTAGACCAATCTTCTACAAAAAATGAACCAACCTGTGTTGACAAAACTCTAGCAGTGTGGGAGAGAACTACATACAAATGTAGAATTTAACTTGCCTATGGCATTCACAGAAAATCCAAAAATATATTTTAAATGCTTTTTTTGAGTGGCATTGGTAAATTCAGACTCTTGGGAGTGTACCAATGGTCCATGCTACGCTGTTGACGCATACCCAAGAATCTGAATGTGAAGAGGTCAACTAAAAACCAACCAACCAACCAAAGCCCCCCTCTGGTTACAGGTGAGTAACCTTTATTTGTTACACTATATATCCATTCCTTAGTCGTCCCCTACCAAATTCACCATCCATTTTGGTCAATTTCACAGTCATAGGATTTTAAAAATAGTAAATTTCATGAGTTCAGATATTTAAATCTGAAATTTCATGGTGTTGTAACTGTAAGGATCCTGACCCAAAAGGGAACTGTTGGGGGAGGGTCACAAGGTTATTGTAGGGGGGTTGCAGTATTACCAGTCTTACTTCTGCACTGCTGCCGGCAGCATGCTGCCTTCAGAGCTGGTCACCTGGCTAGCAGCTGCCACTCTCTGGCCACCCAGCTCTGAATGCAGCACAGAACTAAGGGTGGCAATACCGCAACCCTCCTACAACAACCTCCTTTTGGGTCAGAACCCCCAGGTTGAAAAACGCTGATCTCCCCTGTGAAGTCTGTATAGTACAGGGTAAAGGTACACAAAAAAACGGATTTCATGGGGGAGACCAGATTTCACAGTCCATGATGCTTTTTTTCATGGCCGTGAATTTGGTATGGCCCTATTCATTAGTATTCAAAACTTCCATATTATGTTACTGTTGTAACACTTGTCTGTCCTTTCTTCTGCCGCTTCCCTCCAGGTTTTTATCTGATTTTGTCATGTGTCTTGATATACATTTTAAAGTTCTTCAGGTCAGGAATGCTTTCTTATTGATCTGTAAACTGCTGCTTGCATTGATGATACTGTATAAATAATAGTTTGGGAGAGGCTTAATTTTCTACGTTGGGTATGGTCAGAAATAACACCCTTCAGCCTCAAATCTGCTAGGTGTAGCTGTTTTAATATGCTGAAAGAGCTTATCCTCTACATAAAAAAAAAAAGAAAAAAAAGAAAAAAAAAAAAAGAAAAGGAAACCCATGCTTTATAAACCTGCTATGTGCATAAAAAGAGAAGTACTCAACTTCACAAATCCACCATTTTCCTTTCCCATTAAAGATGTGGTGTTCCAGTCTGGAACAGTTATTTTAACACAGACAATTTCTGTTTAAGAAGGAAAAATATTAAATACAAACCCTATGTTAATTCAGCTTTATAGTGGAGAACTTAAAAGCACAAGTCAGAAAAATAAAAATCTTTACATGTACGTATGGAGATTAGAATTTTTATATACCGTAATAGTTATACAAATGAGTACACACTCAGAAGGCGCTAATAACTGGACTTCCATCTATTTAAATTTCCCAGCTGCCCTACTGAGGTTTAAATCCTTTACAGGAGGGACCATTTCTAATAGTGAGAGGTTAGTTCAGTATTCATGTTTGTTCATTCTTTGGCCACTTGTCTATGAATCAAGCTGGCTTTTGGTTGATGAAAGTACTTCTTCAGCTGTTACAAGGGCAGTCATCCAACAGTTGCGCTGGTTGACTGGCATAGTCAGTGTAATGGTATTTGGTGATAGTTGTTTGGCACTTGAACAGGAAAATTATTTCATTTATACTTTTCTTTCAAATGAAATTTAAATGGCTACATGAAAAATAAATAAGTAATCTTTTAATAATCATAATTAAATTTGGTAGTATGAGTGTATGGTAACTATACATGCACCAAAGAAGACTACTGGCAATTTGTGGATGTCACGGTATGCACTGCTTGTAATACAACAGGAGACCATCTTGTGTTTAAAATGTTCTGACATGTATCTAGGTCGGGGTGGACAAACTTTTTGGCCCGAGGGCCACATCAGGGTTGCGAAAGTATATGGAGGGCTGGGTAGGGAAGGCTGTGCATCCCCAAACAACCTGGCCCCTGCCCCTATTTGCCCCCTCCCACTCCTCCCCCTGACCCATCCAACCCCCATGCTCCTTGTCCCCTGACCACCACCTCCTGGGATCCCTGCCCCCCAGGACCCCACCCCCTATCCAACCCCCCCTTCTCCCTGTCCCCTGACTGCCCCAACCCCTAGCCATACTCCCGACTCTTGGCAGCCCCCCTGGACTCCCACACCCTATCCAACCCCACCCCCCTTTCCCCATCCCCTGACTGCCCCCCCAAAACCTCCACCCCATCCAACTGCTCCCTGTCCCCTGACTTGTCGTCCCCCCCCCCCCGCCCCCAGAACCCCTGACCCATCCAACCGCCCCCTGCTTCCTGTCACCTGACTGCTGCCCCCGGGACTCCCTGCCCCCTTACCATGCTGGAGCCAGCCACACCGCTGTGCTGCCCAGCAAAAGCGGCGGCTAGAGAGCTGGCGGAACGGTGTGCTCGGGTTGCAGGGGAGGGGCCGGGGACTCCAGCTGGGAGCTCAGGGGCCGGGCAGGACGGTCCTGTGGGCCGGATGTGGCCCACCTCTGATCTAGGTACATGCAACGTGATATAAAGAAATAAGGCAGCCTTTATTAACTACCCATCAGTTATGAATAAATATAGTCAAGTAAATTGCTCAAAAACACTATTATAGATCTGATTTGTTTGTCTCTCTTTCTCTCTTTTTTTTTAATATATGTAGGGTGTGGATTCAGGATTTGTTCCCAGTGTTCAGGATTTTGATAAGAAACTTACAGAGGCTGATGCTTATTTACAGATCTTGATAGACCAATTGAAGGTATGTTGAACTAACACTTGTGCACCTACAGAGATAGTAAATATTGTCAGGTGCTCTTTGGGTCTTCTCTGGAACTTGTCTCAGGCCCTGTTCTATGGGCAGCTGTGGTGGGGAATCATCCATATTTCAGAGCCACAATCCAGTGTCAGAGAAGAAATTATTTGACACAGTAAAAGCAGAAGAGAGAGAATGAATTAGTTAAGGCAGATGTGACCATATGAGAAGCCTATCAAACGCTTAAGTATTTTTCATCCCTGGGGTTTGCCAATGACAGTTTTATCCTTTTCTTTTCTTTGCTCTCTGGGTCTACCATAGAAAAGAATATTGAAATGAGGAGACGATTACAAAAAGTAACAATGAAAATTCAGACTAAAAACTATGTTGAATTTGAGAAGAGAATTCTGTGTTGAGATGAACGGAGATCTTGGAAGCATGTATCACTCAAGTAAAATTGAGTTAGAAAATTAGAGTAACTTTAAATATATGCCTTCTTTCAAAATGGGGTTTCTATCAAACATTAAGAGAATTTGCCTTCTGTTATATTCAGTGAGTTAACCTTGGGGAATTGGCAGAGATGGGTTAAATAAATGAATTTCAATTTGTAATGGAATCCTTAAAATTATCATCTTGCCCTTGACATCTAATTTTTTTCCCCCTGAAGAGGAATCCAGCCTGTGCTGTTGCTCCTGCACATAGTGCTTGACTGGGGTTGGCAGCTGAGGAAATTTTGCTGCTGTATTTGTGTGAATCTGATACTTGACCATGGGTAAATCGCTCTGTAGGAGCAGCTAAAATGGAATACTTTTCTGTTCTGCTTATGTGTTTTGCGGTTAGGTGGGGAAGATGAGGATTGACAAGCTCGTATCTCCCACCACACTATTGGAAACAGCAGAAGATCATACTTTGGCAGTTTCTGCCTACAACATTTTCCCCTGACCCAGCCGATTAAAACTGATTAAGACTTCTACAGTTATGTTCTGCTTCTCTTGCTGATATTCTTGGGCAAGCACTGTGTGTGGGAGCATCAGCACAAATTTGGTCTTGTTGGTGGGAAAGGAGTATGTGCACTAAGATGGAGTTGAGTGAGAGAGGCATACAGAATAAAGAGCTTGGCCCACAGCCTAATGATTTAGGACACAGCGTTGTCCCTTGCTGTCGTGTCAGCAGGGGTGAGGAGAACATCCGAGGCAGCATTCATCTCTGGAGGAAAGGATATGCCTAACTGTGCTCTTCAGCAGTCACCTGAGACTGACTGAAGAAAAGATTGAAACCAATAGTTGAGAGGGAGGACAGTAGAAACAAGGGATGGGGAGAGACTTACAGAAACTAAGGCATGGGGTTTTGCAGAACAAGATATCAGCATTCAAGGAATGGGAAGTGTGGCACCAGAGAAGATAGGAGAAGTGACTTGCTGAGTTTTAGAGAGGAGCTAGCATTTGAGGTTTTTTTTATTCCATTGCAATATCTTATTAAATTTGGTAGCTGAAAGTAACTTAGCCCTAGTCTACACTAGAGGGGGGGGATCGATGTAAGTTATGCAACTTCAGCTACGTGAATAACGTAGCTGAAGTCGACGTACTTAGATCGACTTACTGTGATGTCTCCACCGTAGTGAGTCTACTGCTGCTGCTCTCCCGTTGACTCTGCCTGTGCCTCTCGTGGCACTGGGGTACAGGAGTCGACGGGAGAGCGTTCAGGGGTCGATTTATCGAGTCTAGACTAGACGCAGTAAATTGATCCCCGCTGGATTGATCCCCGCCCGCTGATCCGGCGGGTAGTGAAGACATATCCTCAGAAAACTAAAGCGCTAAAATGTTTCAGACTCTCCCCTCTGCTTCCCCGTCTTCTTTTTTGGAGGGAAAAAGTGTATGTGTGCATCTTTAGTGTATGGTCGTGGTGCACAACATGCAGTCTGAGAGCCAGACAGATCTGTGGAGAGAGAAAATGCACCCGTTGTCCCTCTTAACCCTCTCTCTGCAGGGCAAGAACGAATCTGATTAACCTCTAGTTTTTATTGATGGTGAATTCTAACTCATCTTTCAAGGGAGTTACAAATTCAAACTACTATTTATTTATTTATTTATTTATTTATTTATTTTACATTTAATTTGGACAAATTATGGTTGTATTCAAATTAGGTGCAGCCCTTGGGCTATTGGTAAGATGTTAGGATGGCTCCCAATGTCAACGGTTGGGCTCCTCAGTATAAACTGGCTGCCTTTACAGCATTTGAATTAGTAGGAGCAGATCGATGCTTAAGGATCTAAAATTGTGGGGTCATGCAAACATCCCAGGTAATGAACAGAAAAGTTAAAAAACTAAAGCAGAATTGTCTGTCTGTAAGTGGAATCATATTTGTGAAGTGCCATTGAGTCTTGAAATAGATTTCAGAGGTTTTTTCCTTCTTCACATAAATCAAATTTGGGAGGTTTAATGGCCAAAATCCCTTTTTTTGGTCTGGCACGTCGTCATAGAGTCTAAGGCCAGAAGGGACCATTGTGATCATTTAGATTGACCTTCTATATAACACAGACCATCAGACTTACACTCTATAAATTTAATTTTGGGGATCTTTTGGGGGGGAAGCGGGGAAGTAGTATATCCATGGGTCACAGGTTTCAGAGGGGTAGCTGTGTTAGTCGGTATCAGTAAAACAACGAGGAGCCCTTGTGGCACTTTAGAGACTAAAATTTATTTGGGCATAATGTTTCATGGGCTATAACCCACTTCATCAGATGCATGGAGTGGAAAATACAGTAAGCAGGTATAAATATACAGCATATGAAAAGATGGGTGTTGCCTTACCCAGTGCGGGGTCAGTGCTAACGAGGCCAATTCAATTAGGGTGGAAGTGGCCCATTCCCAACAGTTGACAAGAAGGGTTGAATATCAACAGAGGAAAAATTACTTTCACAGATATCTTGAATTGCTTACCACACCTACTTATTAAATGTGTCCTGCCTTTTTGACTGCTTTCAAAATGTAATTTAGTGTATTTGTCTAAGCTAAGACCGTAATAAAATAACTTGGCAATGAAGTTTGTCCAGTAATTTTACCTGTTCTCATCTTAATCCTGTATTTCATTTTTCTTCTGTATTAAAGATAAAAGTAAACGTGAGCTGACTTGTTTTGAACTGTGGAAAGTTTGAAATCATTATATAATGTTTTGCTATGGGACAGATTCACAAGCACCAGCAATTATTAATACTAAATCTATATCAGGATAGGACTCAGAATGCTTGATGAGGATTGGGGACTCCATTGTGCTAGCTTCTGTGGAGACCTAGTGCTAAACAGGGTCCTTACTCCAAATATCTATTCATCTCAGATAAGAGAAAAGAACAGATAAGCCTGTTTGCTGGAGGTGTTCTGAACAATGTGTCTGTTCTTAAATGGTAACTCATTCTTCCCATAAAACCTGACATCAGAACAGCCTTCTTTGTCCAAAGAGTGCTGAATGGAACTCCCTATGTATCTCATCAACTCTACCTTTTTAATCAAGTGCAGAACAATGACAGGATGGGAATCGAAAGACTGAGCCTCAGGGCATGTCTTCACTAGCAGTGTTAAAGAGCTGGCCACGGCAGCGCTTTAATCTGGCTGTGTAGTCGCAGCAACACTGGTACTTTACAGTGCTGAAACTTGCAGTGCTCAGGGGAGTGTCTTTTCACGCCCCTGAGCAAGAAAGTTGCAGCACTGTAAAGTGCCAGTATAGACGAGCCCTCAGTAACTGAACGTGAGTGTTGCAGGGAACCGTGGAATGTGAATGACAGTGGCACCATGTCACAAATACTTTAAAATAAATATGAATGAATTGTTGTAGGGGGTCATATTGCTTGGGTTGTACTTGTTTTGTTTTCAAAATCCTAGAGTTTTCCTTTGAGTGCTTGCTCACGTCCATTCCAGTGTAGGTGTGCGCTGTATGCACCACCGCCAGAAAGTTTTCCTGCAGTGCTATCCGTTGGGTCTGTTCTGGTGCCCCATGGAGTTGTGCCCATAGCGCCAGTATATAGGGTCCTGGTGCTCTGCCACCCCATTAGTTCCTTCTTACCAGACTTGGGCAACCTGCTGAGCTGTTTGCAGTTATCTCCCGCACCCAGACACCCAGTTCCCAATGGGGTCCAAACCCCAAATACATCTGTTTTGTTCTGTATAAAGCTTATACAGGGTAAATTCATAAATTGTCCGCCCTCTATAACACTGACAGAGAGAGATGCACAGCTGTTTGCTCCCCCAGGTATTAATTACTTTGGGTTTATTAATAATAAAATCACTTTTGTTTAAGTTTAAAAAGTAGGATTTAAGTGGTTTCAAATAATAGACAGAACAAAATAAGTCACCAAGCAAAATAAAGCAAAAACACGCAAGTCTAAGCCTAATACATTAAGAAACTGATTACAGGTAGTATCTCACCCTTAAAGATGTTCCAATAAGCTTCTTTCGCAGACTAGACTCCTTCCGAGTCTGGACCCAGTCCTTTCCCCAGTACGGGTTCTTGTTAGTTCCAGCAGACATCTCAGGTGGTAAGCAGGAATTTTCTCATGACTGCAGTCCCTTTTGTCCTGCTCCACCCCCTTTTATAGTTTTGGCACAAGGCAGGAATCTTTTGTCTCTGTAGGTCCCCACCCCGCCTTCTAAATGGAAAAGTACCAGGTTTAAGATGGATTTCGTTATCCGGTGACATGGTCACATGTCACTGTAAGACCCCTAGACTCTATTCTTCCTGGGTTGGCCCACACTTACACAGGAAGGCTTGCAGATAAATAAATCATTTACAACCAATTGTCCTAGGCAACGGGAGCCATCAAGATTCTAAACCACCATTAATGGCCCACACTCTGCATAATTACAATAGGACCTCAGAGTTATGCTTCATATTTCTAGCTTCAGATACAAGAATAATACATGCATACAAATAGGAGGAATATAGTCAGTGGATTATAACCTTTGTTATACTTTACAAGAGATCTTTGGCATAAAGCATATTTCAGTTACGTTTACAGTCATAAGCATATTTCCATAAAACATATGGAATGCAAAGTCACAGTTCCCATCCAGGGTATCTGTAGAGTGGCAACATAGTCTTTGGTCCACACTTTTGCAACTCATTATGCTGTCACTCAGCGGGCCAGATTTGGCTGAGAGGTTCTACAGTCTGCTTGTCATTGAACTCCAAGCCCCCCTCCTACATCTGCTTGAGAGTCACCTACGTTGGAATGGACATGAGCAAGCACTTGAAGAAAAAATGGTTGCTGACCTTCTGTAACTGCTGTTCTTCAAGATGTGTTGCTCACGTCCATTTCAAAACCCACCCTCCAACCTCTCTGTAGGAGTTAGCCGGCAAGAAGAAGCTGAGGGGGCAGCGGGATGGCAGGGCTGTGTATACTGGCACTGTGAGGGCGCAACTCTAAAGGCACCAGAGCTGACCTGATGGATACCAGTGAGGAAAACGTTACGGTGGTGGTGCAGGCAGCATGCACACACCTATATTGGAATGGATATGAGCACCACCTCTCGAAGAACAGCAGTTACGGATGGTTAATAACTCTGGGTTTTTTTGTAGTTTCAACCTGTTTGATGTACAAAAAACAGCACTTGCAGTATTTTCACAATTTTTTTTTTTTTTTTTAGCTATTTGATGAGAAGCTTCAGCACTGCATAGATGATGAACAGAGAAAAGCAAGTATACTTTATCTTATATAGATATTTAGGCCTTTTTGACATTTTTGATTATTTTGTTTCCCTTTTCATTAATCTCATATAATTGCGAATCATGTTTGAAGCGTGATTTTCATCTACAGTTGATAAAAATAAATTCTTGATCTGTCTTGTTTAGAACTTTTTACAGGAGTTACATATTCTGAATAACTGGGGGAATATAACTTTATATAATAGGATGAGATTTTTATAACATTAAGATATCACCTTTAAAGCTTTAAAACAAAGTTTCATTCTTTTAAGAAATGGTTCTTATACCTTTTTAGATGTGTGGACAACACAGCATAATTTTAAAACTCCCACATTTCCTCTGGCACAACTGTCATTGACGTATTTGAAGAAATTTTGGTTCATTCATCAATATTTGAAAGTCATAGGTTGAACGAGCATAGTGGAAAAGCATGTAAGGAGCACACTGGGGTTTTAGTTTTAGTTTGTTTTTTTTTAAGCAGTGCACACATTTGGAGCTCTGCACTGCACATATTTAGAGCTCTCCATATGCTAAGAGAGACCTAGTGAAAAGTCTGACTAGCCAGTTTTACATTTGATCACTCTGAGTATATCCTTTCTGGTGGTCTTCCACTTATTTCTCTTCCCCCTTCTCTTGCTACCCAACCCCCAACAAAAGGATTTTTTGGTCAGGGAGGGTTGTGTAAATGTGCAGTCTATAACATATTCACATGCTTTGGGGCTGTATGCTCCAGAATGCAATATGTCATCCAGAGAATACAAAACATGAAACTTTCAGCCAGGCTGTAGCTCACTTCAAAAGCTGATGTATATACTTGCTCCCGTCCAGTGTCATTTTTGGAAGCATGGCAGTAGAACAAAGTGTCACAAATTGCTATTTTTAATAAAGACAAATGTTTTATCAGACTTTTTTTTCTTGGGAGAGTGGGAAGGAAAGAATGTTTCAAAACAAAAAAATTAGCTTGTGAACTTTAATACCTGGAAATAGGGAATTAAAATTAAAGCTATTGCTCAATTATAATAACTATTGCACTGTCACTGTAATGTTAAAATAGTTGGATTTGGGAATTTTTGTATGTTTTGTACCTATTTCTCTGAGTTTTCCCTTGTATTTAAAAGTAAAGCTTCTTCTTTTCAGTATTATTGTTTGAGTACAGTTTGATGCTTCCTCGCATAATATTATGTAAAGGATGTGACTTTGTATATGTTCCTCTTCATGTCTGATGGTCATACTGGCAGATTAGCAATCTTATGCGTTGAGCTTTCTGTCCACTTCTTGGTGGCATGTACAGATTTTAAAATGTATTTGTTGCTCAGTTCAAACATGCTTGGCTAGTCTCTGAACAAGCAACTGCAAGAACAGAACTGATTTTTTTTGTTTTTGTTTTTTAACTCAAAAATTATTCCTTCACTTTTTACCTCTGTCCAGCTGCGCTCATGCAGCTCAGGAAGTACATTAGCCTTCCCTGTGACAGTAAGAAGCACTTGAGTCACTTTTTTAATCCTTGGAGACTTCTTCAAGGATTGTGTTACAGCTAGAGGATGCATTTTCATATTTAGTCTGAGCAAGGCATACATCAGTGGAACAGGAAGACTTATGATTTCAAAGAGGAGGCCAGTTTACCCTTCTTCAGAGTTTTTTGTTTTTAAATGTTGTATCAATAATGTTTTTACTACAGATTCCACTTCTTCCCCATTTAAAACAAACAAAAAGCATCACTTTTTTTTAAATTGAACCTCCCTATCCCTTTGGGCTAAAACAGGTAAGGAATTCTTTGGCAGCAGCTTAATGCTTCTGTTTCCTTAGATAAGGATTAAGCTTTTCACTATACTTTGGCTAAGCAATTGTTCCACAGAGATACGGTTTGAGGGAAAGTTATGCAGCTGGAAATCCATTCTACACTCTTTCCCGCTAGGTCTTCATTAAAAATTCTAGCAGAAGCCTGTTTGTTTTTTTTCTTTCCATGTTTTGTTGAATGATTCATAAGTTTAAATGGGCGATCAGAAGACAGGTTTTCTTTTCAGTTGGAATCAAAGTAGAGTGAAAGTGTTGTTTCAAGATGAACTGTTTGAACTCAAGTTAGCTGTTGTGTTCCAGCAGACCAAAGTCAGGCATTTTTAGTATCCTGTAATTTCTTTTGAAATTCAGTATGGTGTTTATATGCAGGGCAGGATTGGAAATGTGAACCAAAACTAATTAGCTTTGAGCATTGGGTCAAGCATTGTTAGTATTGCAAAGAGCCATGAAATAATGACCTCCTAAACAATTGAGCACAACCTGTTTTTTCAGATGGAAAAAGTCTCTTTCCGGTACTGCCAGGCAATCACTTTATGATAATATGATAGGTAGTAGCTAGGATGCTTTTACAAATAGATGTCAGATAGTCATTGTTCTTCTTCGAGTGCTGTCCCTGTGGGCGCTCCACTCTTGGTGTTGGTGCGTCCTGGCGCCATTGATCAGAGATTTTCGATAGCAGTGCCTGGTCGGGAAGCAGGCGCTCAGTTGGTATCTCCCGTCTCCTGCTCTGTTTTACCCGCCTTCTGCCATATATTTCAAGTTATAGCTGTCTCGGATGATGATCCCACACACGTTGTTCATTTTAAGGACACTTTCACTGCAGATTTGACAAAATGCAAAGAAGGGACCAATGTGAGATTTCTAAAGATAGCTACAGCACTGGACCCAAAGTTTAAGAATCTGAAGCGCCTTCCAGAATCTGAGAGGGATGAGGTGTGGAGCATGGTTTCAGAAGTCTTAAAAGAGCAACACTCCGGTGCAGAAACTACAGAACCCGAACCACCAAAAAAGAAAATCAACCTTCTGCTGGTGGCATCTGACTCAGATAATGAAAATGAACATGTGTCAGTCTACACTGCTTTGGATTGTTATCGAGTGGAATCTGTCATCAGCATGGACACATGTCACCTGGAATGGTGATTGAAGCATGAAGGGACATATCAATCTTCAGTGCATTTGGCACATAAATATCTTGACACTGGCTACAACGGTGCCATGAGAACACCTGTTCTGTTCTCACTTTCAGGCGACATTGTAAAAAAAGAAGCAGGCAGCATTGTCTCCTGCAAATGTAAACAAACTTGCTTGCGTTGGTGATTGGCTGAACAAGAAGTAGTAGGACTGAGTGAACTTGTAGGGTCTGAAGTTTTACATTCTTTTGTTTTTGAGTGCAGGGTGTTTTAATGTAATTCTACATTTGTACATTCAACTTTCATGATAAAGAGATTGCACTACAGTACTTTTATTTAGGTGAATTGAAAAATATGATTTTTGTTCTTTTACAGTGCAAATACTTGTAATAAAAATACATATAAAGTGAGCACTGTACACTTTGTACTCTGTGTAATTGAAATCAGTATATTTCAAAATGTAGAAAACATCCAAAAATATTTAAATAAATGGTATTCTATTATTAGTGCGATTAATTGCAATTAATTTTTTTAATCACTTGGCAGCCCTAATTTAAATGTATCCTAATTGTTAATTTAGTGGAAAGTCTAAAAATAATTATTTTGGAAGGCATCTTTAACTAATTTTGTCTTTCTTCGGGTTAACCAGTAATGTACCAGTTCTTACAATTATTACTGTAACTGAACCCTGAAATGGCAGTTGCCTCTTCATTTTAGTTTCAGCTATTGTAGGTTCTGTCCCCAAAGCCTTTCCTTCTGTTGGGAATTGTGATTTTACTGCTATGCTATAGATGTAAAGTTTTTTTTCTAATTGACTTTTTGGTATGGATTTATGGCAAATAGGAATGCTCTGAAGAGATTATAAATTACCATTATTTTGGGTCACAAAACAAATGAAGCTACAATATCATGTTGTCTGGTTAAAAATAGATAACCTCTTAAAAACAAACAAGTCTTGAGAACTTGTTTTGTCTCTTACCCTAGGGTCTATCTTTTTCCCTTTAGAGCTTCAGACTTAGGGTATGTCTACAATGCCCATGTTACAGTGCGGCTACGGCAGCGCTGTGACATGGGTAGTGTAGACACGCTTTATCACCAGGGGAGAGCTCTCCTGGCAATTAATTAAAATAAAATATAAATAAATAAGTAAAACCCCACCCCATGGGAGCATGGCTCCCGGCGATAAAACTCTGTCTATACAGGCCCTTTTCAGTGCTATAACTTTTGTTGCTGTGCGGGGTGTTTTTTCGCACCCATGAATGACGAAAGTGGCAGTGTAGACATAGCCTTAGACAAGTAAGGTTATTTATTCATATGATCATAAGGAATGGAATGAATGCCCTTACTACAGCCTCTTTTTAGGGACTAAGAAGAGGGGTGTCTTAATAAACAGTACCTTCTTTTTTTATATTCTTAAAATATAAGAGATTCTAACCAGTACTCTGTGTGGAGGGACAGCGGGGGAGGTGTGGGAGTATAATGTAAAAGGGGAAAAAGTTGGTAGAAGTGTACATAGCCAGTCCCTTCTGCAGTTTGCCTGTTTGCAAGGGGTCAGCATAATGCATAAAAAGGAAGACTGGGGTCCTGCAGTTAGGGCAGAGGACTGGGAGTCGGGTGACCTGGATTCTATTCATGGCTCTAGTGCTGACTTGCTGTGTGACCTAGCATAAATCATTTTTTGTCAGTGCCTCAGTTTCCACATCTGTAAAATGGGGGTAGAGATACATTAACCTCTTTAATAAAGAGTTTTGTGATCTATGGATGAAAGCACTGTTGTAACCGTGCCTCCGTGGGTCACAATTGAGAATACCAAGTTCAGGACAAACTGCTGAAAAATAGGGCAGATACACCCCAAAACTGGTGGTTATTCTCCGTTAGGATATACCAAACCAGCAACAAGAGTAAACTTCTGTTTCACCACACTGGCTAACAAGAAGTTAGAGCTGCAGTTTCGTTAGGCATTCCAGTCCTTGTATCACCACCAAAAACACTAAATTTTAAGATGAGTGGTTCTTTACAACCAATTTAATCAAATGAAAGGTTCTTTTGATCCCAAAGGATCAGCCACATACCCAGGGCAATATATAACTGAGATTTTACCCAAAATTCACACCAATGCTTTAGTATTTAAAATCTAAAGGTTTATTTATAGAAAGAAAGAAAGGTGAGAGAGTTAAAACTAGTTAAAGGAATCCAATACATACTATAATTGCAAAGTTCTTGGTTCAGGCTTGTAGCAGTGGTGTAATAAACTGCTGGCTTAAGTCAAGTCTCTGGTTGCTTCCAAATCATTGGAAGGTCCTCAGTCCTTTGGTTAGAATGCTCCCATTAGTATAAATTCATAATCCAGAGATTTGAGCAGGAAAGAGGCAAAATGGAGGTGTTTCCAGTGCCTTTTATAACTTCTGCCATGTGGAGGGAAATCCATTGTTTCAAACAAAGCCCTCAGCACAGGTAGTGGAAAATTGCAGGTAAAAGATGGAGTTTGGAGTCACATGGGCAAGTCACATGTCCAAGCATGATTTCACTTAGTAGTAGGAGGAAAGTCCATTAAGTGTAGATAGGCTTCTCCCATGGTCCATTATGAGTTGTGTTCCTTGATGAGCCACTTAATTTGAATAGTCCCTTCACGATGTGCAGGCTAAATACCTTGTGGGCATTACCCCAGGAGCAAACATTTGAAATACAAGTTTAGGGCCAATACTCGAAATTTGAAATACAAAAATGATACATGCATACAAATAGCATAATCATATTCAGCAAATCATATCCTTTCCATAGGCACCTTACTTGACAACCTTTTTACAAGATTGGTTGCAATTATATAACAGTGGTAGCAACAGTGATCTACATGGTCATATTTTAATCAGATAACGTCACAACTGTATAAGAGCAAATGTTGTTGTTCTGTTATGTGAGAACATGCCAGGTCATCAATATCAAAATCTCAGTGGCGGTATTACCAGAGAAAGGAACTGTTGCCTAGTCTGTCAATTCTGTATTAGTACATTGGTTAGAGAATCCAGTGAACACTTGGTAGTTTAGCAGGTTCTGCCTCATTTCCAGACCCAGAAATATTAGTTATTACAAGAATCCTGGTGTGCACGAGCGAGACAGTCACAGTTTGGAAAGGCGTTCTGTCCTTGTAATATTTTTATTAGCACAATTAGCAAAAGTACAAACACTCTAATCCAGGGGTTGGCAACCTATGGCACGCATGCCAAAGACGGCACGCGAGCAAATTTTTAATGGCACGCTGCTGTCTGCTGGGGACAGCAGTGCGCAATTAAAAATCCGGCCCGGCCCGCTCTTCTCCGCCCACTGCTCTCTCCTTGCAGGGCAGGCAAGCTTCCCCCTTTCCCTGCCTCTTCCCCCAGTGTGCATGGTTCCTGCCCCTCCTCCTCTGCCTCCCTGCGGCCAATCAGCTGACTGCCCTTGCCACGGAGTGGGAGAGGGAAAAGCGGGGCCGCAGCGTGCTCTCTGCTCCGGGGACCTTGGGGAAGGGGGTGGAATTGGCATATTCCCTCCAGCCCCCTGCCGTGAGCTGCTCTGGGTGTGTGTGAGCACCCCCACAACCCCAGCTAATGCCCCCAGCCCTCTGCCCTGACCCATGAACCCTCCTCACACACACCCAGCCCTCTACCCTGACCCCTGCACCCCACCCCACATCCCAGCCCCGTGTCCTGACCCCTGCAGCCCCCCACAACCTCAGCCCTGACTCCGGCACCCCCCACACATACCCAGCCCTCTACCCTGACTCGGCACCCTTCTCGCACACCCCCACACCCCATGCCCTGACTCTTGCACCCCCACATACGCACCCCCACATCCACATCCCCATCCCCACCCTGAGCACCAAACGGGAGCTCCTGCACATGCACACCCACATTCCCACCTGCACCCCTCGCACCAAATGGGAGCTGCCAGGTAAGCACTCCACACCCACACCTCCTGCCCCAACCCTGAGCCCCCTCCCTCATTCTAGCTCCTGGCCAGACCCTGCACCCCAACCCCCAGCCTGCTCCTTCACCCCCCAGGCCCGTTCTCTGCACTCCCAGCCTCATCTCAGTGCAGAGAGAGGAAGAGAATGGGCCAGAACCAGGGAGAAAGTAGGTACCTACTCTATGTGGACAGGGCTGGGATCCCAGACCAGCAGTGGTCTGAGCGGGGCCAGTAGCTGGGACCCTGGCTGGCAGAAGCCGGCAGACGGAACCCCAGACTGACAGCGGGCTGAGCCGCTCAGTCCACTGCTGGTCTGGGGTCCCGGCTGCCGGCCCTGCTCAGCCCACTGCCGGTCTGGGGTTCTGGCTGCTGGCCCCTTGCCAGCCAGGGTCCTGGCCGCAGGCCCCGCTCAGCCCGCTGCCGGCCTAGGTGAACAGAACCCCAGGCCAGCAGCGGGCTGAGCGGGCCGACGGTGTAAGATCAGCATTTTAATTTAATTTTAAATGAAGCTTCTTAAACATTTTGAAAACCTTGTTTACATAAAACAATAGTTTAGTTACATAATATATAGACTTAGAGAGAGAGACCTTCTAAAAAATGTTAAAATGTAGTATTGACACGTGAAACCTTAAATTAAAGTGAATAAATGAAGACTCGGCACACTCCTTCTAAAAGGTTGCCGCCCCCTGCTGTAATCCATCAAAGTAGATCGAGATGATATAAGACTGTCAGTACATTTAATTGTCCATATACTCACACCATCCCTTGCGGAGACCCCAAAGGAGGTGAGACAGGCACTCTATGAGTGGTTGTCGTGTCCCTGGCATGCCAAGATCCCAGTGGCTTAGGCAATGGTTAGCCCTGATATAGGGTTCTGTGGCCTCCGTGAATATTCGTAAGGATGTCTTGCCTCCTCCATCCATTTCTAGACTTCTTCACCCTGATATTGTTGGGGTGCTCTCTCCTTATAGGTTAGTATATTAATTACTTTAATCTTATTGGCATATACCTCAGTTAGTTCTTCTTCGAGTGCTTGGGACCTCAATTTGGTTCTGTCCAGACTTCTGGGGCTGCCATTTGAGCCCTTGGCGACGTGCTCCCTGCTCTCTCTCTCATACAAGGTGGTGTTTCAGGTAGCGATAACCTCAGCTAGGAGGGTGTCTGAGCTCAGGGTCCTAACATCAGAGCCTCCCTACACCATGTTCTAAAAGGACAAGGTTCAGCTCAAGGCTCACCTGGCTTTTCTCCCAAAGGTTGTCTCCCTATTTCACATCAACCAGGCCATCTTCCTTCCTGTATTCTACCCTAAGCCACACTCCAGTGCCAGGGAGCAAAGGCGTGACTCATTGGATGTCCGCAGAGCACTAGCCTTCTACATCGAGAGAACAAAACTGTTCCAAAGGTCCATCCAATTATTTATGGCAGTGGCAGGCAGAATGAAAGGTCTTCCTGTCTACTCTCAACATATCTCGTCATGGATCACGTCATGCATTTGGGAGTGCAACAACTTGGCAAAGGTGCCCGCTCCTGCGATCATTGTGCACTCTACCAGGGTTTAGGCCTCTTCAATAGCATTCCTGGCACAGGTTCCCACCCAGGAAATCTGCAGAGCAGCAAAGTGGTTCTCCATACACACTTCCGCCATGCACTATGCGATTATCCAGCAAGCCAGAGATGATGCGGCCTTTGGAAGAGCAATGCTCCAATCAGTGGACAATTCTGCCCGCACCTCCTGAATTTGGGCTTGTCAATCACCTGATTGGAATTGACATGAACGGGCACTCAAAGAAGAAAAAACAGATACTCACCTTCTCATAACTGTTGTTTTTCGAGATGTGGTGTTCATGTCCATTCCAATACTCTCACTCCTGCTCCTCTGTCGGAGTAGCTGGCAAGAAGGAACTGAGGGAGTGATGGGTCGGCAGGGCCCTATATTGGGCGCGATGAGGGTGCAACTCCATGGGGCGCCCAGGCTGACCCTACAGACACTACTAAGGGAAAAATCTGAGTCTTGCGAGCTGCAAGTGACTCTTTAATGTGTGTCCTGCGGCTCTTTGTAGCATATGGTATTAAAACACTGTGTGATTTAGTTATTAACCAATTGTAGTTGATAAAATAATACTCATTTTGCTGTGAGAATTATAAAATCCCCCATCATGCTGTTTAAATATGAATATTATAGCTGTCAAACCATTTTTTTAAAATCGCAATTAATTGCGAGATTAAAAGAAGTTGTGGTTAATCGCAGGTTTAATCACATTGTTAAAGAATAATAAAATGCCAATTTAAATTTAATGTAAATATTTTTGTGTGTTTTTCAACATTTTCAGATATTGATTTCACTTACAACACAATACAAAGTGTACAGTGCTCATATTTCTTGTTACAAATATTTGCACAGTCAAAAATGAAAAAGTCAAAGCATGAAGGGGCATACCAAAGTTTAGCATGTCTGACACATAATTACCTTGCTATGCTGGCTACAACAGTGTCATGCGAACTCCTGGTCTCACTTTCAGGTGACGTAAATAAGATGACAGTATTCTCTCCTGTAAATGTAAACAAACTTGTTTGTCTTAACGATTGGCAGAACAAGTAGGATTGAGTGGACTTGTAGGCTCTAAAGTTTTACATTGTTTTGTTTGAGTGTAGTTATGTAAAATAAAAATCTACATTTGTAAGTTGCACTTTCATGATAAAGAAATTGTACTACAGTACTTGTATGAGGTGAATTGAAAAATATTGTTATCTTTTTTTACAGTGCAATATTTGTAATGAAAAATATAAAGAGAGAACTGTACATTTTGTATTCTAGGTTGTAATTGAAATCAGTTTGAAAGTGTAATTTGAAAATATAGAAAAATATCCAAAAATATTTATAATCAATTTAAATTGGTATTCTGTTCTTTAACAGTGTGATTAAAACTGCAATTAATTGTGACTATTTTTTAATTTAGTTAATTTGCTTTAAGAAAAGGAGTACTTGTGGCACCTTAGAGACTAACAAATTTATTTGAGCATAAGCTTTCGTGAGCTACAGCTCACTTCATCGGATGCATGCAGTGGAAAATACGAGCGGGGAGATTTATATACATAGAGAACATGAAGCAATGGGTGTTACTATACACACTGTAATGTGAGTGATCAGGTAAGGTGAGCTATTACCAGCAGGAGAGCGGGGGGCGGGGGAAAGCTTTTTGTAGTGATAATCAAGGTGGGCCATTTCCAGCAGTTGACAAGAAAGTCTGAGGAATGGGGTGGGGAGGGGGAGGGAGAGGGAATAAACATGGGGAAATAGTTTTACTTTGTGTAATGACCCATCCACTCTCAGTCTCTATTCAAGCCTAAGTTAATTGTATCCAGTTTGCAAATTAATTCCAATTCAGCAGTCTCTCGTTGGACTCTGTTTTTGAAGTTTTTTTGTTGAAGAATTACCATTTTTAGGTCTGTAATCGAGTGACCAGAGAGATGGAAGCGTTCTCCAACTGGTTTTTGAATGTTATAATTCTTGACGTCTGATTTGTGTCCATTTATTCTTTTACATAGAGACTGTCCAGTTTGACCAATGTACATGGCAGAGGGACATTGCTGGCACGTGATGGCATATATTACATTGGTAGATGTGCAGGTGAACGAGCCTCTGATGTGATTAGGCCCTGTGATGGTGTCCCCTGAATAGATAGGTAGACAGAGTTGACAACAGGCTTTGTTGCAAGGAGTATGTTCCTGGGTTAGTGGTTCTATTGTGTGGTGTGTGGTTGCTGGTGAGTATTTGCTTCAGGTTGGGGGGCTGTCTGGAAGCAAGGACTGGCCTGTCTCCCAAGATCCATGAGAGTGATGGGTCGTCCTTCCGGATAGGTTGTAGATCCTTGATGATGCATTGGAGAGGTTTTAATTGGGGGCTGAAGGTGACGGCTAGTGGCATTCTGTTATTTTCTTTGTTGGGCCTGTCCAGTAGTAGGTAACTTCTGGGTACTCTTCGGGCTCTGTCAATCTGTTTCTTCACTTCAGCAGGTGGGTATTGTAGTTGTAAGAACGCTTGATAGAGATCTTGTAGGTGTTTGTCTCTGTCTGAGGGGCTGGAGCAAATGCGGTTGTATCATAGAGTTTGGCTGTAGACAGTGGATCGTGTGGTGTGTCCTGGATGAGAGCTGGAGGCATGTAGGTAGGCATAGTGGTCAATAGGTTTCCGGTATAGGGTGGTGTTTATGTGACCATCGCTTATTAGCACCGTGGTGTCCAGGAAGTGGATCTCTTGTGTGGAGTGGTCCAGGCTGAGGTTGTTAAGTTCTTGAGTTAACTGCGAATAATTGACAGCCCTAATGAATATATAGTACCGGGGGGTAAACGAAACAATGAATCACACTCTTGTGGCTCTTTTGAGTAATGTTGATCGCTAATTTGGGTCCTGAACCACTGAGGTCTGAATATCACTGCGTTAAGCTATTGTCTTACAGGCTTTCTTGCATTACAGCTGTAACTTATACCTATATCTTACCTTATACCTATGCTTTACCTGGAGCCAATACCTCTACCTATAGGCTACATAACAATGCCCTTTCAGGTTAAAATTTTCAGTATCACGTATTTCAGTGAATAAGTCTTGTCAGCTGAGCATTAAGACTGAGGAATTACTGTAAATGGTGGATGTATAGTGCTTGGATGGCTCTCACCTGATCATGTTGCTGGTTTAGTTCTTAATATGATTTTCTCTTGTCCATTACAAATAATATGCTTTTTTTCGTACGTCTACACATACAGAAGTTAACATATTTTGTTTAATTCTTTAGGTATTTAAAACTTGTAGTGTTCTAGTCCAATATGTAATCAGGGTGAAACTGGGGGCTATGATTCTTGTTTTAGCTACATTATTAAAAATATTTGTTTTGTTTTCACAGAAAATCGAAAATCTCAAAGAAACAACCAATGTAAGTTTCTTTTAACTTTTGCATCTATTATATGTAGACTTTACAGCGAAAAGTCTTATATTTCATCCTGTTTAAATCTTTAAAGTTCTAAAAAGTATGACAGCAGAAAAGGAATTTGCTGCTTTTACAGCTGTGCAAGAACCAGATATTTTGTTTCGTGGGGAGTTTCACAATTTTGAAACCTTAGATTCCATTTCAGAATGGAAGAAAAAATGTTAAACATTTCCTGAAAACAAACATTTGGAAAATTTTTGTTTCAGGACATTTTAAAAGTTTCATTCAGATTTTGACTTTTTGATATTTTTATAGTAAAACTAAAAACTTGAAACAAAATGTCACTTAGAAACAGAAAATTGAAACTGTCCATTAAAAAAAGGTTGAATTGAAAGAACAGTGTTTTCCAGGGGAAGAACATTCCATCAGAAACTGTGTGACCAGCACTAGTGTTTTGTTAGCAAGTGTTTGTCTTTTTCTAAAAAGGGCAAGTAAGGGTATCTCTGTTTAACTTTCATGCCATTGAGAACCCACTTCTCCAGATCTTTCTTGGGCTTTTTCATGTGGTCCTTCTGTGGTTTTGCTCCAACCTTGCTGACACTTCATTCAGAGATACCATTGTTAGGTTGTCTTCCTTCTTCCTGTTCTGTTGTTCTCTGTGGGTCCATCCTTATTATCCCTCCTGTTTTCCTCTTGCACTTACCCCAGGTAAACTCAGCTATTCATAAAAAGAAAAGGAGGACTTGTGGCACCTTAGAGACTAACAAATTTATTAGAGCGTAAGCTTTCGTGAGCTACAGCTCACTTCATCGGATGCATACAGTGGAAAATATAGTGGGGAGATTTTGTATACACACAAAACATGAAACAATGGGTGTTGCCATACAGACTGTAACAAGAGTGATCAGGAAAGGTGAGCTATTACCGTGGGGGGGGGAGAGACACCTTTTGTGGTCGTAATCAAGGTGGGCCATTTCCAGCAGTTTACAAGGACAGTAGGAGGGGAAATAAACAAGGGGAAATAGTTTTTTACTTTGTGCATAGTGATCTCTCATTGTGACTCTTCTGACACTCAGATGTACCTGTCTGTTCCTAACCTCTTCCTACTCTTTCTGGGCATCTCTTCCTGCTTGTCTCCTTATCAATATTCCCACCCTCTATGATTGTCAAGCTGTGGGGTTATCTTTCATTTCCTCCCTTTCCACTTCTCATATCATATCCAGGCTTTCACCAAATCTTGTTTCTGTTTCTATTAAAGTTTCTGAAGTCTGTCCCCGTCTCTGTATCCCTGATGTTGAATCACTGGTTCACCCCTTCCCCAGTCTCCCTGACACTCCTGTGTTCAGTATACCCAAGGTTTAGCAGTTAAAATTGTGTTCTGCTCCCTCCCCATATCCCCTTTGAGATCATGTCAAAATCCCTCTTCCACAGATCTATTCACTGGCTCATAAGTAAAGATGACGTTTGAACTTTGATACTGTACACACATAAGCTATTACCAGCAGGAGAGTAGGGTGGGGGGAGAGAAAACCTTTTGTAGTGATAAACACCCATTTTTCATGGTTTGTGTGTATAAAAACATCTGTATTTTCCACAGTATGTATCTGATGAAGTGAGCTGTAGCTCACGAAAGCTTATGCTCAAATAAATTGGTTAGTCTCTAAGGTGCCACAAGTACTCCTTTTCTTTTTACGAATACAGACTAACAAAGCTGTTACTCTGAAACCTGCACACACACACTCTCCCATCACTCCCCACTGCCAATCTGTACCATCCCCATCTCCTTGCTCCTTTCATCATCTCCTCCCCCGTCTCACCTTCCTGCCATTTTAACATGCTGCTCCCTACAATACAGACAACAGCCCTGTTTTCTGTGATAAGTTTCTTCACACTCCTTCAAACCCACGTCTTTCACCTTGCTGTCCAGGTTTGACTCCCTCTCTGGTATAGTCTGCTCCTCTCCTGTTCCTGTGTCTCAGAATTTCCTTAAAAATATCAGAACTTGCATGATTTGCTCATTATCTAGAACTTGCTCCTCCTTTCTCTTTTCCCTCCCTTCCTTGCCCTCTTAACTTAATCTTCTCTGTCTCTATAATTTAAGTTATGGCTTTGGATTAGGGGATATCTTGGTGGTAGTGGTGGTTTTTTAACTGCATTGGTATGACATTTACATGAAGGCTTATTCATAAATTGTTTCTCTTAAGTTTGAAATTGGTTTCCCTTCCCTCTTGCTCGTGTGTTGTGTTATATGTTGCTTGTATAGTTTCTTTTAACATGCCATATTGACACTTTTTTTGCATGTTCTGTTGTAAATAGGAAAAGGAGAACAATAGATTGTGACTCTACCAACCATGAGTGGCCCTTCTTAACTTCTTAGCCAAAATATTTTAGTTAATGTTCATCATGATCAATACGTTTTTGATAATAGCTTGTATTTTACAGCATTTGTGAGAGAAAGATATTAAATGTTTTATTTCTTTCTCCTAGAGTATGGTAGAATCAATAAAACACTGCATTGTGTTGCTGCAGATTGCTAAAGTAAGTATACTGCTATCCTGAACTTTAAATTGTAAGATACTCTCACAATTGTGAAAACTTGTATTCTCTTTTTTACATTTGCTTAAAATATAAGTCAACACTCTTTTGAAACAATTCTGGTTATATTTTAAAATATGATTGTGATGAATTGGTTCACGGTGCTGTCTGATTTTAACTTTTGTTACTGTATTAGAGAGTTCTGTAGGAAATAAATATGTGTGAAGTTCATACTCAAAACCAGACATTACTCTAGTCTTTGTGCTTTTTGCCAATAAATCATACTTATAAAATTATAAACTGTTATTTGTTTTGAAGCTTTTAGATGTAACAGTTTCATTTTGTAATAACTTGCAAATGTTCTTAGATATGTGGGTAAAGTCTATTATGTTGTAAGAAGAAAGCACTTCCTAAGTTTGAACACTTTTAAGGTTCCTTGAGTAGATAAAACAAGAAAAGTCACGCTTGGCTGTTATAACGTAAAGTTTGCTTCCTGTTTCTGAGTTGATTCTCAGAATGCATTAATAAAAGTAATAATGGTAATGTAGCCAGCAGATCAAGGAGGTACAGTTAAGATGATCTTGTGGTGAGTTCAGATTTTCATGTCTGGTAAGAAGCAGGATGGTAGCAATGATGGTTTTTTACTTGTCTGCCAGTGTTAACTTATTCTCTGTCCCTGGTGAAGAACCTGATGGGTTATCCACGCAAAGTAACCCGCTATAAATTATAAAGTTGATAGCTAGAGAGTCATAGCACAATAACTGTAATATTACCAGCATTGCTTCCAATAGGAACAGAGTGTATGGTGACCTGCTGCAGCCCCGGGTTACTGACTGTCACTGATGTTACTTTGAACCTGCTTCTGAGTGGCATGTAACCTGGGATACTCTTTATTTGTCCTCTGTACTTGCCTTGGGGTACAAGTGAACAGGACATCTCCTCCCAATATATTAATTTCTTGAAAGGGTATTTTCAGGTAGTTTAGGCCCAAAATGTAGGTTTTACAAAACCCAACCTTTTAAAATGCCACTCAACTTCTATATTAAAAGTATTACAGTGAAGAGGGCTTGCAGTTTGGCTAATGCAGTGTTATTAGTCATGCAGGACCCAGAAAGTGAAATTAGCAATAAAAGTAAATGAAACTTGCACTTCACACAGATCGGACAAGAATGAAAACAGCATATTTTTAAAAATCCCTTTTAATATCTAAATTCTGATCCAACACGGTTCTTATAAGACCTTAATGTTTTATTAACATAGATAAGGAATTTTAAAGCATTTTTATTCCCAACCTGACATTGGGCCTTTTTGAAGTAGAAAATTATATTATATGAAAATAAAATACAGGAAATGCACTCTGGCTTTTCCACACCACTTTGGAAAGTGTTCGGTATGCCTCTTAAATTCTGTTTGAGTATTTAAAGTGTTCTTTCTTAAAGTTGTAGTTTTTTGGGACTTACTTGCTCTATTTAGATTGTTAATTACAACACTGTCCAATTTACTGTTTTATGTGCTGCTAGCATATGATACGCAGGCCCCTATTCTGCAAAGAGTTGAGCATCTGCATAAGTATTTGCAGGACTGAGGCCTTGGCAACCTAAGCACACCAACTTGTAATGGAGCTCTTGAATACTTTTAAGAAAATATCGGCTGTATTCTAGACTAAAAATATTTTAAAAAAAAGTTTTCAAAGATAGTGCTCCTGGGCTTAATCCTGTAGTGCCAAGTACATCCTGTGATGCATTGTTGCCACTGGGAATTGGGAGCACTTGGAACCTCGCAGGATCAGATCCTTCTGTATTTAGGGTCAGTTCAGGATTTATGTGAAATTCAGTATGCTCAACTGTCGTCTTAGTTAACTTTTTTTTTCCAAATCATTTTCAAGGGTAATGTATGAACAGCTTTGATTTCTGTTGTAGAGGAGATAAAGTGAGCATGTCCTTAATTGCTAACCAGACAAAATACAGTCAAACTAATTTTAGGAAAACTGTGAAATTGGTGGGGGGGGGGGGAAATTGCATTAACTGCCATGTTTATATGGAATAACAATATTTTAAAAGTTAAAAAATAGATCAAATGTGTTAATGCAACTTTTAAAAACATGGTTACGATTCAGATTGGATTTATAGTAATTGTCTCAAAGGCCATGTAAAATTTGTTCCATGTAAACCTGGAGCTAGAAAAGCCTATTCCTTGGGGTTTTATTTGTAGATTAAATTTAGTCCAAATCTTGACTTGCCAGTTTCCTTATGAAGAAATGTAAGCTTTTAGTGTTAAGGTATCTGTTGGAGAAACAGTATTTTATGTCCCCTTCTGGTCTTTAGTTTCAAAACTAAATACTGTGTGCTAAAATTGTTAAAGCATAATTTAAGGTAGTTTGCTATTGTCACATAGGTTCAGTACATACAAAATTTTGTACCTGGTTTTCATCCCTGTGTAGCTGTACCATTGCTGCCAGTGGTGTAAGGTCGAGTGTAGAGCATGCACAGGCATATTTAGCACCATGTCATCTAATCCTGTTCAGAGTTAGCTGACATTGTGATGAACATCTATGCCTGGCTTATGCTATAATTTTCACTGTAAATAGCACAAGTGCAGCTGCACTGTAGTTGCTAAAATTGGCAACGTTTCCTAATGCAGATTCTCCCTAGGAGGCATTGAAACCTAATCTTCTTCAAAGTCTGTCACAACTGGCTGAGTTGGCTCTTGGTCCCTGTTAAATATAAAATTTCCAGATCTCTCTCATGACCAGGGTGGGTTATGGGGAAGGAGGACAAATATGGCCTATAATCTTCAACTGATACCGATACAAACGTTTGAGTTTTAGTAAGTGGTTTCTTGTAACTGGAAAAGCCTGAAGTAGTAGCACCCTCATCGTGATTGGGGCTCTGTTGTTCTAAGTGCTGTACAGGTGTAGAGTTCGACACAGTTTGTGCCCCAGTGAGCTTACAGATGTAGTATTTGCCTTTACTGAATTGGACCAGTGTTCCCTCAAGTCCTTCCTTTAGCACCAGTAACTAGCTGGTTGCTCATTTAAAAAAATAAGAGAATTACTGTAGATTTTGAGTTTTGCCAGCATGTACACTCTTTTTTTACACTCATTTAGGACTTTTGTAAATAATTCAGAGATAAGTTTTTTGTTTTAATGTTCGGTTTATACACAAACTGGGAAAAGTTAATTGAACATAGAGAAAATATCATATTTCCTACAAGTCCTCCCTCACCATTTTAATTCCTGCCTCCGCCATCTTAAACGCCCTTCACGTGTACGTATAGTTTGTGGCTGCACAGTACTTCTGAATCCTTTAGAAAGCTGCATAGATCTTCTCTTGAATTGGTTTAATTTCTGATGCAAACGTTAGCAATTAGTCCTGTTCATAGCACTTGGATTTTTGTACAACTGCATTGCATTGCATATTGAGGCTAGGTCCATTAATGGCTATTAACCAAGAGGTCCGGGACACGACCCCATCCGCCCAGTGTCCCAAAACCTCTACCTGCCAGAAGATGGGATTGGATGACAGGGGATGGATCACTCAATAATTGCCATTTTCTTTTCATTCCCTCTGAAGCATCTGGCATTTGCTGCTGTTGAGAGACAGGTTACTGAACTAGGTGGAGCATTGGTTTGACCCAGTATGGCCATTCTCATGTTCTTATCCTTTACTTAAAGACAGTTTATTGTCTTGTGTCTGAACTGGTAGCCCTGAAACTGCTTATTGATGTCACTATTATGCTTCCATTTAGTTCTCTATTCTATAAACATTTGAGATTCCAGCATTATTCTCTTTCCAAAGTCCCAGAGGCAAAATCTGGCTAATTTCTTTTTGTAGATTCCTGGGCCAAGGCCAGAAAGGAGCCCTGTTATCTTCTCTGACCTCCTGTATAGCACAGACCATAGAATTTCTCCAAAATAATTCCTAGAGCAGATCTTTTAGAAAAAATCCAATCTTGATTTAGAAATTGCCAGTGATGGAGAATCCACCATGACTCCCTGTAAATTGTTCCAGTGGTTAATTACTCTTACTCTAAAAAAAAAAAAATATATTTACACCTTATTTTTAATCTGAATTTGTCTATCTTCAACTTCCAGCCACTGGATCATGTTATACCTTTCTCTGCTAGATTGAAGAGCCCTCTGTATAAATAAAGACTGAAATTGCCCCATTTTTTCTTGCACGTGTAATGGATCTACATAACTTGTGTTCTAGCAATAATATGTAATATAACTACACTTGTATGTGGAAAGCAGATATTATGCTTTTATTAACTAAGCATACCAGCTCTCAGTAGCTAGAAACTTAGACTTTTTCTTCGAGTAGTGTCGGTGTGGGTGCTGCACTTCAGGTATGCATGTGCCCCTGTGCCTTTGATGGCAGATTTTTTGGTAGCAGTGCCTGTTCTGCCCCAACATGCGCCCTACACATCCTTGTGACCTGTACCAAGGCTATATAGGGCTGCATGGGCGAACGACCCTCAGTTCCTTCTCAACTTGTATATATCTATGAAGGCTGCCTTCTTGGTGACTATCACTTCTACTCAAAGGGTTGGAGAGATGAGGGCTGTAGTGGCAGATCCTCTCTTTACTTTGTTATCCACGAAGGTCTTTATGACCTCATCCAAAGTTCTTACGTAAGATGTCCTCTGAATCATATCAAACAAACTACTCACCTTCCAGGTTTTTTCCTAAGCTGCATCTGTCTACTCAAGAGTCTGCTTTTCATAGACTAGGTTGGGGTCGGCAACCTTTCAGAAGTGATGTGCCGAGTCTTCATTTATTCATTCTAATTTAAGGTTTTGCGTGCCAGTAATACGTTTTAACGTTTTTAGAAGGTCACTTTTTATAAGTCTATAATATATAACTAAACTATTGTTTGTAGGTAAAGTAAATAAGGTTTTTAAATGTTAAGAAGCTTCATTTAAAATTAAATTAAAATGCAGAGCCCCCCGAACCGTTGGCCAGGACCCGGGCAGTGTGAGTGCCACTGAAAATCAGCTCATGTGCCACTTTTGGCATGCATGCCATAGGTTGTCTACCCATGGACTAGATGTTAAGAGGGTGTTAGCCTTTTACTGGACCCCTAGACTCCTTGTTTCTATTGCAGTTATGTACAAGGGAGCGCCTATCTCCACTCAGAGACTTCCTCAATGGATCTCTGAATGTATTATTGCCTGTTATGTTATGGTTTCACTGAGGTTACACCTCCCTTAAGATTGACTGCACACTACTAGTCTATTTCGATAGCTCTGCTCAGATATTACTGTGGCTGAAACCTGCAGGGTTGTAACATGATTCTCTGTGCACACTTTTTCTGACTGCTGTGCCCTAATTCATGCTGTAAGATCAGATGTGGCAGTAGGCATTGCATTTCTTTCTTCAGTGATGGACTCTTCCAAAACTCCTACCTCTTTCAAGTATTACTGCTAGGGAATCACCTAAAGTGGAGCACCCACAAGGACACTACTTGAAGGAAGAGAGGTTACTCACCTTGCCCAGTAACTGGAATTCTTAGAGATATGTATCCCTGTGGGTGCTGCACTACCCGCCCTCCTCTCCTGTGCTTTGGAGCTGCCTCTGTGGACTTTGCGGTAGAGAAGGAACGGAGGGTGGCTTGCCCACCCAGGCTGATATAGCCTCAGAACAGGGCATGAAGATGTGTAGGGCGCATGTGCGGGCAGAATGGGCACTGCTACGAAAAATCTCCAATCAAAGGCACAAGGGCGCATGCATGTAAAAAGTGAAACACTGACAGGGGGACACATCTCAAAGAACTGCAGTTACTGCACAAGGTTTATTTGTTTTTTCTGTATTTCCCCTCCCCCCCCCCGCTTTTTTTTTTTTTTTGGTCAAAATGTGTTCTGTCGAGCCTCGTAGAATCTTTCCCCCTCCATTTAATGGTATTGGCTGTGCTGTTTTATTGAGGTATAGGTTATTCTATCTATTTTACTTCTTTAGAATCATAGAATATCAGGGTTGGAAGGGACCTCAGGAGGTCATCTAGTCCAACCCCCTGCTCAAAGCAGGACCGATCCCCAGTTAAATCATCCCAGCCAGGGCTTTGTCAAGCCTGACCTTAAAAACTTCTAAGGACGGAGATTCCACCACCTCCCTAGGTAACGCATTCCAGTGTTTCACCACCCTCCTAGTGAAAAAGTTTTTCCTAATATCCAACCTAAATCTCCCCCACTGCAACTTGAGACCATTACTCCTTGTTCTGTCATCTGCTTCCACTGAGAACAGTCTAGATCCATCCTCTTTGGAACCCCCTTTCAGGTAGTTGAAAGCAGCTATCAAATCCTCCCTCATTCTTCTCTTCCGTAGGCTAAACATCCCCAGTTCCCTCAGCCTCTCCTCATAAGTTATGTGTTCCAGTCCCCTAATCATTTTTGTTGCCCTCTGCTGGACTCTTTCCAATTTTTCCATATCCTTCTTGTAGTGTGGGGCCCAAAACTGGACACAGTACTCCAGTTGAGGCCTCACCAATGTCGAATAGAGGGGAACATTATAAACATAATGTTAAGAGATGGCAACAGCAAACTGAACAATCTCTTGTGTCAAAGGAATGGGTCATATTAAGTGCATGAGGTTTGGTTTTTCTTTTTCTTTTTAAATTAAAACCAATGGAAACTCATGGCCCTTAATATCTCATCATTAAGTATGTAAAAACAGTGTGTAAGAGATTGCCAACTGTCAGATATTGAAATCAAGGCACCCTATTACTTAATCTAGAAATAGCTCATGAAAAGTACAGTATTGTCACTTTAGATATGAATGCTCTTTAAATGTGTAAATATAACTGCTGCCTTTTCTTGTATTTTTCTATTTGATTTATAGCAGACATTCTTCGCCAATTTAGCTCTTTTTGTTGTCCATAACTTTGACAACTGGAAATTTGGGGAAATATTCTGCAAATGCCTTTTTAGGTTTATACTAAATAAAACTATGACTTACAATACATTAAAAAGTTAAAACTAAATTTAGCTGCTTGTGCTGGCTGATATTACAATACTTGTTGCTAGATAATTTTGGTAAACCCTACCCACATAGGGAGCAGAACTGCAAGCTAAAATGGTGTGTGTGTGCCTGTTGCTAGTGTGATTCCCCTGATTGTGAGGACAGGATTTTTTTTTTTTTCCCCGAGACTCATCTTTATATTGTAGACTTAGGCAAAAAGTTTCACCTGCACTAGTAAGGGAAGCCATGCTAAAAGCCTGCTGGCAACAACTATGATGTATTGTAGTTGTGATAGGTAAGATTTTCAAATGCTTTTAAGTCCTAATTTCAAAAGTCACTTCAGGTTTTTAAAAACAGGTTGAACCATCCCTAAGAGAAACATACAATATGTATAATTGTCACAATACATAACTGATTAAATATAAAAGATTGATGTGTTAATATTTTTAACATTTTTCCTTAAGGACCAAAGTAATGAGGAGAAGCACGCAGATGGACTTATAGTAAGTTTAAATCTAATCTTTTATCTCCCTTTATTTCTGCAGAACATGTGAACAGAGACCTGAATTTCCACTCATTTACAACAAACTTCCTTCTTTCTCTTATTCACTGCTTCAGTTACCTTGTTTTTTTATCTGTTGAAACTTTAGCTTCTGCAGTTGGCCATCCATCATTACCATTAGGAAAAATATTTTCCAGGTTTTCTACTTATCTTTTTAAGTGGCTGTATTGTGAATGTATCCTTGTTTATTTAAACTTAATTAAACAAATTAAAATCTGCATGTGAACCAGATGTAAGGGGAAATGGTTGGGATAAAAATAAGCGTATTATGTTGAATCTGACATACTTTATAAATAGAGTATATTTTGTTGTCCACATGCTATAAGGGGATGGTGTTTTTCAATATGGTATTTTGCATCTGACACACAGAAATGAAAAAAAGATTCTGTTAAGTCTGCTTCAGTCATCTCATTTTTAATATAACTTCGCCCGTTTATCTTTGTTTTCAGTCCTTCATGACTTCTGTTTCCTCTTTCTGTGTTTGTCATTGTTTGAGTATGAATCACATCTGTGTTGATAGGGAACTGATTGCTCTAGAACTTAATTTTCTAAAAACTGGATATTCTTTTCGTTACAATCTACAATGTAATTTCTGATCCCTTAATCTGTTCCTTCCATGGATTCTACTCTTGATATAATGTATATTTCTGTTCGACATGTAAAAATTATGTGCACAAGCTTGAGGCAGCATGACAAAAGTTATGCTTCCAAGCAATAGGAATGTTGCTGAACAGCATAATTCAACAAGAAAAATTTAGCATACCAGTCTTAAGTAAGTAGCAAAGTATACATCATTCCACTCCACCTAGAGCCCCTCCCTTCAGCCATCCCCAAAAGCCTTATCAAATTGATGGCTTTTGTAGTGTGTCCTGATGGCTTAAAAACTCAGGCTATTTCAAGCCAAAGTGGGAAATGAATTCCAGAGCCAAGGGACCCTCACAATGAACACCTCATCTGCCATGGTATGACATGTCATGGGGCGAGGCAATCTCTCAAGTAGACATCAACACAAGCTGTAGAACTTATACAGTTATGTATTTTTCTTCTTCTATTGAAGCACTTTCAAAAACTGTAGAGACCCACCCTTGTTAACATGCTTGAGATCTGGAAATGTGTTTATATATGAGCTCATCAGAACTTTGAACCTTTTTTGGGACTTGATCTCATGACAATGAAGAGCAGCTGCAGTCCAACAAAATGAGTTACTTTAATTGTGAAAGTAAATGTTTATCATGAAGATCTAGATCTGAAGGTGAAATTAGTTTTTCCTTTAAACTTTGAGAATTTAGTGCTAGCAAAAGGTGCTGAATTGATTGTACAGGAGCTTGAGGCTCCCCTCTACAGGTCAGGTATAATAGCAAAGCAGGCTTGCTCACACTTCCCCTCCAATGTGGAGAGACCTTCTCTGGGGGTGAGAGGGTAGACCAGCTTTTATGTTCACTCAGTTTTTTGTGTGTCTGAGGGTGCTAAAAGTGTGTCAGTTGTATAATGTTTTTCTTACATGGACAAGTGTCTATTTGAACTTTGCAGTGAGAGTGTAAATGCAGACTTTGTTTAATGCTTGTTGTAAATATGGCATAACATTAAATATGTACATATGCTTAGGAAATTATCTTTCCTATCTCCATGGGAGGGATATTGCTCTAAATGTAGCAGAACAGTTCTGCTATATGGGGTGGAGGAGAGAGGACATGCAGCAATATCGTATAGCAGTACTCTTTGCAGTACTTGTGAGGATTTGGAGATGTGGACCCTGGGTCTGTAAGCATTTCCACTGGCTAAAATCTCCAACATAGGTATAGTGTAGGGGCATCAACAATGTGTTTATAGTCTGAGGTGGTAGTAATAGCTGTCCCAATTATGTGTGGGCAGTTTACACTAGAAAACGTGTTAACAAACACCTTATTGAACACTAAGGGTGAAATTCTGACACCATTGAAGTCAATGGCAAAACTCCCATTGACTTTTGTGAGAGCGGGCTTTCACGCTAAGGCTAGGTCTACACTTATGGCGGTGTGTAGGGTACATAGATTGTATGCCTCCCTAGCACAGATATAAATAGTAGTGTAGATGGTGAGGTACTGCTTAGGCAAGTAAAGACATGCCAGAATCTTAAATACTCTACATGGCTCTCTGCATGTCCAAGCAGCGCCTCTCACATCTACATTACTGTTTTTAGCAATTTAGTGTCCTCCTGGGTCCCCACTGCTGGAGCCTTTCCCTGACTCAGTAAAGAACACCGGCAGTAGGTTTTAAATTGTGCTCTGGAAATGGTCAGGTTTTGGCTCATTCTGATCACTTTTGTGGTAAGGAGTTGAACACCCAAAAACACAGTCTCTGCCAACTGGAAGTTTCACCCACTGTACCATCAACGATAGCGTTTGTGAATGTAGAGGCAGACTCAAAGCTAAGCCTGTCCCATGAAATACCTTAAAGATTATAGTCAGCACCTTGAAGAGGATACAGAATCAAATGCGGAGCCATTCTGTTTCATTTATTTATTTATTATAGAATGTAGAACACTGGTGATGCGCTATCATCTGGTATTTTTGCTTACAATAATGGATAGGCAGGGAAATAATGAAAAATGACATTTTTAAATTGCTTGGTTTCTCAATTTGTTATACTCTTTGGGATAAATATTTAAATTGCTTGTTTGCAGACCTACACCATGTAATAGGTCTTCGAGTAGTGTACCTATGGGTTCTCCACTTGGATTGGAGGTTCTTGGTAACAGTCCTCGTTCAGTCCATGCATGTTTCCTTACACATTCTTTTGCCCCATTGTAAGGACAAATAGGGCTGTGCTGCTGAACTGCCCTCAGTTCCTTCTCAGCCAGCTTCAGCCTGATAGGGTGTGTAGCACATGCCAGTTCTCCTCAGTTTAGTGTTGTAGTTGGGATAGTTAGTGTTAGTTAATTTAGCTTTTATTCCAGGTACTAGTCTGGTCCACAAAGAACTGGGATGTATTATTATTTGGTATATGCAATCTGGTCAAGCTAAGTCACAGTGTTCTAATCAGTGATGTTCAAGGCACAAAGACCTCCAGGAATTTCAGTAATTTTACAGTCCTCAACAATATGTTAGTCCTGGGGGAATTGTGCACCACTGCACATGCACAGAGTTCATGTTTGGCGCAGAATTTATTTTCTGCAGAAAATACATTCTGCCCGAGAAGTGCTTCACTTCTGCCTTTCACCCACCAGAGGCCACTGTGGTGCTAGAACAGCCAGCAGTTGGCTGCATTCATTACAGCACCCTGCCTGTGGAGCCAGGTTAGGACAGACAGAGGTGGGGCACACAGGGCTGCTGGGGGCAGGGGGTAGGGTGTCACAAATTGGGATTCAGAAGGGCTAGTGTGTGGGACAGATTGGGGCGTGGGCTCAGGAGCTAGTGGAGTAACAGCATTGAGCCAGAGGCTGAATGGGAGGGATGCTGCAGGGCCACATGGAGACAGGGTAGGGGGCTGCAGGGACACATGGGGAAGAGGGAGCAGATGTGCCTGACTGAATGGGGGAGGCTTGGGGTCAGCCAGGGTGTGCATGGGGGAAGCTCCCCAACTCCCTAACATTCCCCCCCCCCAAAAAAAACCCAAGACACAAAAACCAACTTGTTCCATACTTCTCCCACCCGCACCCAACAACATTTCCTGAATCTATTTTTTTTTTGTCTGTATTGTTGCAGACATACTTAGTGACAGGTATTTTGAAATAAATTACCAAAATAATTGAAACTGGTGTTGTGTTATTTTGTTGTTTTGACAAATAAAATGTATAGAATTTTGCAGAATTTTAAAATATTGTCTGCAGAATTTTTAATTTTGGGGTGAGAATTTTTAATTTTCTGATGCAGAATTCCACCAGGAGTAATGTGTGTCCTGATATGTGGCTGGCCACATCAACATAGTGGATTGTTTCTAAAACGTCACCGAAATTATGCTGTAGGACAAATTCCACATCTGGTACGAAACCAGTTCAGAAAGTTCCATTGCCTTCACAGTAAATCAAACCCGGGTTGACGTTGAGTGGGGTCTGAGACAAGGTAATTATTCATCACTTTCTCTGCAGACCATGAAGCTCACCACGCGTCCTCTACTGTGAATCCCTCACCCGGTAAATTTATCCACTACAGGCAATGTGAGGGAAGATGACCATATAGTGGATTAAGCAAATATTTAATTAATGGCAGATGTGGCATATCATGCAGTTTCGTCATGAGCTTCACTGTATCTTCCTCTCTGCGAACACGGGGTGGAGCAGTATTTCAGAGAGCCAGTAACTATGGTAGAGGAGTAGATTTAAGTGTGCCTGAAATAAGACACACGGTGGAATTTAATTGTATGTCGATTATCTTTGATGGAGACCAACATAAGATCTCAGACTTCTAAACAACTATGTGAAACAGTAGAAATTCAGAATGAGTAACTCAAATTGAGAAGTTAAAAATCCCTAGTTATAGGCTGAATTTAGTTTTCTGTTTGGAACATTCTGTGGTAAAAATACTTCTGATTCTTTAAAATATGTGTATAATATACAAATATATTACTGATAATACTTCTGCATTTAATCATATGTGCAACTGGTGTGACCTGTTGAAAAGGAACTTTCAGCCTAATGTAATTTCAGAAATCTATTTAACTCTACATAAATGGCTTCCGTAATGGGTATTCCACCAAAGCCTAACACAAACTGTCAGTGCACCTTTTTATCATTCATTTTGAAAGCTTCTATCTTCTGCCTAGTTAGGGAAGTTTTTTAGCAATTTCTACATAAAGCATTGTCTCATGAACACTAAGACTTTTATTGAGAACAACTTTTGCATTATAGTGGTGCAGTAGTACCTTTTTTGCTCAGATTAAGGCTTTCTGTTACAAACCTTGGTTACTGAGCTTTAATATCTTACCTGTTTAAAAACAGATGGGGCTGGCATGTGACCCAAATTGTCAGCCTATATGGAAATTTTGTGTGTTAATATAAAAATTCCAATCCAGTGGGCCGTGTTTGTTGCTGAGCTGTCAAATACTCAGTGCTGTGATACGATTTCTTGGGGGAGAGCAGAATAATTAATGAAAATTTACAGGTGTGCAGTCCTGGAAATAGTTAATTTAGTACTTGGAGTGGGGAGTCTTTGTGACAGTCAAAATATTCACTTGAAAAATTTGCTACTGATAATATTCAGTAGTTTTTTCATAGTTAGGAAATACACTGGAGGTACTGGGTTAAATTTTCTACTTTAGTGCTAGAGCTTCTTAAAGGTTCTATCTAACATGAGGTTTGAATTTAGATTTAGCCTGTTTGAAAGGGGAGAAAAGTGTTTTATTGATGCTACTGATTTCCATATAGAAATTGGAAAGTTAGTTGAATGAGAGGAAGAGGAAAGATGAAAAAGTGTTGAAAACTAGATGTTTGCTTTTTGTTCTCCCACATTACAGCCAAATGCATTGCCAGTGAGCTCCTATGTACACAGAGGGTATGTCTATGCTGTTGGTCTGTTTAATTTAAGTGTAGACATCTGGGCTTGAGTTTGAGCCCAGGCTCTAGGATCCAGCGAGGTGGGAGGGTCCCAGACCTCAGGCTGCAGCCCGAGCTGGAATGTCTACATGCAGTTAAATAGACCGCAGCTCAGGCCCCACAAGCCCGAGTCAGCTGGCACAGGCCAGTTGCGGATGTCTAATTGCAGTGTAAATATACCCAGAAGGTCTTGTTATATTAATTTTTAAAACTGTTCAAGGAATGATAGTTTTGTGTCCCTAATGCAAAGAGGGAACTGAGTAAACAAAAGTAGCAGTGGATTCTTAACTACCACATATAAACTGATCCTGTGTTACATCAGCATTAGCTCTAGAGAAGCAATTTCTCAGAACCTAAAGAAGCTGCAGATTTCTCAACATTAGAAGGAGGAGAGCAGCTTCAATCTGAGCCAGTCAAATAACTCAATATGAATAACTTCCATATCTTCAGTAGTCCATTGCCACCTAACATAACTAACACTCCTCGAACTCTTTTATCACTAATAAGGAAAAGGGAAGAGGGGGAGGCTATTACTACATTTAGCCTGCATCAGAAAATGCAGTGAGCATAGGCAGTGGTTTATTTTTTTAACATCTTTCTTTTTAAATAGGGCATTTGTAAAAACAAAACACAACCACCACAACACACACCACTAAGGGCCATGAAAATGGTCTGAAAACAGCGCAGGGTTAAAGGTAAATCTGGACTTAAATAAGTGAGAGAAAGTAAGCAGTGGAGATTTTTAAAAGAGAGAGAGAGAATTAATAAAGGTGAAAGGATGAAAAACATGTATAAGCAAGAAAAATAGTAACGGATGAAATCTCATGTTGGCTCCTGTCCCTAGTCCTTGTTTAGTTAGACCCCAGTCTGGCATCAGCATTTTCTAGCACATCCATGCAGAGTTTGTGGGTATAAAATCTGCAAGACTTTAAATAGCAAAATATTTGGGGTAGGGACAGGATCTACCTTTACATACCTAGTTAATAACAAAAACAAATATAGCTAGGCTTAGCAGAATCCAATTTTTTTATATATATATATATATATATATATATATATATATTGAGGATATCGAGGTTTAAGTATTCTTTGAAAATTTAATTAGATTAAAAAGTGTTTTCAGTTGCAGGAAATTGTCAGATAAATATTTGACAGTAGACATTGAAATTCAAAAAGGTAAAGCTTTTTAAACTGCTGAAACACAAATGGTCAATATCACATGTCAAAATACACAAAGTAAATATCCTTAGATAAGGAAAACCATACCTATTTTTACTATTCATTAACTGGTCCATTTGTAACCATCCTAATTCAAAAGTCTAAATCACTGGATTTTGACTCTACTAAGTTCTCAAGCAGCATTTTTCTTTTTCTATCTTTTAAATTTCAGTTATTATCGATAGAAATATTTTTTCATTGGTTTGTGTGTACGAGATTGATGTTTACTGATATTTACTGATAAAAAGCCAATCCTTCCAAGCCTAAATATAGCAGTCCAAGACATTTGCATATAAAGAGGCAGGGAGCCGTAGGTATATTATATAACAAAATACAAGAACAGTGAAGTGAGGAACAGTCATACAAGTTGTTTGGCTCAGAGGCCCTTGCATTGTATGTTTCTGAGATGCTTGTTCTGCTAGGACCTGATCCAGTATCTACTGAAGTTGACAGATTCCCATTGACTTTAATGGAAGTTGGGTTGGGGTCAGAGTGCCTGTTTTGAAATGACCACTGTAAATCCATGAAAAATGCTTTTTGTCAAAGGTATGCCCAATAATCTGGTGATGATTTTACAGTTTTATGTAGTTCCTTAGTGTAGTCTGGACAGTATTTTGTTTTCTAAATTATAGTTTACATATCTGATGGTCTTCCTGAAAAATTAGGCACACTTCCTCCTCTGTGCACACAATGGCTGTTAATGGGAGTTGCAGGGAGTTGTAGAAACTAAAGCTGGAAAACTAGATTTCTTTTCAGGTTTACATCAAGTTCAGTTTAGTATATTTTAATTAAGCATTCTTTGTAAAAAGTATTTACACTTGCAAAATAATTCGTGTCTTCAACTGTCAATTTGTATGTCAAGTCTCTCTCAGGACTTCGCTGTCTTGCATTCGGGCATCTTCATACATGGAACACGTTTTACTGTATTTTAAAAAAAAAAGCTTTAATTTATTTCTTTTTCTCAGAGTACTATTAACCCGGTTGATGCAGTATATCAGCCTAGTCCTTTGGAACCTACAGTGATCACTACAATGCCCACCCAGACTGTATTACCTCCAGGTACAGTACACAGACAGATGGTTCGGTAAAAATATTCATGTGGTGTTTACATTCAGCTGGTTTAAGCTACTGGCTTGTTCTTTTTAGCATATTTGCTATGAATGAATGAAAAGTGTATACAATTGCAAAAAAGGATGAAGGATTATTCTTTAATGGGTTCTATCATCAGCATACATCTTCAGGCTTGTGAACTGGGTTATGTAGTCCATGTAACTATGGCACTTTGACTCTTAACCAAAAATATACATTTTTTAGTCTTTTTCACTGATGTGCATTTTTGGCTTTGTTCATTTCGTTTTTTTTTTAAAAAAGGGGGTCTTTAGAGACTATACATCTCAATTTTTAAAAAGTTTGTGGAGAACACTTAGCTATCAATTAGAGAGTTAACTTCCTTCCGTATATTCCTTTCTTCTTTACTCATTTTCCCTATGGCAGTCCCCTTACTATGTCCCCTATTTGGATATGTTATATAGCAGGAACAATACAATATGAAAATATATAAGCCAGTAATTATAAAGTTTTTTTCTGTGGCTGGGGGGAAGTAAGACTTTCTAACCAGCTTCACGGATTAATAAGTACAAAAGATGAACAGCAAAGAAGGAAATAATATATATTTCTCTTTGAAGAATGGCAACAATTGTCTAGATCATGGCTATCAAAGGTATTCTAAAACTTCTAGGGGTTTCCTTCCATACCAAAGGAGGAGTCCGCTGCTTATATGTGTTTGCTTTCTTTTTACATATTGAAATACCTTCTAGAATCTTCTCAGTTGTTGAAATCAGAGCAGCGACCTTCGTCCTTGGCAGTTGGGCCTGTAGTAACATCACTAGGAAACCATCAGATTCCAACACCAAATAGTACAGGTATAGTTCTGTGTGACTATCTTTCATGTTAAACTATTACATTTTTTAAGAATGTAAACTGAATTTTGTAGAATTTATATTTGATGTAGTCCTTAGGTAGAAAGTTACATTGTATAATGTAAGTGTAAAAGAAAAGCCATTTCTAGCTATGTTTCCCCTTATCTTGAACGTTCACCTTAGCTACCATTTTAATGCTGCTGATATTCAATTGGTCATAATTTTTAAAATTACCTGTGCTAGTCCTACCCAAGTAAACTTCAAGGATTATTTAAACTGAATTTATCTTAAGTGTGTCACTTAAGCAAGAGGAGCCCATTCAGCACATGCCCATAGACTATATTTGCTTGTATTGCTCCTAGTACCATACTTTATAATGAACTCTCATTCCATAGCTCCTGCACATGCAGATCTGTCTATCTCTGTAGTGATTTGCCTGGCTGTCACTTACCTTGACTCTACTGAAATCCTCAAACATGCTTTCATCTCCCTTCCTTCCTTCCTTTTCTCTGGCCTCTAAAGTTCTCTTCACCTTACCCCCAAATTTTAACATCTTCATAATCCTACTACCCATACTACCTTTTCAAATATATAAAGGATTATGTTCAAATCACCCTCAGCTTTAAATTGCTCCATGAGATCAACATTCATTTCAGGATGTGTTTAAAATCAGTTTTGCTCCACTCTATTTGAGGGGCCATACCTCTACGTACTCCCTTCCTTTGCTTATCTCTGTCCCTTCCACATTCTTGCTACTGTTGGTATGAGATGTTTGCTGTTTCAGCCGTCCGAGACAGCCCCTCTGTCTTTATGCCTCATGGACTCCTCCATCTCCTCTTATGTCGGAGGGCAGCAAATAGTGCTTGTACCTTTTTAAATAATAGCTAGATATTAACTCTGTAATTGTTTAATCTTGTAAACTATTTTGGGATAAGGTATGTATATAAAAGATACATTTGCAAAATTAAAGTGTTAATGATATGAAAGATACCTAATCAATATTTTTTATGAAATGTACAGGGTTTTTCTTGAGCATTGTAGCTTTCTAGCTGCTAAAATTAAACATCCATAACTATCAAAATGCTGGAGTTGTAACTATTTAAGTTGTCCTTTACAATTTTTAATTCTTTATTAACGGAGCATTAGAATTCATATTTTCTCTATTTTCATAACCATTACAGTACTAATGGCCCAGCACTACAGTATTTGAAAGAACTTTAAGAGTGAGCATTGGTTTATATCTTAAATACATAGTGTTCTTTTTACAAATACAATAATATAATTTTGCCTCAAACATAGCTTTGGACTGTCATTTACCACTGTTGTTGTTTGCCTGGTCTTCATTGATTAGTGAAGTGTGATCTAGTTGTTTTGCACTCAAAATCTAACTTGCCTTTTGGTTAGGACTGCTTCTGTACTGGGCATCTGACCCCTTCATGTACAAAACATATCAACTCTGAATTACTAGCCTGAGACTTAAGACATTCATCTAGCATATTAGACACAAAGGAAAATGTGGTGCATTTGTGGTAGTCAAAAAACAGTTTTCAGACAGGTAGTGTGTTTGTGCTCAGTAAATAGTGCTGCCTTTATTAACAGTTGTGCTTCATTACTTTATTTTAGACCTTTGATGTAACTCAGCAGGCAGGAATCTCTCTAGAATTTTGCAGCACTGTTATTGTGAGCCTCCCAAGAACCTAAAACCATCTATTCTGTGTGTCTGAAGGATTGAAGGCAGGGTCAGAACCACAGTCATCTAGCACTTAAAAATATAGCCCAATTCACATTTATAATATCAACAATGCCAACAGCTGGCCATAAGGGTTTTTAAAAATTGCACTAGTGTTCACTTTTTAGTTCAAAAAAGGAATTATGGTCTTGTAAGAATGCCTAATTAGGCTTTTAAATTTGGGATGGTGGTATGTGGTTAAGTGAATGTCCATGCTATCACTGACTTCATGAGGAAATGGAACTTTTTTATTTTTAGAGGTTTAAAAGCTGACTAATATCCAGTCCTTCCCCCCACCCCTTTCCCTCTCTTGTCCCTCTTGTACTTCTCCCTTTTGTCTCCAGTATGACCCCCAAAAATGGGACTAACATAGGAATTGCCTTGTTGGATCAGACATGAGGCCTATCTAGTCCAGTCTAGTCTAGACTCTTAACAGTGGCCAGCACCATTTGCTTCAGAGGAAGGTATTAGAACCCAGCAGTAGGCAGATCTGTCCTCCACGTTAGGTCTCAGCCTGATCCCCAGTAGAGATTGGCTTAAACCCTGAAGTATGAGGTTTGATATCCCCCCTTCGCAAACTTTTTGTTGTGAATTATTCTTTATCCATACAAATACACAATTTCTATTTTAATCTTAAATTTTTGGCCTCAGATACTTAATGTGGCGGTGAGTTCCACAGTTTTGTGTTTTATATAAAAAGTATTGGTTTTGAGTTTTCCACCTTTTAAATTTAATTAAATGCCTCTCGTTATGAGACAGAGGGAACAAAGTTATATATCTACCTTCTATAAACTCTTATGTCCCCTCTTATTCATCTCTTTTTATAACGTAAACAGTCCCAATCTTTTCAATCTTTCTTCATATGAGAGTTTTTCCAGGCCCTTGATCATTCTCGTTGCCGTTCTCTGAAATCCCTTTACTTTGCAATATCCTTTTTGAGATGAAATAGTATTTCAGATGAGGCTGTACAGTTGAGTATATTAGAATATTCTCTGTACTGTTCATGATCTCATTCCTTATGCAAGCTTCAGTGTATTATTTGCTTTTTTGACCATAACTGCGCATTGAGTAATGGTCTTTACCGAGCTATCTACACTGACTCTTGGGTCCTTTTCTTGAGATGATACATTTACCTGATTAATTTAGAACCTTCTAAGGTGTACAAGTATTTTAAATTTTTCCCTCCAGTGTGTGTTGCTTTCATTTGTTGACACTGAATTTTATTTGTCATTATGTTGCCCATTCACCCTGGGTCTTGAAGTTCCTCACAGTCTTCATTGGTCCTGACTACTCAAAGTAACTGTCATCTGCAAATGTTGCTTTCTCACTACTCACCTCTCTCCCCAGATCATTAATAAATACATTAAACAGCCCTGGACTGCCGAATGGCTAGCAGCAATTCTGCAGAAAAGGACCTACGGGTTACAGTGGACGAGAAGCTGGATATGAGTCAACGGTGTGCCCTTGTTGCCAAGAAGGCTAATGGCATTTTGGGCTGTATAAGTAGGGGCATTGCCAGCAGATCAGTGAACATTCCCCTCTGTTCGGCATTGGTGAGGCCTCATCTGGAGTACTGTGTCCAGTTTTGGGCCCCACACTAGAAGAAGGATGTGGAAAAATTGGAAAACGTCCAGCAGAGGGCAACAAAAATGATTAGGGCGCTGGAACACATGACTTATGAGGAGAGGCTGAGGGAACTGGGATTGTTTAGTTTGCAGAAGAGAAGAATGAGGGAGGATTTGATAGCTGCTTTCAACTGCCTGAAAGGGGGTTCCAAATAGGATGGATCTAGATTGTTCCCAGTGGTAGCAGATGACAGAACAAGGAGTTAATGGTCTCAAGTTACAGTGGACAAGGTTTAGGTTGGATATTAGGAAGAACTTTTTCACTAGGAGGGCGGTGAAGCACTGAATTGGTTACCTAGGGAGGTGGTGGAATCTCCTTCCTTAGAGGTTTTTAAGGTCAGGCTTGACAAAGCCCTGGCTGGGATGATTTAGTTGGTGTTGGTCCTGCTTTGAGCAGGGGGTTGGACTAGATGACCTCCTGAGGTCCCTTCCAACTTTGATATTCTATGATTCTAAGAACAGAACCTTGAGGCAACTGATTCAACGTTTTGCCATGGTCAAAATTGACTATTTAATCCTACTTCTTTTTATTCTATCTTCTAGCCAGTTTTTGATCCAGGAGAGTATGCTGCCTTTTACCCCATGAATACTTACCTTTCTGTTGTGAGATAAAGGTCAAAGGTTTTTGAGAACTCTAAATAAATTATATGATTTAGTTCTCTTTTATGCATTACTTTGCTGAGATGTTCCAGTAAATTAGTGAGACACTGTTTTCATGCTGGTTAGACTCAGTTATGATCTTCCAGGTGTACAATTGTTCTGTTTTTAATAATCTCTTCAATCAATATGCCAGGTGCAAATGTAAGGCTAGCTGGTCTGTATTTCCCTGGATCTCACCTCAGAGCCTTTTTTAAATATTAGGTGTACATCTTTTGCTAACCTCCAGTGTTCTGAAACAGTGGCATATATTTGATAGCTCAGCCACTTCATAATTAAGGGAAGGAACTGGATCTGACCTCTTAGAGAAACCAGTACCATCTTGATCAAATGGTCCATATTGAGTCCCTGACATCCAGTTGGAGCACTCTAGAAAGCATTGATAGATCAGGAGGTCATCATGCCCCCTTACAGAATTGAATAGTTAGGCCATAGGATATATAAGGTACCTAGGCCAACCATCCCTCGCTTCATTACTATTCTGATTGGTAAAAGATGTACTAAGATAGGTGTTAGCACAGTTGCTTTGCTAGATTCTGCAGGAAATGGGTGTGGCAGCAATAGCCACACATTTTGATTTCTGAGGGCATATCTACACTACAAACTTTTGCTGACACAAATTACATTGTTCTATGGCTGCCGCAGTTAGTATATCACTTGTGAAGGTGCATACTTGGCCCCTTGCATCAGCACTGCACGTGCTTGCCAGGAATGCTTGTTTTTATGCACAAGGTGGTGCACCGTAGGTAGGTAGCCCATTGTGCAACTCATCACTATCCAGTGCACTGTCTTTTTGGTAAGTTTTGAGTCACATGAGTGACCTGGACTGTGGGGTTAAGTTCCCATCATGCTGTTTTCTCTACCCCATAATATTATGGCTATCCCATAATTTGCACACCTATTTTAAAAATCCCACGAACCCGCATGGTACTTCTCGCTGTCTGCCATCTCTCAAAGAAACATGGAGCCTGTGCAGCTCTACACTATTGTTATGAACATTGCAAGCACAGGATGCATGATCCTCTGGTATTTGCAGAGCTGCAATAATTGTCATGTGGCGCAGGGCAATTTCCTGGAGTTCAGATTGCTGTGGGACTTAGCGAGAACGAATTCAAGATGGTGGTGGTGTTCATGGAGCAACTGCAGATGGTGGAGTTCCGCTTCTGGGTCCAAGAAATGAGCATTGACTGGTGGAGTCGCACTGTGATTCACACTTGGGATGACCAGCAGTGGGTGCAGAACTTTCGAATGCAAGAGGCCACATTTCTGGATCTGTGTACCAAGCTCACTCCAACGCAGGGACACCAGAATGAGAGCTACAGTGATAGTGGAGAAGCAAGTAGCAATTGCACTGTGGAAACTTGCAACGCTGGGTTGCTACCAGTCAGTGGTAAACCATTTTGGAGTTGAAAAATCCACTGGGAGGCTATTGTTGTTCAAGTTTGCAGGGCTATTAATAGTCTCCTGCTACACAGGACTGTGACTCTTGGCAACGTGCAGAACATAATGGATGTATTTGTAGCAATGGGTTTCCCGAACTGCAGTGGAGTGATAGATGGCACGCATATCTCTATTTTGGCTCCAGACCACCTTGCCACAGAGAACGTCAACAGAAAAGGCTCTTTTTCTGTGGTTATCCAAGTGCTGGTGGATCTCTGGGGACACTTCACTGATGTCAGTGTTGGCTGATCAGGGAAGGTACATGATGCTTGCGTCTTTTAGAACACAGGACTGTTCAGAAAACTGTGAGCAGGTGCAGAATGACAGTTGAATGTGTTTTTGGAAGTTTGAAGGTGCACTGGTGGTGTTTACTCCCAAGATTGGATTTGATAGCTGCTTTCAACTGCCTGAAAGGGGGTTCCAAACAACAGAATGTTGTTGGGAACTAATAAAGATATTTTCCAAACAACAGAATGTTATTGAATAACAAAAACACCTCAAAAAATTCTGTGCAAGTTAAAAGCAAGTACATTAAAAGATTTATGAATTTTTGGAACAGAGCTTAAAGAAGGGGAAGGAACGTTCATGTTCGTTTTAGCTACACATACATTGACCATGGCACTCGCAGATCAGTGCATATGAAGCTGGTTGTCCTTGTCCCCAGTACAGAGTGGTAGGGGTAGGGACGTGGCCCCTGATGCCACATGGAATGTTAAGGAGGGGTGTAGGGATGTGCTATCCTGGAGTTCTCCATGGATTACAAAGGGAGGTGAGCCCATAATTGTTGAACGAGTTGGTCCACAAGAATCTGCAGCATCTGTGTTTGCTGCTGGAGAAGCCCCATTATGTCCTGGTGCATCTCCCTCTCCTCCTCCGCCTTTCTCCTGTCCGCTCTTTCCTTCTCCATACAGTCTGCACTATTCATCCTCTAGGCCAGGGGTTCTCAAACTGGGGGTCATGACCCCTCAGGGGTTGCAAGCTATCAGCTCTGTGGGGTTGACAGCCCCAAGTCCCCATTAAATTAAATTCCCTCCCCCCCCCCATTTTTAATGTATAAGGGGGTCAGACTCAGAGGCTTGGTATGTGAAAGGGGTCACCAATACAGAAAGTTGGAAAACCATTGCTCTAGGCCCTCTGTTTGCAGTCTTTATGCAGTACTGGCTTGTAGGGTCTCATGGAATGTCATCCCAAATGCTCCTCTTCATCTGACTCAGGCATTCCACAGGTCAGCTGGGGCATACACAAAGCCACAGCGGCAGAAGCTACAGATAAAACACACAGAGATATCATCAGTATAGTTACAATGGAAAGTGAAAGTTAAGATTCAGAACCCCTTTCCCTTGTTCCCCTAAACTCTGAAGCAAGATATGCTTATTGACACTCTGCTTCAGAGTGCTTGTGCACGGTGCCATTCATAGTACCAGCCATGATGAGTATGACCCACCAGGGGTGAGATGAGGAGGGAATTGCTCAGTTGCATGAAACTACGAGTATTGGGCAATAGTACTGAATATTGGCACCATTTTCCACAAGTAGTGGTGATCTTAGCCGATATCTCACGCCAAAGGGTAACAAAGATACAGAGAGCACAGCTGCTGCTGCTGTCCCAAAGCCCGTTTATTGGGATGGTTTCTGCCCAAGTTACTTTACCATACCAGTTGGTGAGGTAAAGTGCTCTACAGCAGAAGATGAAATAAATCTGCCAACCCTAGAAACCTTCGGGAGAGGACTGCAGAGTACCTCTGTGGAAGTTTCATTGAGAGCTCTCAGGAGGATTCAGGGACATCCCCATGTACATAAACTGCTGCCCCGGCTCTCCTGCCTCACTTGACAAAGGAATGAAAAGCAGATAACTTTACCTCTCTTTGTTGTACCAGTATCTTTTCTAGTATGAGTAAATTAATGAAAAGTCTATATCTTTGTCCTTTTCTCACTGTAATGCAAAATAAATTTACACACTTATCTGCGGTTCCTTCCCCTGCATCAGGCTGGGATTAAGTGGACTGTGGTGGAGACTCAAACAGGTCCCGGCTTGCAGCATATCTGGACCCCTTTATCACATGTCCCCATCCTCTTCCTCCTCCACCACCTCCTCACTGTTCATGGCAGGAGCCTGAGGAGGTGTGTGAGGTGGGAGTGGGATCTCCACTAAGTTTGGCATACACCTCTTTGTAGTGGGAGTTCTGCAGCTCAGCACTGGATCAATTGTTGGCCTCCCTGGCCTTCTGATATGCCTGTCACAGTTCTTTTACTTTCATGCATTGCTGCTGCTGATCCCCTTCTGCATCCCCTGTGCAATCGCCTCATAGATGTCCATGTTTCTACAACTGGTCCATAGCTGTGCTTGCACAGTCTCTTCTCCCCACAGGCCCATTCTACTCCAAGCCAGAGCATGTCTGGCGCTTGTAGCCAGCATGTTCAGCTGGGTAGTTGCAGGTGACAGTGGAGAGCTGCCTAGGTGGCTTGCCCAGGTGGACAATCAGGAAAAAGCATTTCAAAAATTTGCAAGGTTTTAAAGGGGATTGGGGGCTCCTGTTCTCCATGACCTCTGGGGAGTGGAGTTCACAATTGTGACCAGAGCTGTCAGTGTCTGGCATTGTGGGACAGCTTCTCGAGGACTGTTAGGGTTGACAGAGGTAATGCTGTGTAAACATTCATGCTCAGGGGTGGTGTTCCTGTGTTGATTTAATGGAGAGCTTATATCTGGGGAAACTAATTTAAAAGTGTCAGCACATGCACAACTAGGTCAACACAAGGAGATTTACATTGACCTAATTTTGTAATGTAGACCAGGCCCAAGATTCTAGGATTGTAACAATAGAAGTGACTAGACACTTCCTTTGCGGTTGGTGAAGGTAATTATTTCCATCCTAACTCTATATCTTCAACTGCCTGTGACAGTGATTTTTTTTTTAATTCCTTTGAATTTTGTAATAAAATTGCAGGTCTGATCATTCTTGGTGACCTAGAAATGTTTTAAGAACAGAAGGCTAGGTAGCCCCTACATATGTGGCTATTTTTACATTGGCTATTCTTTGTCTCAGCTAGCCCCTCTTTTCATATCTTTTATTAGGAATGTCAGTGCCTAAAGTTGGGCTCCCAAATCCATATTTAGGTTCCTAAATAAATGTGACTTGATTTTTTAAAAGGTGTTGAGCACCTGCAATTCCCATAAACTTCATTGAGATTTCTTTAGGAGCTGCAGTTGTCACCACCTCTGACAACTAGGCCTCGTTTATTTAGGAGGCTAGCCATAGACTCAGGAGGCTAACTTCAGGCGCACAGTTTTGGGAAATTTTGGCCTTGTACTCTACCTCACTAGTCATTCCTGATAACGTATTTTGTATTATCTGTTGTGTGAAATTGTAAGTGTACCTTACTGCTTTTGTTTTTTTAATTTTATAGCTTCTCCTAGTTTCTAAACTCTGCTAATGTCTTAATCAACTTAATCAATCCAGTTAGTAGATTAGAAATGGCTGGTTTAAAAAGCCATAAAGCTTTTTCAAAGCTCAGATTTCTTCAATTTCATAGGAAGTGGGCAGTCGGCACCCAGCAGCAGTTTAACCTCTCCAAGCCACGTCAATCTGTCTCCAAATACAGTTCCAGATTTTTCTTACTCCAGCAGTGAAGATGAGTTCTATGATGCTGATGAATTCTATCAGAGCAGTTCTTCCCCAAAGCGATGCATTGAGTAAGTAGTGAAAGAACACAGTGCCTTATTGAACAATTTCTAGAAGTGTGAGAAGTTATCTGTGTGGGTGTTTGGGAGTAATCCTGAAAACCTGGATGTGTTTCCTAATAATGGGTTCATGGTGCATTGTAGGTTTGGCAAGCTGGTCAATGGACTAGTCATTTGATTGACTATTATTTGATCACTGCCAAATGTTCCAGCAAGAATGCCCTGACGTAGCTAGTGGCTTGCCTTCTTGATTGCATCATGGTGCTATTCTTTCATTTTTTAGAAGTTAATTTGATTGTTAATTTAATTTTTGCATTTTTCTGAGTTAAAAAAACTTAACTGAGTTATTTTAATTAGGTATAAAGATTTAAGACTAAATCTATTGGAGACCATAAGGTCTTACTCTTTTTTGTTCTCATAAATTAATGCTTTAAAATATTTGACCATTTTTGACATTATTTGACCAATATTTGAGTTGTCAGTTGACAGGTTATTTTTGGACTGCTTAAATGCTCAACCTGAGGTGTATTGCAGCAATTGTAGACAGCCAATGTCCCTCTTTTCCATACACCTCAATATTTTTTAAATTTTTGAATAATTTCTGTTTCAATTTACTCTTGCCATTTGGGGAATTTTGAGAGTAAACTAACTTTTTAAAATTATTGCTATTCACCTTTGAGGAATAATAAATGTATTTGAAACTATCGCTTTTGTGTGTGCATTTAGAGTTTTTGTATGGGTTGCATTCTGAGTCCCACTTTGGAGATTTTACCCAATCGTTAGGCCACATACCACTAGAAGTATTATATTATGTGAAGCTGCATATACCATCTTCGCTTCTGAATATTGCAGTGTCTTGTAATTTCTCCATAAATGCACTTCTCGAGTAATCAGCCCCAATGTAAATGTTTAATTTAGTTAAATCCTAATATTTTGCGTTGAAATAAATGTTCTGAATCGTGAGAACTTGATACTTTTCTGTAGCTCCTCAGGATCTGCAGGAGTCCTGACTCGCAGCAGCACAGGAAGTAGTTTGAAACGCCCAGACACCACAGAATCCCTGAATTCTTCCATGTCTAATGGAACAAATGATGCTGGTAAGAGAGTTGCATTAGCTCTTTTACTAGAAAGTTCTTCCGTACGAATCCAGGTATATTTAATGTAGTGCTTAATAAAAAGTTTCTAATAGCTTGTTTGTAGAGGGTTCAGTCTCTCTTGTAATCTTAAGAGTAGTTGAGTGTTTCAGTACTTGTGAAAGTTTACCTTTTTATTTATATGGTTAAATCCTAAAATATTTTTTGTGATCTCTGTATTTTTCAACAAGGCTTTATTCAATGAAACAATAAAGAAAATTCATCTGTATGTTAAATAAAATATGTGCTCTGTTAGGACTTATTGATGTAAGTTCGATTTTGAATGTTGTATTTGGGGGGTGGGTATTTTAAGAAACATAATGACAGAGTGGACTTCTTTTTTAGATCTCTTTGATCCTCATGATGATAGAGATGATGATGGTGAAGGAGAGTCAGTGGAAGAACATAAGAGTGTTATTATGCATCTTCTATCACAGGTTAGACTAGGAATGGATCTAACAAAGGTAAGACTCAAAGGCCAAACTTCGTGAAAAATCTGAATGCTGTGTAAATGAAATATTGCTACAATATTGTATTAGGTGAGGATTTTAATAAATGAGGGTGTTTATTAGGATATTACACTTCTGATACTATTGCAAGTGTATATTTGTTGTTCTGATAAGTTTTAACTGTTTCAGCCTCCCTGTAGATTACTCTTTGTGCTATTCCTTTTCTGGATCTGTCTCAGTGTAGAGGTGGGAAAGTGGATAAGTTTAATGCTGACGACACTGATTGAATTGCTAAATCCCATGAGCTGGGGAAGCAATTTACCAGCAAAAGTGATAATTTGCTCATTTCTATCCCCTGGGTCATTTGTGATCCCCTAGACTACCCATGGAGTTGGGATAAGAGAAGGAAGATCTGTAGAAGCAGTACTTTTCCTCCTGCCTCCTCTTGTCTTCATACCCCAAAGCAGAGATGTACAAGAACATGGTGTCCTTGTCAAATTAACAAGTGTTTGATCAGTTTCACCATTGCTGTTCAGTTTTGGGCAGTTGTGAAACTGACAAGAATTATATCCATTTCAGTCTGCTGCTGCCAGAACTTTTGCAGTCTGTGGCATCATGACAGCCTGCCAGGGGGACTACTGAGGACCTGGGTAGCTCTGAGTCCTCAGTAGCTCACAAGCCCTGGGAGAGCTGCCTTCCAGGGTCCCTGGCAATGTGCCAGGAAGCCAAGATCCTCAGCAGCTTGCTTTCCTGGCTGAAGGGGAGTCTGGGAAAACTGGCCGCAAAGTTGTGAGGCTCCTATCTTAGTTAGCAGCTGAGGAGCCAGTGGACAAGCTGGCAGGAAACCAGGCAGTTTTCTGATAGAACCTGCCTTAGGTCTGTTGGAAATGCCTTAGAATCTGTTTCTGTGAAAGGATTTGATTTCAGTGAATCAGCAAATTCTGACAAGTGTTTCAATTGAATTTTTCCAACCAGCTCTGCGTAACACCAAATGTTGACTAGATGCTTAAATAATCCATGATTTCCTGTCTCACAAATCACAGCATGGGAGTGGAGTAGAGAAGCAGTTTATCCTCAGATGCTTTTGTTAATATAGCCGTAGTTTCATGGCACAGATTTCAAGTGTGTGTTTGGATCATATATTTAAACTTTTGTAGATGACGTATGATAAATTTATGCAGTTACCCTTTAAATGTGAACTGTCTGCATGTATGTAAGAGTGTTAAACTACAATCTCCATTTACTAGTGATATATAGAAGTCTGTTTTGCTTTTATTTCTTTTTGTACATCACTTTAGTTACCTTTATTGCTCAGTAAGTCATTAATGTTGATTCATCTTTAATTCTCTTCTCGAGTTCCCTGAACCTGATGGGTTTTTAGCAATATGTCAATACATGGCGATATTTGAAATCCTTTTTCAGATAGAGAAGAAGGAAAGAGGGTGCTATCGGTAACTAGATGGATTGAAGTGCTTTGCCTTGTCAGCAGAAGCTTTACACTGAACTGCTGTCAGAGATTACAGCTCTGGAAACTGTGCCGAGCTGCTACTCTTGTTAGCAAAGAATATTGGTTTCTTCTGAGGTTACGTCTGTTACAAGTCACTAGGCCGGCTACTTGTGGAATTCTTTCTTTTTTATTCCAAAGACTTGTTGCTACTTCTAAATTCTCTTGCTGGAAGAAAAACTTTGTTATGGCTACAGGTCTAGCTGCACCACTGTCCCCCTTTCTAGTCTGTGAGCTAGTCTACACTATAACCCACTGTGCCGCTGTAGTGTGTTTGATGAAGACGAGTTATGCCAATGGGAGAGTGCTCTCCCATCAACAAGAGGCGGAAGCTATGTCGGTGGGAGCGTCTCCCGATGACGTAGCACAGTGTGAACACTGCTTTAAGTCGATGTAACTTGCATCACTGCAAGGGAGTGGGGAGGAGGGCTTTTTCACATGCTTGAGCAACTTAAGTTACATCAACTTAAGTGGTAGTGTAGACAAGCCCTGTGAGTGCACCCTCATGTCAGGCCACATACCCTTACCGCTCCTGGGAGGGAATTTCACAGTTCTGCAGTCCAGCATCTCCCACTATTCTGATATGTGTGGGCTAGTCCCCTCTTGTCTGCAGCATCCAGAGGCAGTTCAAAGCTACAGCACAACCTGTGCTAGCCATGTCCCCTTCTCCTGCTTGCTACCAGCCTCTGTGGCAGCAGTCAAATGCTGGTTCACTTTGCTCCCATGCTTTTCTTCTAGATTGGTTATTTTTAGCTGTTTTTTTGGGCAGCTAACGTGTTTTTATTTGTTTTTCAAGCCCTCTCGCTGCCTCCTGGTCTGGGATCTGAGCAACATGGCGGTCACAGCTACCTGGAGCCTCCACTGAAGTGTCTTTGTGCTGAGTTCCTCTACCCCCTTTCAGACATGGCAGAACAGACGCACAAGTACCAGGCAAAACCCCAGAAGTGCTCTGTAGATGAGGAAGCTTTCTAAGGCTCAGCAGAAGGTAAAAAGTGTCTACCCTGCACCCTGCCAACCCTATCTCTGCTAGGGCAAGGGGCTCTAAATTTGTACAGGCATGTTGGGTTCCCTGTCCACCCAACGAGCCTCAGCTTCACCATGGAAAAAACCAACCAGGAGGTACAGAGCAGAACAGGGAGAGGTTCCGAAGATGAGGACCTCATCCAGGTGACCCAGGGGTAAGTCCTGGGGCAACAAAGGACAGTAAAGATAAGACAACATCTATTGGGGTTTTTCCATATGCCTTCCAGACCTTCAGGTTCTCACAAAAGACCCTACACTGGAGAGATGGGGTGCACTTCTGTGACCCAGAATGACATACAGTATTTGGAGCAACAGGGAAAAGAACTGCAGCATCAAGCTCTTGGATCTTGCAGCTGCTAGACTAGCTCTACTAAGATTCCAAAGCTTCCTAAAGGGTGACCACGTCTTGGTCCAACCAGCCAACACGACCAGGTTGCATATATAAACAACCAAGGGGGAAAAAAAAGCATAGCTCTACATCCGAAATGATGAAGAAAATGGAATGGGCAAACAAGACTCTCCCTTCCCTAAAGTCAGTACCCACAAATGGTAGACTGGCTCAGCAGGTGTAATTAGTAATGCTGAACCAGGAAGTCTTCACTCTGATCTTGCAGATGTTCGGTCTCCCCCCAGTTGACCTCTTTGCCCATTGCAAGAATGCAGAATGGCAAAAATTCTTCACCCAGGAAGTGGACCCCAAGTCCATGTGGACAAACACTATGTTGCATAGCTGGCTGGAAAACCTGCTATATGCATCTCTTCCCTTTCCTCTCCTAGGGAAGGTGAGCCAAACGATAAGATGAGAAGAAGCAAGGGTGACCATGTTAACTCTGTACTGCCCAAGAAGGCCCTGGTTCTGTCATACGATAGAATTGAAGCTGGAACCATTGTTGTAGTTTCCAATGAGACAAGACATCTTTTTTCCAAGGCCCATTCCTCCATCGATACTCAGATAATTTTCAACTGACAGTGTTGCTCTTGAAAAGCAATCATTAGGCTGAGTGCAACTATCTTCCAAAATGAGCAGGATTCTGCTCTCATCCAGGAGAGTTTTCACACTAAAAATCTACTCCTCTGGGGAGACCAAATTCAGTTTGTGGTGCCAAGAATGCAGTGCAGATCCAAGGATACTGGTATTAAGGCCACTCTGGACTTCCTTCAGGAAGGTGCTGATAAGGGCCTTCAGCCCATTATCATAGCTCCAGGTATCAGCTCTAAGTAATGTCCTATTCACAGGATCCTCTGGCTCCTTGGAAGAACCATCAGGTATCCAGATCTTTCCTAAATGGGACCTGTTGCTGGTGTTGAAAGCTCTAACCACCTGAGCCTCTGAGTTCCTTTGTTCTGCCCATGACCATACACTCAACTGAGAAACAGTGGTACACCCTAGATGTTAGAAGAGCATTGAAGACTTACCTCAAGCATGCAGAATCCACGAGGAGATTGGGCTCCCTGTTCTTTCTTTCATCCCAAGGTGCTTATAGTATACAGCCTGTCCCTTACCAGATGGATCAGACTACGCATCTTGGAGGCATACAAGCCATTCAGCGCACTGTTCCAGAAGGAATTGAGGTGCATTCTTCAACTTACATGGCCACCTCCTGGGCCAAAAGAGCACACCCTTCCACTGCAGAAATCTGTGAGAAGTCACATGGTCACCAGCTACCACCTCTGTCAGAGGCTGGAAAGTGAATTTTGTGTCTATAGACAGGAATGGGCTGCAGGTTGTGGTCCAGACATAACTTTGACATTTGAACAATTCAAAAAGGGGAGGAGGTGTCTTCCTATTTCTTGTGTTCACTTTTACATCCCTCGCTGCTATTCTGCTCACTGTTTGATACTTCCCATACATATCAGACTTGTGGGAGATGCTGGGCTGCAGAATTGAAAATTATATACCCAATAATTTCCTTTCTGCTTGCAGCGTCTTCCACAGTTCTGCCAACCCTGGTTGCCTTCAAAGCCATAGGTCAGAATTTTATTTGGATAGTTACCGCATAGGCAGTGGCCTACGATACCTAATTAATTGGCACGGAAGTTATTGTTACTAATCACTTTGTAAGAGTTTTTTCACTGCTTTGAAATTAATCATCTGGCAGCAAGACAGCATGCCTAGTACAGTCTGTGCTGTAGCTTTGAACTGTCTCTGGAAAATGCAGACAGAAGGGAAATGGCTCATACGTATCAGAATTATGGGAGGCGCTGCTAGTAGAAAGGAAATTATTGGGTTTGAAATTTTCTATTCTCCTACTGCTAGACTAAGATCTGAGCTACTCCACCTTGTATCTCAGGCACGCTTACCTAGCAGGTCTGACTTAGTTCTGGCACCTCTAGTTCTTCTTTGAGTGCTGGTTCTTATGGGTATTCACTGTGAGTGCACATGCATTCCATGTGCCCGGGGTCAGAAATTCTTCAACAGCAGTGTTCGTTGGTCCGTGCCTGCCCCTCCTCATCCTGCAAACAGAGTGCATAAGGGGTGATGCCAACTGAGAGCTTCCTCTACTCCTTTTCTACTATTTTGTTTTGGGATGGAACCCTCCTCTATAACTTCTAGCTTTGTAAATCCATTTTTCATAGATAATGTTAATAGTTGTAGTTTAATTAGTGAGTATTGGGTTTCCTGCTCTTCTGCCCTCCCTCCCCCCATGTTATTTCCCCAACATTCAGAGCACTTTGTAACTATTTACAGTTGAACTCTGGAATAGGCTTCCAAAGGAGGTTGTAGATTTCTCATCATTGGAGGTTTTTAAGAATAGGTTCAGTACCTGTCAGGAATGGTCTAGATTTACTTGAGCCTGCCTCAGTACAGGGGTCTGATCTTGATGATTTCTCGAGGTCCCTTCCAGCCCTATATTTCTCTGATTCTATAACTATCATGTAGCTGGTTGAGAGGATATCCAAGACGAATTTGTCCGAAGTTAGATGTTGAGACATTGGAAGGAAATGGGTCAGGCAGCCACCAAACGGGGTGAGGGAAGCTGGCTGTACTGCGGCTGCTTGACAGCTCTCAAGTGTCCTGTCAAAATCCTACCTTTGGTAGATGGCTGGGTCTGAAGAAGGGGTGGGGTAGTGTATCTGCCATTCTATACCCTCTGGTGCTTTCTCGGTGTTTCACAGCTGCAGGGCTGGCCAATATCTATATTGCAGTGCCTTCGAGTACTTTCTGCAATGCGCTGGGGAGTAGATTCCCAAGGAAGAGAGAGTGACACGGGAGTCTGAGTGACTAAAATAACTCATTGATCTTTTCAGTGAAAAGGTTGTTACCCTCAAAGAGGAGATTCTCTAACATTACCTGAATTTCTTTGGTAAACCCTGCTGACTGCAGCTTTGTAGCCTGTCTCATGACCACCGAGGTCACCATGGAACGAGATGCTGTGTTCACTGCATCAAGTAATACCTGAAGGGA